>NW_017257292.1:110943-347470 GCF_001594055.1 Mycetomoellerius zeteki
CGTCGTTGCACTTTGATAAATCCCATCGTTTGCATAGCACGGTCAAGATTGGAGGTATTTATAGATATAGTTCCGAATCAAATGACTCCTCGGAAATAATACATTGAAATAGCTTTGTTTCTAAGATTTAAATACTTTAACATTAAAATTAAATTCTTCGTTTATAATTAATTCACTATTAAGAATTAATTGAAGAACTGAAAAAGAGGTTCAAGTGTAATCCCTTCCTTCGATTCCCGAATAAGTACTTCTTCAAAGGTTTCTTGGACGCGCTCAATTTAACAACCGTCATAGCCTGAGACGGTACACTTTTTGCGACCAGTCAGTCAATCAGTGATCAATTGGCCATGTAATTTGCCTGCAACTATCGATTACTTATTGGAACAGCTTATAAAGATTTTGCAGACGAAATCTTCCAATATGTGAAAATTGAACAATTTTGCATTTACAAAAACATATGTAATAATAAATTTATTTACCATATGTATAATAAAAATTCTATCTTATAAATAATATTACAAAATTTTATATTTGTAATATTTTAATTCTGCAATATTATTCTTTATTACAATAATTTTAATAGTAAGGTAAATGTACTAGTTAGTGAACAGTTAGAGTTAGTGAACATGAACCAATGCGTTGGACAAAATGGTATAAAATTTTAAATATTAAGTTTTTAATGATATGCATGATTCAAAATAAATTTGTTGTTTATAAAAATTTAATAAATACATTTATGTAAAATTGTACGTATCATTAAAAGCTTAATATTTGAACTGTTTTATCATTTTGTTCAACAATTGGTTCATGTCTATTAATTGGTATATTTACCTTATATCATTATGCAATCATTATGAAAAATGTATTTCTATATTGTCCCTATAAATGTATTTCTATATGGTCTCTATAAATGCAATGTATTCTTAATATAGGTACTTATTATTACTTTGCATAATTGCATTTTTCGGACGATCAATAACTAAAATATTGTTCATTAAATTGTTTTAAACAAGATTTTAACAAAATATATTTTTACATTATGCTACATAGACTCAAGTAATCCAAGTTTTATTGATATCTTACGGCAGTCTCGAGTTGTCTCAATAGCTGACTCAAGTGCATTGTTGCACAAGGTCTTTTATTATCCATCACAAAGTACTTGGGAAAAGTTGCATTTGTCTGGAAAAAATTACAACCTCTCGAAAATTCTTGCTCCATCGTTACGGTAACAACGAAGACTTGGATTTTGATAAAATTGCCGAAACGATAAATTTTATTCGTCTCGGTAATATGTTCAGGAGATCGAGCTCGCGATGTAGACATTAGGATAATTGCCCACGCTGAAATCGTTCGTTTTCATCGCGGAATTGGTATGTCGGCGCCAGCTCGTTTTCTGGATTTATCGGACAAGCGCGAGGCACTCGATATCATTGAACACGCAATCGAAGAAAGGCCAAAAAAAGCTGCGGACGAGACGTTTTCACGGCCTTTCGTGTAATGTACTTCTTGCTTGAGCTGATTTCGTTCAATAGCTCAGAGACGATTCTCGACATCAATTCCCATACTCAATGAAATTGAAGAAATGTGAAAAACGGAAAATTTTTCTACTGCGATTTTTTATTCGGTATTTTTTAAAAATATTTTTCATCTATTTTGAAAAAATTGTTTTTCCCAAAGTCTGTGAAAAAATATAATATAAAAGCGACAATAGTTTTATGTAAAATTTTTAATAAAACAGCAACTTAAATAAAGAAAAAAAGAAAATCATACTTTTGATTACAATAAAAATTGCATGTATCAATCAAATAATATATCAACATACATATAATTATGGTTACTGAAATTAAAAATTTGTTTGATTAGATTTGATCATATTTAATTATATCGTTTCTAACTCTAAAAAATTGCTCAACATGGCAAGAATGCCACACTAAAAAAAATTTTTGGTTGCAAATGAACAAACCAGTAGATTTTAATCATATCCGAATTCAGAATTCAGATTTCATCTCAATTAGAATTATAATAGATTAAATTAAAAAATCTTGATTTGTCTATTTTATTTAACTAGAATTCCAGTTAATGCAATCAGACTCTTTCTTTCAGTACATAATTCAAATATCATGTAAAACAACAATTATTTTTATGAATATGATTCGTAAACATTTACCAAACTTATATTGTTCAACTGCCTCAAATTAATAAAGCTATTATTTTCACCAAACAATAACTGAATAAATAATGCGAACACCGATAATTAAATCGCAGAATCAATTGTTAAAAGAATAGTATTATTTGCATTCGCATCGCGTTTAACCATTTTATCGAAAAATTCTGCAATATGAATAACGCAGACCCCTCTAGCAAATAAATAAATTAGAAAGTAAATACGTGGTGAGTGCTCGCGTTTAGCCAGACAGTATTATGCGTGAAATCTAAAATTCTACGTTTATGGCGGACATTATATCGTTCGCGCGTGGCGAGCGGAATTCAGGCAAGTGTGGTTGCAGGGAGAGAAGCAAACACACGAGGCTCCTCGGCCAAGAGTTTCGGGATTTAGCGAAACGAAGTTAATTCGAAGGCGGCTTGATCGCCGGCCATTCGGGCCCGCTTTACATTCAAATCTCGGGGCTGGACCACGCGCGAGAGCTTCCGTCCGTCTCTGAATTACGATTCTCTTTCCGCTGCTCCCTATTCCACTCTACTACCTTCCTTTCTCTACGTACGACCGTCTCGCCGACGCGATGGCGGCCTTATAAGCGGTCCCCGTGGAAATGATTGCTCCCACGTGAGATGTCTGGCTCATTAGGCATTCCTTCAGTCTGCGGTTATATCCACGTACCCGTGCATGAGATGAGAAGCAAATAGATAGATGGATGAATAGATAGTGCGAGTGGGGGTTCTCACGCATTAAGCATCATAGGTTTAGTTTTCACCGAAACATCCCATGTCGTAGAATCAAAAATCGGTGAACATGCGTTTGACAGCGCTTATTTCACTCCCGCTTCAATCCACAAAGTCTATACATCCAATGGAAACAATACTCTTTTAATCTGCATCAAAGTGGAACCGAATTGAGGGTTTCGTTGGAAACCAGATATATAATTATAGCGACGAGTTACTTTATATACGTTCAACTATGGATGCGTTCCACTTGGTGCTCACAACACTCGTAAAGCATCATTTGTCTTGGTTTAATATTTAATAAACAGGATGAAATGATTCCAAGAGCCGAGCTAAGAGCATTGTGAGAGATAAGTGGAACGCAGCCTATGTAAGCTGCCAGTTATGACACTCCACACATAAATGCGACATGATTCAAACTTGTTTTCACATTTTCGACATAGGGACTTTTTCGTGTTATTAGATTTATATTTACACGTTACGACAGTTATCAAAAATGACAGACGCATATGCGACAAAACACAAATTAAAAAGAAAAATTATTCTTTATAATTATTTTTTATTTTACTTATTTTGGTCTTCTCCGCGACATTATTAAATGTCTAAAGTGTATCTCATCATTAAAACTATCGTCAAGATTCTTTGTTCATATTGCCTTTACCAAGTTATACCTTTCGCAAGGAATCGCATGGTTAAAAAGGCCGACCTTGCGCATTCAGCGGGGATCTTCGCAGTGAAGTATCGCACGTGTGTTTCGGGATTAAATGTCATTAGCACCGAGACCAGAGTTTAGGTATCGTGAAATGAGAGGGAGAGAGAAAGGTAGGAGAAAGAGAAGAGGAAAGGACATCCACAAGGGACCTTGCAAGGTCCGGCGGCAGTAACCTTGGCTTTGGCGGCGTCTATAACGCGATTAATGGCCTTGTGACTCGCTCGTGGAGAATCTTGCACGAAGATGCACACACATAAGCGCCATGCACTTGCACCGTATGATATTCATCCAGATGAGCAAATCGTCTCGTGCGATATATTGCGGTTAATTGTTTCCTGTAAACGGCCGTGTTAAGTAGCTCGTGGTTATTCTGCGGATTATAAGACGCGATATGCAGAAGATACGAGAAATATCCTCTGAGCGAGAGGAGATTCTGAGACGACCGGTGGACCGCGATGGAACAAAGATTTATACCTGTTCTTACTCACGGAACAGCGCCATCGATAATCCCCTAATTGCTTTGCAGCTGCAATATTAAGGCGATCCTAAAGCCGTCTGTATTACCGACTAAATCATATAATTTTTGTATGACAATTACTCTCTCTCTCTCTATAAAATATATTATATAAATTAACTGTGCCGGTATAAAAATGTTTCCAG
This sequence comes from Mycetomoellerius zeteki, assembly GCF_001594055.1. NCBI lineage: Eukaryota > Metazoa > Arthropoda > Insecta > Hymenoptera > Formicidae > Mycetomoellerius > Mycetomoellerius zeteki. The sequence goes on from NW_017257292.1 coordinate 115,217, forward strand.
AATTTATTATTTTTAAAATTAAAATAATATAGTTTCAAATTTATTACTCGCTGTTTAACTTAACCAAATAGACTGGGAATGCAGCGGTGCTACTATTACACAAAATAGGTATCAAAAACAAAATTGCTTGCCAATTTTAGTGTTAAAGCGTTACTTGAACTTATTTTTCTTCTTTCTAAGACAATTAATGATTTAGATAAATATAAATTAATGACACAAAAATAAATAAAATTACAAAGAAAATTAGGAATAAATAAATAATAATACAAAAAAAGAATTAAAATAATAATCAAATACATTAAAAAGGAAATATCTTTTTAATAGAGAGTACTAAACAGAATGCACAGTAAACTGACAAGGAAAAAAAAATTTTTTAATCGACCTCTCAGTTCAAGAGCTTCCATTTCATACTAAAAAAATACTCCTAATTTTTTATTAAAAAATATTAAGATTTAAGGGTCGCTGAACAATTCTTAAATCAAAGTTTTCCTTGATACATGTAAATTCTATGTTATCATGTTATCGTTGCGCATTGTTACAATGTATAGATTGGTGTTGTAATTTTGCCATTATCATCGTCGTAGGTATGACTATAATCGTTCACATACTCACTTCAAGAAGTGTTCTTTTAAGATAAGATTATATATGTACCTTTAGGAAACCTATTACGTGGGCCATCGTCCAGAAGATAAGAGAGAAAGAGATTATGCACTTTTAAGATAGAAAAACCCAGTACATTCCGTTGAGTAACCTTACCCTTCGAATTTTTTAGAAAAATAAAACGTATCTTTTCTTAGCCCTATAAAAGGGAGTCCTCGGTCTACAGCAGCAGCAGTTTCTCGAGTTCCTTATTAATAATTATTCAAAATCTTAACGCAGTTCTAAATCCAAAATTGTAAGTAGTTAAAGAAATACAAAGGTTGCAAATAAATTCTATTTCTTAATAATTTGCGAAATTATTATATAAGCGTCGTTTCTCTGTGCTTTTCGCGATGAGTCACTGATTTAATTACTACTCTCTAAAAGTGAATCAGTGTATTATTACTTCAGTGCTATACATTTATAATTGATATAATCATCAGCAAATATTTACTGTTTTTCAGTAATAATGCAGATCGAATCTGCAGAAAATCATAACCTCTAAAAGTGAATCAGTGTATCTATTATTACTGAAAAACAGCAAATATTCGCTGATTACATCAGTTAAAAATATAGCATTGAAGTCATTGATTCACTTTCTGAGAGTATATATTTTCGTGTTCCACTTTATCGTGTACTTGCTATACGCGGATCTAAAATATTGTTGAAGTAGTGCGGTGTTTAAGAAAGCGGGACGACGGAACACATCCTGTCGGTTTCAACAAAATACTACTTTAGGCGATTCAGAACTCGTACGCACCGGGATTAATTATCAACCCGATCGTTAATGTTGACATATCGTAAGCGAAACAGCTATCACTAAATTTGTACATTGAAGTAAAATTAATATAATCTTTATTCACATCATTACGAAGTGGATGTCAATTATGCTTTATTTAAAAATTAATTCAAAGAGTTGGATCAACATTTAAAAACTAATTCAGAATTAAATCAACAACTCTCCGAATTGGTTATTAAACAATTGAAGCATAATTGATAGCGATTTTGTAATAATGTGAATAACGATTTTATTCTTTATTTCAATGTACCACTTTTTCCTTGAGTATAATAGCGTTGTTATTATGACAAATTTGGTTCCATGAAGAAAAACATAAGAAAATATGTTTAGAAAAAACGATCCTTGAACAGTTGCGAAAAACATTGCACCCTCCTTTTAGTAATTTATAAATGACGTTCGATACTGCAAGGAATATTCACGAAGGTTTCTATCCTCCCTTGTTTATTATGAAAAGACTAAGAGAAAAAATAATATAAATAGAACTGATTTAGGGGAAACTACAAGCATTTAAAATGACATAATATTATCAATAATATAGTCACTATTATTTAAACTACGCAATTTGAAATCACAAAAGAAAATCGTAAGAATTTTATTTTCGCATTCGTAGAATTCGTTTTTAGCTGATTTGGTATAGAAACAAGCTATAAATATGAGTTTGTACTTCTTTAATTAGCTAAACAGATCATGATTTTATTAATATTAATAAAGTGCAATAGTTAGTTTCTGAGAAATAAGGAGGTGTCACTTTAGGAGACCTGTGTCAGTATCGGCGACTTTTTTCCAGTATGGGATTGCTAAACAATTGAACCATTTTATGACATTAAGTATGTCTTTAAGTGTATGTAGTCGTATATAAAATAATAGGTACCGTAATGATTCAACAATTTTGTTTTTAAAATTTTGTTACTTTTTACATACGATTATATAACTTTTTGTTTTTCTACATCTTAGGTCCTCTGATTGTGATGAATTTTGGAATATAGCTAGATTAGCTTTAGATATGACTCCTGCGTAAAGCGGCGGCTTTAATGCATGGTCCCTGGTTGGTCGTAAACAAGCGTTAAAGTTTGATGATCTGGTTGTTTGTCGTGTATAAACGATCGTATTTTGCCTTTGTTTACACAAGTTTTCATTTAGCGTACTAGTTTCGACGTCAACTATACCCATATGTTTATGGCACTTCTATACACAAGTAAATGCAACACTTCTGTGCAACGACGGCGCACAGAAGCGCACAGTTGCATATATAGAAGATTTGTCACCAAAAATAATATCCTGAAATCCTGAATAACAATCATACTTGAATAGAAACAAATTACGCAATAGCAGTTAAGATGCAACAAACATCAACCCAACCGTCGATAAACGGACTATTCTCTGCTTCTGTGGAAAGTATTTGCGAGATATTAAATAATATAGAAGACGGAATGGATGAACACGAAAGTAATACATCTATAAGACGTCGTACAAAAGAAAAAGAATTAGAAGAATTATTACTAAATCAGACAAAAGAAAATAACTCGTCTAACAACAAGCACAAAATGAGCTTAAGAACGAAAGTATATATGCTAGCCTGTAGATTAAAAAATTATACAAATAATTTAACCAACCAGATTCGTGAGATAAATGCAAACAAAACAAAATGGAACAAAGTTGATTGAAATAAGATTTAAAAAAACAAAGGTGAGAAAATTAGAAATAAAATTAAGAGAATGAAATTTGGATTAATACACTTACTTACCCTAAGCAGCACTTTAAACTACATTTCAAATTTTTCGTGGAGGGATTTTTGACCTCATTATATTAAGAAATCCCACGAAAAGACTAGTTAAAAAGAAAAAGAGAAATAAAGTATTAATAAATACAAATTATTCATAAGTGCTAAATAGATGCTAAATATATGAGTATATAAACTACGGAAATTATGTAACAATAAATAATTTTCAAATTGTTAAAAAGAGTAATGTTTCACACATAAAATTTGATTTTAGAAGAGAATTCTCTTGTCACTGATATAATCGTCATTGTATCTTCTTAAGAGAGAGCCTACCTTCCTTTCAGTGTACTCTAATTGCAGACTAAATGGGGTATTCCGGCAAGAAATCCTGACACGGTAATCCGCAAGAAGCGGTTCGTGAATTAACAACTTGCGGACGAGCCGTACTTTCTTCTCCCTTGAAGAGAAGATGGATTTTCTAAGAAATCGCTAATTCCGCTTTCATCTCGATCCTCAACGAGGATCAAGAGAATGAACCGAATCTTTATAGATCTATATAATTAATGTATATAGATTTAATAGATTATTTCGAGTGGAAATAAAAAATAAATTAAACTCATTAATTTATATAATGTGCAGCGACGAAGTTTTTGCTCCTCGTTTCCTCCTTTTTCTCCTTTTCTCAAATTCGTTCGTTGTTCACATACAACACTCGTAGGTGTATGACACTCCAAAGTGATTAACGCGCTTTAATTTACATCGAACATTCTATTTCTTGTTTTCCAAATTAGTTTTAACGACTGGACTATTGTGTGTTGCATATTAAAAATCTAGCACTTATAGATATTAATAGCGTTTTTTTCTGGGATACACTGGGTGCCTTGTGCGATTATTTGTCTTTACGCCACTGGTGCGCCGGCCGGTTTTTTTTCCGCAAATAGGTCTTCAATTATACGCGAATTTGGACTTGGGTGGTGATTGCAGACTGCTCATTTGCATAATTCGGAAATCGTCGAACTTATTTCTGTACGTGCCAACGCCACTGGAGATCGCGGTCGCATTATCGGTTGAGCTGACACAACTGAAAGGTCTCAGGTGCGCTTTCAGAACGATATGCATTCAGTCGTTAAAATATACGACGAATGTGACCGATCTGTTACGCATTTTTATCTTTCCTTCGTACATTTGGTATGCGTCCGCGGTGAAATTCAGCCTGTCTTTCTTGATTTCCACGCGACTATTTGACATGCCGTCTTCTAACAAAAATTTATAAGAATTGTATCATTAAAATATTTTTTAAAAATTCGAGAATATCTGGTATCAGATTAAAGAAACAATCAACTTTAACCTTCTGGAGCTGACAGTGGGTCTATTGAACCTACTACGAGCGTTTAGATAATAAAGATTCTAAAGGGTAAAATAATTCAGCTATCTCTATGAAATAATTTTAAGATAAAAAAATACATTATTATATTTAAATTTGCTATTTGTTCTTAATTGTATTCATTATTGTAACAATTACCATTTGGCACAAAAATGTTAAACTATTCAAGTTTCTTTATGTTACTCTGTAACTTTGATGTATGTGGTCTGTTTTTCCAATTTTAACTAGTTTTAACTTTTTGATACCTGGACTGTTTTTTTTTTCACAAATTTAATTTAAACATTCTTAATTTTTACACTTTACAATGTCTATTTATTGTTTTTTAATTCTGGACCGTACAAGTGGTTGTATATACAGGGTGAGTCACTTAAGACCGGCCACACGAATAACGCCCACAATTTTGGAGATAGGAAAAAATGTTTCAAATGAGAGTGGAACGGTTTCAAGGGAGACGTGTTTTGATCGTGTTATCTTTCTTCTAAGTGGAGGCACTAAAAAGATTTGAAGGTCTCCATTTTTTTAAATGGAATTGTATAATTTTTTTTACACAATATGATTCCTCTAATTATTCTGCATATAAAAGTATTAAGGTAGAGATATAAAAAAACCAATAATTTATTATAGTGTATGTTTTGTAGACAGTAAAAAAAATTGTGTATATTTGTGTTGGAAACAGTCCACTCACATTTTTGATAAGTTTGTGTTGAATTTTTTAACATGTTCGAATGTTAATTTAACATAATGTGTTGGTTATTTATTTATAACTTTGATGTATAAATTTAAAACGAATCCTGTTGCTTTTTGTGTTTTTTTAACTTCCCTGATAGCAAAATGTTAGCAATTTGCGTGCAAATTGGCAGCAAATTCGATCATATTTTGATTACAAAATCATAGCCATCTGTGTCCGCATTTGGCTATGGATTTGTCGATAAAGCCTGCCGACATGTTTTGCTAGCAGATTGCTGACAAAAACCGAGCAGAGTCTGCTGACATAATCTGACAGCAAATTGCGAGCAAAAATCGAGCAGAGCCTGCTGACATAACCTGATGGCAAATTGACAGCAAAAACCGAGCAAGGTCTATCGTTTTCATCTAAATCGACCTGGTTTCTTATAAGAAATTTTACGTACATGTATATATATATATATAAACGGTTATATATAATTATATATTTATATATACTGGTGTAAAAACTGGAAACAATCAATATAGTTTGTGACGTGACGTTTTTCACCATCCATCACAAGGGTCATTCGAATTGACCGAAGTTGCGCGGCATCACCGTCGATGTCCAGATTGAAGGGATCCGCAAAATTATCGTCGAGTCTCGTTAAGTTTGGTTCTTTCGAGAGTAGCTGCGCTGCGTTTGCACGCGCGCAACGCGTGATCATGTCGTCCCGTCCGATGTGTAGTAGTTCCGTTATAATTTCGAGTCACACACAGTTATTTTGCATGCCCGCCGCGGCCACAGCCAGGTCATTTTGTATCGTACTGTTGCGTTACAATTTTGTATCGCGTCTTACCGTCAAAATAGTAGATCTTAGATTTCAAATAATATTCTCGTATATCCTAGAATCTCGAAGATTTTCCGTCGTTACAGTTCTCGTTACTCTCGCGGGCTGAAGATCGGATTTGCTGACGAGTTAAACACGGTTGACTACCATGGTGATCTTTGTCGCACGACTGATTTCCTTAATTACGATATCAACTGTTCGTAGAATTACGTTAAAATTTGGAGCTCGTACCATCGAGAGAGAAGTTTGTTACTTAATACCACGTGTCGAGAACGTATCTTGGAGAGGCAATAACGCTCTATGAACACTTTGTATAACGCATAATCGTTAATCTGTTAGCCAGTGTGTACGGAACCTTGTAACGAGTCAGAGAATATATTTGTTATCATTTTATTATTACCAATTCTGCATATTTTATTGCTGTCTCGCCCTACTCGTTCTCCAAAGGATCCTCTGTTTCCGGCCACGAACCACCCCCTCTACCATTACCGTGGCTGAGCAGTCGGTTATTAGAGCCGTCTGCGTTCGTGATTTTTAGAGACTTCTGTATTTTGATCAATCTGAATCGAAAAAGAACCACTACTTTTAAAACGCGCCAGATAGCTTTCGCGTTTTATTGACGTTTTAATCGATTCTCGTCTAAGAGGCGGTTCTCGGTATTTTCCGGGTCTTCCTCCTGAAGATTCAAAAAGTCCTATCGCCGATATTGTTGCTTCCTCGCCATATTTTTCATGTGTTAAGGTTAGCAACAAAATCGGAAACGGGGATATTTCGATAGTATACGTTCCAAGGAACATTTTAGTACCAACTAAAAACGGACGGACGGACGGACGGACGGATGTTACAATAGAAAGAATTCATATAATATCTATCAACAAAAAGGATATTGGGAAAATTTAACAAATGATTTTTCATGTGTTAGGGTTAGCAACAAAATCGGAAACGGGATATTTCGATAGTATACGTTCCAAGGAACATTTTAGTACCAACTAAAAACGGACGGACGGACGGACGGACGGATGTTACAATAGAAAGAATTCATATAATATCTATCAACAAAAAGGATATTGGGAAAATTTAACAAATGATTTTTCATGTGTTAGGGTTAGCAACAAAATCGGAAACGGGATATTTCGATAGTATACGTTCCAAGGAACATTTTGGTACCAAAAACTTGCGAGTAACAAATTATTCAATATTAACCCGTTCTATCGGCGGCCGCGTGCTTATACCAGAGCCTAATTTACGGTTATCAGAGAGATTTCTCGTGGATTTAGTATGGAATTCCGAAACTTGCCAGTTATATTTAGCAGAAACGAGATGAGGAAGCGATATAAACTCATGGATGTTAGCAGATTTATCGATAGATCGCGCGGAATCTGATCATCGAGGATCGACGTAAAATGACGAACATCGATGTTTAAGATAAGATCGGCGTTTACATATCAGCTTCTTGCATGGCTACACGGTAAAATATACATTTATGCGAATAGCTAATGGAGAAAGATTGTAGACAATATGTAGGATCGAAATGTAATATTTCTTGATGAATTCAGATAGAAGTCCATTTTCATAATTTTTTGTGAAAGCCTTCATAATTTTAATATTATAATTTAGAAATGCGACAGTTTGGAGTAATTATTATTTTGATATTATACATATATCATTATCATAATTTGCAATAAATGTAATAAATCAGATCGAGTAATAAGTTCGAACTCGTTAATAAATAATATTCTGTTAAAAAGAACTAAATGGCATACCTTCGGATTTTACGTGATTTATACTTTTATACACGATAAGAATAATTAACTATAATTAATGTGCATGTTTCGTGCAGTGGGAGATGGTACGTTCTCTTTTTCTCTCTCTCTCTCTCCCCCTCCCCCTCCCCTTTAAAAGACATTCTGTACTGAAACATTTTTTACATTAATGAATCCTTCAAAACAACCGCTGTTAATGAACAAATTGGGAAGATTATGCGTCTCATTTATCCCGTAATTGATCTCCTTACTTTCCTGCGTTCAAGCAAATAAAGGACATCTCACGTGATCGAGAGTTATTTCTCGCCGCACGAACAAGAATCATCGTCGTTTATCGCGTTGCTGTAGCGTCTTTCCGACATCGTTCCAAAATGAAACCGTTCTTTTTCGAGTGGCAGGAAATGGAATCAATAGCAGAGAACTTTTGTTCCTCTAAGGACGGTGCAGAAATAATGGGCGGCATTTAGCGACGCGCGCGTTCTAATGGCTGGAGTTAAATCTCAGTGGCTGTTCGATGAAAGATCGCTTGAGATTTGCGAGAATGCGGGCGAATTGCTGTAGCTTTTCGTGAGTTAATAATCGCCGGAGAACCGACACGGGTCAATCCCGAGGGAGAAAAGTGGTTCTCAATAACATCCTAAGAAGAGAATACCAGGAATCTCAGGAATTTCAATGACAAACAGAAGAAAAATTCGGTTTAAATTTATGCAACTTACATTAATTTTATAACAAATTTTAACAAATAGGATTATTTCACTTAAATGATTTATTCTCGTGTCGATCTAATTGTCAATTATATAATTCTAAATAAACATACATATTAAATTTTAAAGAATATCATAAATTTTAAAATTTTACAATTTTAATTACAATCCTAAAAGAATCTTTTTTTTTACAAATTGTAGATTATTATTCGCAATTTCTTTAATTATATTAAAAAATGTAAGATTCTTTGAAATAAATAGGGCATTTAATATTAAAAATATTTGCTTTAATTTTTATAAAATGCAATTCCTACATTATTAAAGAAATTTATAATTTTTATATTATTAAATAAATTAAAGTAAAGAAGATAAATAATATTTACGGTAACTTTTGTGATGGCAAGCGAATTCTCGATGATTGATGCGACCGTGTTCGAGTGCGGCGAAGTCGATCGTTGACGATCTCAGCAGATCAAATCTTCGTAGACGAATGTGCCGATTAATCGAGGGTGAGGTCGAGATTCCCTTCGTTACAAATGGCTCTGTTTGATGACCCCGCAGTGTCAATCGCACGATTATTAGGTGATCGATTACACCAGATGATCTTAAAGGCTTTGACTTGAATAGACAGAATATCAAGAAGAATATATGAAAAAAACTTACTGTTAATATCATCATGAAATCATGTTCCTAAATGTGTATTTTATTGTAAAGTATATAAGTAGTCTTCTATGATTATATTCCTGACGTTATCTAAAATAGTTCTTATTGCTTATGATTTTTTAAATGTAAAATCCTTTTAAATTAAAAAAAATATGTATGTTTAAAAATTACGACAATAATTCTGTACTGGATGATCCGAAATTCCCGCATTCGAAGTAAAAGACATGATACTTTTTGCTAAAAGAAACAACTTTTTCTTTTAGCAAAATTGCGCCCGACAAGTAATTTTTACAGGAGAACAGGTTGAAGTTAACAAATAAGCGCAAAAATTATTTATTGGACGCAATTTTGCTAAAGAAAAAAGTTATTTCTTTTAGCACGAAGTATCATGTCCTGTACTGCGGGAATTTCGGATCATCCTGTATATCCGCGTAAAGTATATTTACGTGTAAAAATCTTTTCAGATTTTTATTCTATTCAAAAACTACGAATATAATAGAGAGAATATTCCATCCCTTTTTCCTATAATCCATCATAGATGGAATATCCAGTGGATATTGAGGGAGATAAGAATTCCGACTTCATTCGATCGAAATGATATCAGAGATATGGGAGGCTGAGAGCTCGTCCCGCTCGAAAGTAGTAATTACACGGCTTCAATTAGAACTCATCCTGGCGCCATTACACGTACAATAGGTCTTCTCGATTTCTGTCGAACAATTTTGAAGAGCCTGTTCGAGGCGAGGATCGCAGATCGCACGCAACGTGTTATCTATCAGACTATAAAATATAGGATACATTTTGTACTGATTCGGTTTAGTATTCCCCTCGTTGATCGCTGATTGAATTCTTCTTTCCATCAAATAAGTAATTTTTAATTTAATAAAAGAAAATACGATATGCTTGGAAATCTTTAAATCATTATACAAGGCTTAAATCTATTTTCTTGAATACTGCCATTTTCAACATCAATGGTATTGAAACATATTTTAATTTTAATTCCTTCAAAATCTTTTTCGTTTAAGAAAATTATATTTGAGCAAAACTGAACTAAACCAAACTGAACTGCATCGATATAACGTGTTCTCCGTTTAATTACGATGACGCGATCATCACCGGGAAGACGATCGTTGCAGCGTCTCGAAGAAATCGAGCGCGGAAAAGAGAAGAAGAATAAAACGGGGTACCCGGCAGGCATAATTAAACTTGTCGCTGAAAAAATGAGCAGCCACGAAGGCGCCATAAATAGAAACAGAGGATTTTTTAGCCCACGAGAGTATAATATGAGAGTCATGCGAATGGTAATTAACATCTGCCAAAGAGAAAAGGAGTGAAAAGAGAAGGGAAATACCGGCTCACAAAGTGAGAGAAGAGATTGAACGAAAAGAGAAGATCGTTTTCTCCTCACCTCTTCCTTTCGTCCTTTCAGTCTATATTTGCTTCTCTTTTCCTCTCTGCTTTCTTTCTTGCGCGAGGACGATTCCCTCGGTATCGACGAGGATAAAGTGGGCGATCGAAACGCTGCCGGCTGAGCGGGACCGACCTCCTCCGCCGATAGGATCTAAATTAAACAGCTAATTAATTGCTCGGTCGAGCACGTTGCGATACAGCCGCACCACGGCGATTAATTGCCCCGCTCCTGAATCGGCCGCCGTCGCCGCGATTTACCCTCCCCCTCCCCAGCCGCGTACGCGAATTATTACGTCATTAATATGTATGCAGGCAATCCCAGGAGGAAGTACTTTGCCAGTATAGATTATACAGCTAATTTTGAGTGAAAAATGTCACATACAAACCACTAATTCTGAATGATTAATAAGATATTTGCGATAGCTGAATGCTTGATTTGTTTATTAATTAATGGTATCAATATAATTCATGAAAGTATAATTCGTGAGACTGTTATGGAATTAGAGAGATCTTTTATGTTGCGACGTCTCGATATAGTGATATCGATATCGAGATCACAATTGAAAATTATGGCCAGAAATATGGAGGATGCCGAAAGTCGTACGAAAGGAAACTTACGACGGGATCACCCGCTGCTTAATTGACGATGTTTTCGGCTGAAATCGCAGTCCTAAAAATCATACGAGTAAGAAACAGGATATGGGATTTACCCAGAGGACTTTCATCGCGACGCTTTCTTTTCCCGATTAAGAATTATCTTAAAAATTTTACGATATTAAATTACAAATTTCAAAACATATTTTCAGATATTTAATTAAAATAAACAGTCAATATAAATCCAATAGAGTTTTATTTATTTCTCTCAATATTAACTTTTTTTACATGATATTATTTATTTCTTCTTCTGTATATTATTATTTTAATAAATTTCTTCTTATTGAAAAAAAAAATGAATTTCCTAGAGCAAAATACACGTTTGATATCTATCCTATTTCACATATTTACCGAATCTATTTTCTCTTTCTTCCCTCCAATGTGCTTTTACGATTCTCTGACATAATCGCAAACAGATTAACTTTCTTCTCCGCAGAAAGCAGGGAGAAGCTCTCTTAGAAGGAGCACGTGGTAGAATCGCTTTTGTGCTGAGCCTGAGTGAAAGAATAAAGCTCGGTCCCGGAGTGAAAAGGATAACCGACCCATCTCGTGCGCAAAGGACTTAACGAAATCCTCTCATCCTCACCGTCATTCCGACGAGCTTTCCGTAAAACGGCGTATTATAACCGCGTAACGAGGACCTCTTGGGATCCTGATCGCGTACGAGCTTAATCGCGAGAAGCACCTAGCGCAAAATAACGCGACGGTCCTTTCGAGCGAAATTCGAGCACCGTTCGCGTTTACTCTTCTTTCTGGTTGACATGAAGAGGGTTCTTGAGTTAAAGATAAAAGCAGACCTAAACTAATTGGAAATCGTTATATATATATATATTAGAATTTAATTAAACCGTCTATATACACTGAAAAAAATGTGTCATTTTTGGTCCAATGAATGATCGTTAATTAATGTCCGATTTAATGTCCGACTTAATGTAGTTAATTCATTGATACGATAATTGAATTCATTTATATAATTATACATATATTCATCTTTGCAATGAATTCTAGTAATAATTTTATAACCTAAATTATGATAAATTCATTGGACCAATTTTCATTATTTTTTCATAATTCAATAAACATTTTATTGTATTTACGTACAGTTTTGATTCAGTGTATTATTAACATTTTTATGTATTTATGTATTATATTAACATTATATGTTAGAGAATAAAAAAATAAGGAAACAGTTACATTCTTATTTTAACATTTTTTTCGTTATTTTTTATGCAGATATAGATAAGATTGCTACTGTATCAAAATGTATAATGAAAAAATAATACAAAAAAATATGACTATATATATGTATATTAAAGATTATATCGAGAAAACAATTTAAAAAAAAAAACAGAATTTCGTAATTCTTAGATATATATATATAATTTTTTAAAAATTAATCTTGAAAATATATTTGGATGTGACATTACTAATAACAAAATCTCATTCGATCTCGTCGCCGGGGTTTGGTGGAATATCAAGAGGCAACACGATTTTTTACGACTCGATAAATCATGACGCAAGAGAAGGCAAGGATGTGATCCCGTGTGGTACTCCGGTCATTATTTACGCATCCTGCCAGGAGCAGGACGAACAGCCGGGCGGCCATTACGTTCCTAAACCCCAGTAATGTTGCCGGTTCCGATGCGGTCGCGGAGCAAAGTATCTCTTCCGCCCTTTCCAATATCGTGGAAAACTTGCCCATGACAGGATCAAATTTGACGAATGTACATTGAAAAAAGAAGTGTTTATAATTTTAAGATATTAAAATGTTTTTTATTCTTGTCTCTATTTTTTAAACGCTTAAAAATGTTTTAGTTTTAAACTTTCTCCATAAACAAAACACTATGTGTTTGGATTTGAAATATAGTGTTTTCAATTCGAACACGTAGTGTTTTGTTTATTAAAAAAGTTAAAAACTAAAACATCTTTAAGTGTTTAAAAAATGGAAACAAAAAACAAAACATTTTAATATCTTAAAATTAAACACTTCTTTTTCAATGTATTTTCTGTGCGCAGTCACATTTAAGACAATGCAATTATACGATGTCATAAACACATCCTCACTATATACTCACACATCAATCCTTATGATTAAATGTTCCTAATACATAAAAAAATGAACTTTTCCTTTTCTTTTTTGTACAAATTTTTGATTAAAATATATTTTCTCTTATTAGATGTTTGATAAATAATATTATTTTTACCGAAAAATATTGAATTATACATTTTTATCAAAAACTTCTCAAGATTCGCGCAATGATTTTTATTTTCTTCCCCGTGATCGCGAAACACAAGAAATCGTCATGTGAGACCATCAATTTCGCAATTGCATGTAGCGTCATAAAGCATCTAGTATATTCTTAGCGTTCGTCGTCGCGTGAGAAGAGGTCGCTTACTTTCGCGTTACCAGCATGGCTCAAGAGGTCGGCGCTCATTTCCGCCTCTTCTGCGAGCATTTGCGATCGCGTTAATCGCGTGTCGTGCCAGCCGAGTCACTTTTCCGCCTCGATAAATTCTCGCGAGGGCTTTACCGAGAGATCGAAGGAGAGTCAAGGAGTGTGCGACTCGAGCGCAAACGAAGCACGATGACACGATTTGTGGAGTACCTAGGGGAAAAATGTAACCCTTCAACGAGCATTTCTTTTTAATTGTCTTGGCTGCGATTGCAATGCACAGTTCAACAGCTAAAAAGAAAAATTAGCAGATAGTCAACCGTTAATAAAATTTGTTAAGTGAACGAGATCCTTCGACACTCGCGACAGTGTCGCGATCGCAATCGTACTGGACTCTCACTCGTGGAATTTTGCGACATGCACACATGACCGATACATCATCCGGCCGTCACCGACGTCATTAAGGATCCCCGCGGAAAAAAATCGCCGTAATCCGCGTGCATCACTGGCACGTCCCGTCGTGGCGCAGCTGGTTTTTGGCGTACCGACATCCGGGCACCAGGTGCTGGTGTGTCGCCGACGGAATAACCAGTTTAAATTGGCCGAGTGAAATACTGCAAGGTACACACAAGAGCGGCACGAGAGAGGGGGGAGAGAGAGAGAGAGAGAGAGAGAGAGAGAGAGAGAGAGAGAGAAAGAGAGAGGAGAGAATACGAGGGGGGTAGAATGGTATAGATACGGGACTGTCCGATGAAGGGAAAAGCTTTCGAATGGGATTCGCTGGGTCCAATCCGCTAGAACCTATATCTACGGATATAATGCCCTTTGTACGTAGCGGCCGGTCTCGTTAGTTACATACGTAACGCCATGAAGCGACACGTTTTTCTGCTATCTCGCTGCCAGTTCTCATTAACACGGAAAATAAAAGTGGTAAAACGAGGAAGCTATTGCCGAAACTTTCTCGCCGCGTCACTTAAAAGAGAAAGAGAGAAGGACAATGACTGACGCAATCAGCGATTGCGTAATTAAATGACGGTCACGCGGGTTCATCAAACGAGCTGCGTGCGAGGTGAAGCTGATACCGTGAAAATCGCAGAGCAAAGTTTAATACGTGAGGCTGATTGCGTCGGAAAAAAGACAGTGTTTGGAGCTTGCAGAACGTCGAGAAGTAAAGTTTGCGATTAGAGTCTGGAATCGAATCTCTAGAGGTATTCGTAAATATCTTTAAGTTCTTAATAAATCGCGAATATTCTTCTTTTGGAACATACATTGCTAAGTAGTTTACACGTTACGATTATATATTTATGTTACAAGATAATTGTACACAATCGGAAAATCTGTATTAAATTTAACACATTTCATGTGTTCCAAACAACTAAAATATTTGTGTTAATTTAACACAAGATAAATATGTTAAAAAGTAACACAAATACTATGTAAAAAATTAATTAAAAAAATATAACACTGACGCAATTTGTAAGTAAATTATGGAAGCATATTTTTTCAGTAAGATTAATATTTACAATATGTTTAAAAAATACGTATTTTATTTAGCTTAGAATTTACATTTTAAAATATATTTGTAAGTACATTTTAAAATATATTTGTAAGTATACCATATATGTTAATAAATTAACATGCGGATATGTTAAAAATTCAACACAAAAATTTTAATAAGGACAAATTTTAACTAATACAAAATGTTTTCTTCTCTTAATACATTAAAATAAGAGAGACTGAGATTTTTAATAAAATAAATTCTTACTTAAAGTAATTAAAGTAAAATTAAAAATAATTTTATGCTCCAAGAATAAATCAAATGCCTATATGAGCTTCAGCGATTATTAATTCCTAAATAATATACACTGAACAAAAATTTCTCAAATCTAAATAATATTTTCTCAAATAGAACTAAGCAAACATTTTCTTGTTGCAAATAAGTATTTATTAAACATAAACATATATTATTTGATATTTAAGCATTACTTTCTTTTTTGAATAAATATTTATTTGCAGTACAAAGATGTTTACCTAGTATTGTTCAAGACAATATTACTTAAGGATTTTTTCAGTGTATAAGATAACAAGATATAATTCGCAAACACAATTGGAATATATTTACTTGTTTACGAATTATAGCTTATCACCATATAAATACATTATTTCCGCACTCATAATCGTTTACAGAGATTTATACAGACATTTTACTTATATTTTATATATACTCGTATATAAAAATATCTACATTTTTTCCGGAATTTGCGGTACTGGTTCTTACCGAGATACTTAAATCTTTGATCATGGAGTTGATAATAGTAAAAGGGAAATATCGAATCATGTTCTAAGTTATGCAAATAGCCTGCTAATAATGTATCAAATCCTCGAGCAAACAATGAAATAATTAATTCTCTAGCTCCCTGAAGGACTAAGGGAAACCTCCCAAATCCTTCGAGAGGGCAAAGCTTAGGGTTAAAACAAACACGGTTCGATAACCACGGAAGGAGTATTATCAGTTTGTGCGTAAAACTGGATAAATTATGAGAACGAGTTGTGTCTGCAGACACACGAAGTACTTGCTAATTAATGGTGCCTTATCACAGAATACAGAATAAATAAAAACTCTTTAGCAAAAATTTATACGAATAAAAAATGTTTCTGAATCTATAAAAAAATAATATTTTACTATAAATTATTTACAATTTTTAATATGCTTATATTAGGATTAAATTATGAATTTCTAAGATGTTTATTGGCTTTAAAATACGTTGCTGTATTCCAAGAGAATTGATACGTGCGTACAATGCGCGATTTAAGGAGCAAGAAAATTCGGTCTTGCTTGAAGTTTCACGGCTAGTTTCGCGAGCTCGACAGCCTCCACGAGTGACAGGTACTTCAGTATTATGGAGTAAGTATCTGTCTTATCGAGGAGAACCACGCGAATGAGTGTTCCCCATTCGGAAAAGGTCAGTCTGAGGCGGTCTGAGACTTTATAGCGTCATAAAATTCTTTAATAATCGCTCAGAAGAATCGACATTACACAAGTATTGCGAACAGAAGAAAACGAGGAAAGGGAAGGCGAGAGTGTGAAGGGGAAAGGGTGGGAAGGTAGAAAGAGGAGAGAGGGAGAGATGGAGAGAGGAGGAGATAGGGGGGAGAGGAATGGGGAGAGAGGGAGAGGGGGGAGAGAGAGAGAGAGATGCTGGAAACTGCGGGCAATCTTGGCAATCTTCAAAATGTCGTTTTAATGTTGCCTTAACAGCCTTTCTGTGAGTTCACGTACCAACCCTCCTCAGGGAAGATATTGCCACCCTGACACTACAGCGTGAGCCTCGCTGTGTATTTCGAAAAGATCGGCCATACAGGCGTTGGCCAAGTGTATTAATTTACGAGTATCGTACACGGAGGCAAGCAAGAAAATGCGATTATCGATATTAAACATTGAGAACACCGATATGAATCTCAGTTTTAGCATTTTGTGTAGATGTTTCGTAATTTGATTATTAGTAATTTTAACTTAAGAAAAAGTACATCTATGATATAATATTATCGTGAAAATATCATTGAAAAAAAATGTAATAAAATGACTTGAGAGAGATAAAATGACTTGCAAGAAAAATAATCTGTGTGTGAATATACATTCTATTTTCTTGTACTGAGAGAAAAAATGTAATAAAAAAATATAATAACTATATAAATATAATTATCATTAGATTATTACTAACATTATAGCAGTAATAACTATAAAAATGGAACTCCTAACCATAATTCTTTTACCATGTAATTATAGTCACAAATACCAAACATTTTTCTCTCACACATACAATATATCGTTTTAATTCTCTTCATTACGCCTGTGAATTGTGAAGTATCGTATTCATGACTTTAATGGTCAATGAAAGCATTTTATAGCAATCGATTCTGAAGTTATCGAAGTAAAAATGTCCAAATGCGATTTATCGTGGTAAGAATATCGTGGTTCGCCTTTCTTCTCGTTCGATGCCCTCTTGGAAGCAAGTTACTTTCGTTACTCCAACGAAATAAGTATTCAATGTATATACAAGATCATTGAACCACTGTGCGTGATCACGGAATCCGCTCGTTTGCGAGGGTGAGCACTATGTTTTGGCACCGCTTCGTCTTGTTGTCAGTTCCGTGGCTCGCTACGACGATGATCCTTCATTCCGGCCGTCCGAGATTCGACAGGGTAGCTTTAGGGAGATAATAAAGCCGACCACTGAGCTGTAGTAGTGACAAATGACGTACAGTGCGGCGTGGCATCGAATCATCGATATAGATTAGTAAATTTGCGAATCGTCTCGGCAGACGCGCGATTCGTTTAATTCGCTTTCGCGATAAATTAAATGAATAGATGCATGAGAGGACAAAGAGCCAGTAAAAATCTTCGAGCTGATACATTTTCGATGAATTCATGCATCTATCAAAAACATAGACCAATATTCCTCGATCTCTTTATGGCAACAAAACAATTTTATATGGCAAAGTAATTGGTACAAAGAAAAAATAATTTTTTGCTGAAATATCTAAAAATTTAACTAGATACAAATCTGAAAAATAATTTTAATGAATTATCAAAATATAATAATTATGTAGGACGCTCAAGCACGATGAACGTTGCAAAAAATTTTGACACTCTAGCAACTATCTTGAGCGTTTTACATTTATTTTGATGGCTCAATTAAATTAGTTTCATATTTGTATCCAGCTAAATTTTTAGATATTTTAGGAAAATAATTATTTCCATATAGAAATACATATCAGTCCAAAAATAAATACAGATTATATTTGTGTATCATCATAAATTAGTTACTATAAAAAATTTCTCATAGAAAAAGAATTTTCAGCGCATAGGATAACATTTTAAAAAATTATGTCGATTTTTCATCGTTCGTAAGAGTCGACTGAAAAGTTCGTCCAAGTTATCCTAAAATTCACGTGCCCATTAGAGCGGTCATTAATCTCTCCACTGTTTCAATTGAACTGATTATCACACAACACGCCAGCGGCGCATTTTCGTGCCGAGATTAACAGGACGAGCGTTGCCTAATCGAAGAATAATTCGTGATTAATCTCCTAGACGCGATTAATCTTCCATAATGGTCTAACCCGCTTGCTAATCGACGATGCAAATTCGCATCCACGGGTCGAAACCAAATTGGGTTCGTTAGTGTTCAAATACACGAAAAGAACAGTTTTACTGAAATATCTAAAAATTAAGTAAATATAAATCTGAAAATAATTTTGTTGAGTAATTATATCGAATGGTCAAGCATCAAAATAATTATATCGAATGGTCAAGCTGGTTGCTAAAATATTAACATTTTTTGCTGATTATGTTTAAATTTTCTACATAATTATTTGGATGGCTCATAAAAATTATTTTCAAATCTGTATCTATTGTATATACTTAAATTTTTAGATATTTTAGCAAAATCGTACTTTCCATCTAGGTCATCTTTAAAATTTTTTTTAAATTAAAATCTTGCATAGTGTACGTAAAATTAATAAACAATTAATATTGATTGAAATTTTTACAAAAGCAGCCTATATGATTTGCCAATTTTTTGCAAAGTAAAATAGAAACTTAAAGTTCAATTATTTTCTTTGTAGTGTGTGTGTGTGTGTGTGTGTGTGTGTGTGTGTGTGTGTGTGTAAAATGAAAAGTATTATTAATTATTAAAATGAGAATTATTAATATTATTATTAATCATCTCTCCATTCACATCAAAAACTAACAGTTTTTTAATTATCCGATGACACATTATCAGTATTTTTCCTTTTAATTAATGTATGCCACCTGCGCACGCAATTGTGATAAAGAATTGCGGCCGCGAATTAAAATGCTGCTGCAGATTGTTCGACACTCCTGTGGGGATGGTCGAAGCTAATTTCGCGCGAATATTTTTTCGTTTTATTATTTTCTGCGGTAATATATATATCGACGCATGCCATCTGCCGCGGTGGACTGCCAATCGTCGCCAGGAAATTCATTAGGAAAATACCCGTCGCGGTGGTAGCGTTATGGCGAACGCGGTTTCGGTGGTATATATGGAGAAGCTAGACGTCGGGAGCGGACGATGAGGGGTGGGTTTAGGAGGGATGACAGCAACACAAAACCGAGTCGGACCGACCGATGTGGGGCTGCACAATCGAGAGCAAAATCGATAACTCATCCGCCTGTTCCGCGCTCCACCTGCTCTATCCCCCGGTATGTCAATCACGACGCCGCGTTATCGGCGGTGCCGAGTGTGCAAACTGTCGACGATCGACGACGCGAATTTATCGCGCTGTTATACGGCGCGGCGCGGCGGCGGGTATAGCCCGTCACGTCGTACGCGTGTCCGAATAAAGACATTTAGACGAAACGATTGTTAATGCCACATCGATTGCAGTAACGACGCTGTTACAATATCCTACGATATTGTCGAATAAATCACATCTCCTTTTCTACAAGCGTTGCTGATATTTTCGAGCTTGATAATTGTATTTTAAATCAGTCTATTATATGTATTCCAGATGTCTCTATATATATAAATTTGCATATGAACATATTATTAAGCACCAAGATCCGCCGTGACCGAAAGTAGAATAAAATAAGATTTCTCTTATTTGATTTGTTTTTATTGATCTAAATTTCACTTATAACTATTTATAATATTATACATTTCTCCTTGAACGGAAAATGATCCGTTCACCAGTTATTGCGACAAATATCTCTACATGCTTCGGTAGTAAGTCTCGGTAGTCGAATTGGTGAGATGTCCGCATGAAATAAGAGAGATTTAGATTTGAATCCCAATTGAGGTGATAATTTTCGCAATAATTTCCTTGTAGTGTTTTAAGATGTTTGTTAACACCATTATTAAATTGACGATCGATGGTTGCATTTAGCAGAGAAAACAACTTTGCAACTATTGTAAAATTCTTTAATATGATATTGGGGTATTGTCTTTAGTTCCTCACTGGATCTAAATGTATAACTTAATCATATTAATTACTGCTGAACGGCCCTTCAATTTATAATTGCGTTTCAAGACCGACAAAACCGAATCGCGATTTTTAGATTGAAACATGCATTTGCAAATTTGCATGTAAACATTATCAAATACTAAGATCCGCTGATCGAAAATAGGATGACTTCTCTGTTTGATTTATTCTTATCAGTTTAAATTTCACTTATACGATAACTGTATATTTGTCTAAACATTCTAATATTATATAGCCTTGGATGTAAATATAAAGCACCCTCAATTTATTGCATTTTCTTGAAAAAGGCGGCAATAAAAAAGAGAACTAAAAATATTAAAATTGTTATAAAAATAAATATTATTTTTTAATAAATTTGTTTCTAACTTATTTTTTGTTACATATAGAACGTTTAGTTACGTCAATTTGATCCTGTTTTCTTTAAGAGAACGTAATTTCAAATTCAGTATAATGATACATTACTTGTTATAGAATCATGATTTATATATAATATAATAATAGCTTCCAACACTAGTGTCATATAATATACAATTTTTTTTTATTTGATAATGCCGATGAGTACTAGTGCGTCAAGTATCGTCTATGTGCTCGAAAGAGATCAGCAGTAACGGAAATCGATAATTCAGTCTAGACTGTAGCATTACTGCAGCATTTTGCTTATCGAAATTTACAACGGGAGAGAACTGTAGCAGAGAATTTCCTGATTTCTGCTTCATTAGAAATGTAAATTATTGTTGACATTCTATAAACCACTGCATTAACGCAAACATTGTATAACGGAAATATATCGATTGAATTTTTAAGTAATTAAACAATTAAATAGCGGATTAAATACATTCTGCGTATATGTATGTGTGTATCGCTTATGAATGAAACCACGCGAAAATTATTATTAATGCAACAAGAATTTTCTTTCAAAATGCGGCATTGCAATTTTTATAGCAGGCGAGAATTATTACTTCTAAATTAATCTTAGCAAGAATGTTACTTACATATTCTGGAATTTGAGCGCATAATGTACGACATTACATACCTGAAATATAAAAAGAGAAGTAATATGTTAGTATTAATAAAATTAAAATCAAGATCTACTAAATTGATACACAATGAAAAACCTTAATATAATAATGGATTAATCCACAATATATAGCATGTAATATTTATCCTAGAGATTGAGCTAACACAAAATATGAGAGTTTTTGAAATGTGCAAATAATTGTAGATATTTTTTCATCATTTTAACTTTAGAGTTTATTTTGTCCGTTTTTACGAAATGTTAGTCCACTGTTGCCATAAAATCTTCAATTAGATGAGAATTATTACAAAGAAAGAACTGCAAATCAACGACATTATTGTGTTAATAAAAAACAGATGGTTGGAAGATTGTACAAGAGAAAGATAAAGCCTACGTTTCACATACTGACATTCGTCATATATGAATAATGTGAACTTCAAAAACTGAGCGCTAAATTATTAGAAACGAGATTTAGCAGATATGTAAGATTCCAAGAAGAATCCCGGAGACGCGAAGGATAAACGATTGCGTTGTTGAAAGCTATCGAAAAAATATACCGTCAACCTGACAAATCGCGCTATATTCCGATACCACGTTGGAGAAGAGCGCCAAAACCGGCAACGCGGCGAAAGTGTGCGGTGCTCATAATGGAATCGGAGAGATTACAATGTCGAGAGTACGGATTTCCCTCTGAAGAGTGCTCCTCTCTTGGGATGCCTCTTTTTGTCGGTCGTAATCTCAGCTCGTGCAGCGAGCCTTGGATATTTCATAATTTTTCGTCGGCGCTCGCGTAATCCAGGCATAGCGCAAGAAGGTACCCTTCTTGTTCCACGAGTCAGGATTCGGCAAGCCGACTATTGAGGAGGATCTAAAAGATCCAATAAATTCTTAGGTTCCTAAAATGGCTGGATTATCGAGTGTTCGCGAACGTTCGTATGATAGGTTACAACCCCCTATATATGTTGAAATCGTTATCTTGAAAGTCAACTTAAAACTCCTTACGTCAAACATCTTCCTTATTCAAAATTCCTTGAATTTTATTGCGTTACATGTTTTTAATCTTTAACTTAAAATCCTAAAATATTTAAGGATCTTAAAATATTTATACTTAAAATTTATGAGATTTACGAATTATAGGTATTCATTACATACAAATTTTGTACATAGTTGACAAGTTTGTAGTAAATTTAACATTTTACGTATTCCAAAAGGTTCACTCAAATTTTTGTGTTAATTTAACATAAGATGAACATGTCAAGAAGTAACACGAATATCATGTAAAAATTTAACATAAAAAATATAACACTAATACAATTTGTAATCAAATTATGTCAGTATTATGTTTGTGCATATTTTTTCAATAAAATTAACATTTATAATATGTTAAATTAACACATTTTATTCATTTATCTTATAATTTACGTTTTTTAAAAAATACATTATTTTTATGTTTAATTACAAATTGTGTTATTTTTAACATTAAGAAATGTTGAATATCAATTTAACACATGTTCAAATATCACAATATATTATATTAAAGTACGGATGTTACCTCGGATGTAAACAATTCAACACAAAATGTTTTTTTACTGTGTATAAACATTTCTATGAAGAGCTCGATGAAACAATGTCTTTGTCAACATTTCAAAATAAGATTGTCTCGACTTTAATTTTGTTCATGTTCGTAAAAAAAATAGGATAGATCGTTACTGCACTGTCTCCAGTCGAAGGGAAACGTCCGAATTCAGCAGAATCTACCGAGTGGAAATAGTGCTCTAATCGCGCGAGAAGATGAGAAGACCGAAATGCACTATTAGCCCGACGCATCACGTGGCAGTCTTATCCTGGGATGAAATCTTCTACCCTTCCTTCTCCCCATCTCCTGCACCGTTGCGCGTCGTCCTTCGTGACACGGGCGTGCGGCATTGTTCGACCTTGTCGTCGGCGATGATAGCGAGCCTTATCTCAGTGGCCGCGCGTGACTGGGCCCCGACGAAAGACAGCGGGGATGGCTACGGTCGAAAGTCCAGAGAGGGTGATGAGGGTGCCAAGAATAAGGACAAGGGATGGAGGAGAAAGAGGAGAGAGTACGACGCGACGGCGATGTCCGATAAACGTTCCTCTCTCGCTTCCCATGACGCACAAAACGCCTCGGTGACGCCGACGCGTTTCGAAACGCCAGCCGATACATCGGTGTTGCGATTCCGCAACCCCCGCAGCATCCCTTCCGCTCGCTTCTCTCCCGGCACCCACCCTCTTCACAGACAGATATTCGCAGACCGACGTTCCTTCAACTGTAACATGAGCATGATGAAACAGCGTATTTTGCATTGGGAGATCGCTATTTTTGCAGGAAATTTAATTATCGGCGATGAGTTCTGCGACTGAATTAAAGGTGATGAGCTCAAATCCGCTTCAGTGAAGAATAGAATTTTAACTAATGCAAATTTTTGCAAGAGAAAAGGGGATAATTTTTTCGCACATAGTACCTATGTGAAATTGTTCTGAAAAATTTTTGGTTAAAAATAAACAAAAATTCTGATCATATCAATCAAAATTCTGGTTATTATATCATTTAGAATTATGTGAGATATATTCAATCAGGAAATTCTAGTCCTGAAGCATAGTTTTACAGAGTTAAAGAAAATAACGTTTGTAATGTATCTAACGCAGCACTGAAAAAAAATTTCTGGTTAAAAATGGATAAACTAGAAGATTCTGATCATATCAATCAAATTGTAATCGAAATAAAACCAGATATTCAATTATGATGACCAGAATTCTGATCGATATAATCAGAAGAGTCTGGTTCGCCTACTTTCAACCAGAAATTTGTCTCGGTAAGTGTAACGATGCATGTTCAGAATTATCGCCATCAGGAACTCGAGTGTTTTTCCGCTGCGCTTTCGTTGGGCCTCGCGACACCTACAAACGTTGCCGGTCGCCCAAGTAGCCAATTAAAATCTCTTTGGCGTCTTTTTAGAAGCACACCATGAGAGGGACGGGACTAATGAATTCTGGCAGAGGGTGTCGAGCCGTAAATCCCTCGGTTTGCAGCGCGTACGACGAGACGCTCGAAGAGAGCGCGAGCGGATGGAAGAACGGGAGGAGGAGAGGACGAGACTGGGAACGAAAAAGTCGAGACATCGCGGGATTCTGGTGTACGATGCACCCGGCGGATGACGGGATCGATGCTTCCTGTCTGCTCGTCTGAAGCTTCGGCTCTTTATGAGGTATCGGTAACACTACTGTAGCTTGAGGGAAACGAAATTTTTAAAAGCATCGATCGAAGATCAAAGGCGATCGTAATGACGACATTTGATTGCTCGTCATCGTGACAAACAGGTGCCAGGTACAAAGGGATCGACGCAATTCCACGGGTGATTGGCTTCTATCACCGATGATTGAATATAAAAATATGAGATGAAAATTTCGAAAATTTTCGAATAAAACTATGTTAAAATCGGACACAAAATGTTAACAGAAGAAAAGTAAATACGTAATTAGTAGATAATTTGAGATTATTTAGATATAATAAAAAATAATTATTTATATAATAAATTATGACTTGACGTCACATTAGTCATTAGTAATTAAATATTTTGTGTCAAATAAAAAATATGTATTTGTTTCTAATTCTCTTAAATCTTCTTTTCTTTTTAAAATTTAATATATAAATGTATCTCGTTCCCTATATTCAAATTTTTAGAACCTATTAAACTCTTATAATATTATTTCACAGAGCTTAACTGTGCACAAAATTGAATAAACTCAACCGCATTGAAGCACATGAAAATAATTTAGGATTAATTCAAAGAACTTCGATTACCGATCCCTTCAATTCAATCAACTGAAACAGGGCATTAAATCGGCCCAACAGCTTAAACAACTACGAGAGGAATATTCCATCTTCGACGTGACAGGAGACAGGATCGGTGTCTCCCTCTCGAGAAAGGGGATCCACGCCTAACGTGAATCGCGTTGGCCCGGGCAGCCGCGTATTAACTTAAACCTTTCCTCGTCAATTCGAGCCTCCTCCATAACGGGAACAACGAGGATTGGAAACGGGGTGTTAAAGGAAGGACACGCGGGAGGATGAGGGTGGATTTATGGAAATTTTGTGGCCCGGCCAAAAGGGCGCCGTGGCTCGTCCGTAGGAAAAGTTTTTCCACCCTCCCTCCTTCCCTCCGACCCTTTCTGCAAAAACATCGATGGTACATACGAGAGCCATCGCAATCTTTGATCTCGCGTTAAAAAAGGGTGTGGGTCGTCACCGCGTGAACAAAGCGGTACTATTATTCTTCGTCGAGTACACACCTCGATTGAAATTAGGTCTGTTTTCATTCTTGCATTCTTTAAACAATTTAACTTATTGTACAGTGTACACCTGCAGTTCACAGAGAGTGCAGGAATAAAAAACAGATCTATTATCTTTGTTCAATTTTAAGTAAAGCAACTAGGAGAAAGAGAGAAGGGGGAGAGGGAGAGAGAGAGAGAGAGAAAGGGAAAGGAAAAGCGAGGGCAGGGTTGCCACAGAAAATGAATTTTAAAATTCCCTGATTTTTCCAGGTTTTCCAGATAAAAATAGGAAATTTCCATAACCAATATAAAATATATAAAAATTTTAACATAATAAAATATGTAAAAAATTTTAACATTTAAAATCTAGGATTGTAAGAAAGCTAGCTTATATTATTAAAAACGCAAAAGAAGCTTAGTAGCATAATAAAATTTTAGGGGCGAATTCAAGCAAAAAAAAAATAAATTAATATTGGAAAAAAGAATGCAGTTATGACAAAAAAGAGCAATCAAATAAAATTACTGAATAAAATATAAATTTTAATAATTTTTTTTAAAGTGCACGAGTTTTGAACGTATTTGACTATTAAACATCAGATAGAATACTTAAAAAATTATAAAAATTATTTGGAATAGGAGAGAGCAGTTTAAGGGAATTGTGACAAAGTTTAAAATTTCAGTCTCTTTTATATTTTCCCCTGATTTTTCCCGGTTTTCCGTCTATGGCAACCCTGGAAGGAGATCGAAGGCGTGTTGTTTTCGATAAGAACGAGTTATCGTGGCGACGCTAGGACTTGTTTAGAACGAAACTGTGATGGACCGTGCTGCGGAAGTGGAACTCACGTGGTTGTAGTAGTAGTAGTCGAGAAATAACGGACGATCATGATAAAGCAAGAGGCCGGTAATTAAGATCGCTCCCCCGAGGCGTATACTTGTCGATGGTTATACTTGTTAATCGGTACCGCGGTTTTTTACCGCCATTGCCGTTGCTTCGTAGTCCATCGAATGTTTTGCGGCGTTTATCTTTTGGCTAGTAATTTTCCTGAAGCTTGATTGTTATATACTTTCGATTAAACCAGGTAAACACGCAATTAATATGCCTTGACGAACGTTACATCAAGCTTTCCGCAGAATTTTCATCGCTAACAAATGTTTTACATAATTAATAGATAGAAATCGCGGGATGGATCGCGATAACGATGACGGCTCGTCTACCACCGAGAAGTACTAAAAAGCCTGTACGTGTCTCCATAAATGTTAATTAACAATAATTACAGTACACCCTCGTCCTGCTTAACGTCCTGAAGGATTGCCGGGTGGCCGGTAGTGACCAGCGAATATCTGCTGCTTTTTACACGTCACCGGGGAGACGCCTAACGAGGAAATATCATCAGGCAGATGTGGACGATTCAACGGGACCTACAGGACATATTTCGTCCTGTCGCTTCCGTCTGTTCTGCATGTGCCGTTATGTCATTCTACATGTTTCAATTACACCACACAAAATTAGATATATCGCGCTTTTGTTTAGTTAGCATTACCATATGACATCGGATTCCGTGACATTATTGCATTAACATGTTATGCGTTACAATATTTGGAGAAGTAAATGAATAATGAAAGGTACATACATAATATCGCATTAACAGTATTTTCAAACAGTCGATTTTAGCCCCTTGACAGTCGTGACATCAATTTACATTTAACTCGACGTTTAATATTTATGCTCTAATAAATAATTTTTGTATTCATATTATTAGCGCTAACCAAGTTGACCTGCGCAACTTCGACAGCTTAGAACCAAATAATCGGTATACCTTTACAACTGTGACTAATCAGAGATAATGATTGTATTACAACGTTCGTTACGAGCTCGTTTATGTTTCGCAAACAGACTGAATGATCAACCACGAGCCGAGGAGATCGCGCTGATCGATTATGATCGGCATACGGTAACTCGAGAACCATGGTGAAAATAGGTGCCAAGTGCGAGCCGCAACAGGTTCCCGACTTCCTGCAATCCACGCGGGGTGTCGTGAAACTAATGACATTGCTCTCATCTGCGGATTTTTCGATTAATCTCGTCCCAATCGTTTTCCAACGTTATCGAAGCGCCAATATATTTTCTCGGGTTATTAAAAGTAAAGAGATCATTTGCATCTCTCCAAATGTGTACCTACTTTACTTTAGTATAATCTTAATGAGCGTGCAGTCAATAAAATATTTAACGTAGAAGATGTTGATTAAAAGCTCGCAGAGTCCTATTTCATGATTTTTTTCGGAAGCGAGTTGTTGATAAGATTAAGGAATGAAAACGTTTGCTCTTGCACACTCTGTATACCAAGCGCTTGAATACGGGTCTTTAATCAATTGCCCGTGAAAAGAAAAAACTTACGTTACTTTCTTGCATTCCTCGTCTCGCCATTTGAAGAGCTCGATACTTCCGATTTGGCGAGGAGACCCTCGACTCTCGCCGTTTCTCGCTTTCTTCAAGAAAAAAAACTCGCGATTAACTGAATGGGCTCTCGAAAAGGAAACTAATTAACTGGATAAGGTGGACTTTATGTCACGCCTGGACAATTATTTGCTTTGGAAATATGACCGTTTACAAATATTTTGTATTTGTGCAGTTAAAACTGAGCTTTATTAAAACTTTTGCGTTGAATTTTTAATCAATCCAAGGATTAATTAAACATGATATTATTGTACTTTTCAAATATTTTATTAAATTGATATTCAACATTTCTTAGTGTTAAAGTAAGATATTTTATGAGTAAATAGACAAGTAAGATAAAAATAATGCATTTTAGAATGTATATTCCAAGATAAATGAATAAAATATATGTTAATTTAATATATTATAAATATTAATTTTATTGAAAAAAACATGCTTCCACAATTTGCCTACAAATTATATTAGTGTTACATTTTTGTATTAATTCTTTTATATAATATCTGTGTTATTTTTTAACATCTTATGTTGCATTTATGTTAAATTAATATAAAAATTTAAGTATGTAGGTATAGTAAATGCAAAATGTGTTAAATATATTTAATATAAATTTTATGTAAAATTATATAAAATGTCATAATAATGTTATTGTCTCATAAACTCTACTTCCTCCATGTTGCTGTATATATAAAATGTCAATGAGTAATGTTCAGAATATCTTATTTATTATACATTACGAGACTTCCTGTAAATTATCCTAGAAAGCCACACGTTGCTTTATTTTCACTAACAAGATTACACTGCATTCGTTTCCGTATTATGCAGTTTGCGGTTTGGGGTCAACGACTAACAATACGGTCGCAAGTAATCCTACAATTATTGTATAATATCGCTGATAGGTCGCGTCACGAGCGACTGACTCTTTTCATGAATCTCACGCTCGGAAATTTTCAACGACACGCGATATTACACGCGTTGCGTTAATAGGCGGCTTCGCAGTTTTGCGACGCAAATTTTTGGCAAACAAGTCGGAAACAGTCTCGTTTGCATCGATTATGCGAGTAACGCACAGGAATCGAGAGCGAGAGCACGAGCGGGGCTTCAATTCGGGTTTACGATCCTGCTAATATCGGCAAGGGGTCCGAAACCTCAAAGGGTCGAGTAATTACGTCTGTTGCTGCCAAACTATATACCGGCCGTTATATTCGAGTGGGCGCCAAAGTGCTCGAAACGCATTCCGTCCCGTAACAGCCGTAATTGCAAAAAGGGCGACCAGAAATTTGTCGGGGAAAATGTGTATCTTCGGATAGGTTTTCCAATTCGTTCGCCCCGCTGCAAGGGATTTATTAACAAATTCAAAGCTCTTCCTTCTGTTGAAAGAAGTTATGATAATAAATGAAAAATAAACAATTTAAATAAAAAATATCTATAACCCTCCATCGGCAATGTTAGACTTTAAACGCATAGTCGATCTTTTGATTGTGAATTCTGATAGATAAATTTAAATCTATAAAAAATAAGTAAAATACAATTCAACTTCTATGATAATAAAAACTCATTGGTAAAGCTTTCATATGTAAATATAATACAATCTACAACACTAATCGATTAAAAGATGACAAATGCTGTCCAACTCGAGCGAGAGTTTCAATATTAAAAAATTCCATTCTTTACGAGGAAAATGTACCATATACAAAAGAGATTGAGCATGTATAAAAATATTATCGTTATTCTGTTCTATTCGTGAACAGTATTTTCTAGGCGACCGATCTAATAATTTTCTACGAGCGGTTTGATTAATATCATCATTAATGGATAATGAAAATTTCTGGATTGTGCGCGAACTCGCGTTAATTATGTACATTAACATTCGCTGAACGGAGCGAAATGCTGCTCGCACGTTCCCGCAGACACGCCAGCTATAAGTTAGGTACTAGCTCGCGTACTTGTACACGTATATGTATATATATGAGCTATTATTAGCCGACCACCTGTGCGACCCGAGGCAGTTGCTCTCTCACAATCGGCTACATACGTCTTGGATCTCTCCAGGGTCGTATCGATCCAGAGATGGCACCCGGCATCTACCTCTGCGATCAGCTCTATACACAATACCGGTTTCCAGGAAACCATGAGATGAGCCAATTAACAGCCGCCATTCGCACGTACGCTGCCACTTGCATCCCAAAATGGATCGAAAATGATTGGATGTATAAAGAGATGCGGGATGTTATTAATAATCTAAGGGAATACAAATATTCCTTTATCGTGAAATACACTTAAATATAATAGTCATCTATATGAAGTCAGAGATGAAGAAAATATGTGTGGACAACGTAATAAGATTTCTTACCTTCTCCCTCTCCCCCTCCCCAGAGAAACTTGTTTAAACAGAATTCTTTCTTTGAAAATTAAGCACACGATGTATGCTTTCTTGCTTGATTGCTTGCATTTTAGTAAATTACTAGAAATTATGATTCTAGAAAGTATGCTATTATTAATTTACTAGAACGCAAGAAATCCAGTAAGAAAACATTAGGAAATGGAAAGTTACTTTTTAAAACTTACAGTTACTCGTTACAGTTACCGTTACTTGAGAAAGTAATTTTTCGTTACTTTTCCGTTACTTTTTTTAAAATCGATGACCACCTATCACAGCGGACGGGCCTAGGGGCTTTCTAGTCTCAAGCGCTATAAATGGCTTGTGTCCGATCGTACCGTGTCCAATCTTGTGCAAAGTAACAATGAAAGTAATTGCAAAATTCGTTAACATTACCAAAAAATGTAACTGCGTTACTGTTACAGTTACCAAAGGAAAAAAGTAACGCAATTATCAGTAAAGTTACCAAAAAAGTAACTGGTAACTGTAACTTCGTTAGAAGTAACGAGTTACTTCCATTTCTTGGAAAACATGCATCGTGTGCTGCTAGTTTTATTATTAACTCAGAAGTTGTAGTAGTCAATTGCGACGCGAGTTAATAATTTGCAAGGTTAATAATTGTAACATTATTACGTATATGAGAGAGAGAGAGAGAGAGAGAAAGAGACACGCATTAAAAAAATAATAAAATTCTTATATCACCGAGAATAACAAGTACTTATTGTATACTAAGTTAGAAGAATTTACAATATTTCATAAAATAAATCTCTCTTATGCGGAATAAACAGAACATATTTTTATTCTTTCAGGATATTATTATTCACGAGAATGAACGATAATAACAAAATGATTACTCCGTTTCGGTATTATCTAATCCCTTAAGCCGACTTCCTGCTCTGCGTAGAAAACTCGTCCTTTCATTTCGATTAATTTCCGAATGTTCATTCGAGCGGTTGCTTTTCACAGGATATTAGCTCAGATCACAATCCGTTGCACTAAGTATGATAAATGACATTTCGTCGGTTGGCATTCACGTGCTCCTAAGACCACAAGTTTCGTCAATAATCACCGCGGAGCTTTAGTCGTTAGAACCTTTTATACTGTTTGATAATTAAAGATATGACAAAAAAAGGTTTAAAAAAAGGAGAAAAAACTTTGATACATCCTGTGCATTTTTAACTGTCTGTATGTATCGATTTTTATTCGGTTCTCATAGCTGCCACTATTAACGAAACGTGCATAGCAAGACGATCAGAAACAGAGCAATAAATTAACAACGAGAAGGCACTGATATGTCCTTGATTATAAAATACCCGCACATAGGAAATGCAAAAAGTATTCGTATTGAAAAAATTTTTATTAAAAAAGTCTCTTATTTGTAGAAAATACACATTAATTAGCAATTTATTAACAATGAGGACTTTCTCTGAAAGGATTTCTGATAACGAGATAAAAAATGTTCTTGACGTATTTAATATTAATGCAATCTTATGCAGTATAAAAATAAAACAATATTAAGATTAGCTCAATAATTCCTGTTCTCTCTCGAATTAAATAATTAACTTATTGTTTTGAAACAGGAGTAACACATATCAACACATATTAATTTAAGCTTATATATTCTTTAGAATATATTTTTGTCCAATGTTATAACGCGCACAATGCTAATAATAGTATTTAGAACGAAATCGAAGTTCAAAATTATTTTATTCTAGATTTAAGAATTTTCCATTTAAGAGTATAAGATATTCCTCTATTAACAATAAATCCGGAAATCTTTTTTATGTTCTGTCCTAATATAAATAAAAAAAAGCTTCGCGAAAATAAATAAATGTTTATAATCATAGAAATATTTCTCTGTACCTATAAATACTTTTGTGTATTCAAATGATACAATGTTTCATTTTCGCTTATTATTGAGATATTACATATTAATTATTACACATCTTTTTAAGTAAAATAACTTGGAGAAATAAACAATCTATTTATTATTAATAAATAGTTAATCAATGTTTACTTTCTAAAAATAAAAGTTTTTGAAGCTATTTTTCTTGTACAAATACTTATTGCACTCATTGAATATATCGCATTAAATTTATTTTATTCATTGTGCACATATGCAATCTTCTCTTTAAAAGAAAGAATAAAATAATAAATTTGCCAAGGTTTTTGTGGTTAACGATATTACCATTTCATGCAGAACGATTTAAAAGCGTTAAGCAGCTGTTTTTTGAACAGCAACATTTCTGTATACACCGAGATTGGAGACGTCATGACGTTCGAATTCCCCAGTGTAACAACGAATATGCAACTGCTGCAATGCAATTCCGTCTGTAAAATCCGACGCGGTGTGTAACGCCGTTATTTCGACCGGACCGAAATAATTGGAGGTAATTCTCTGCGCTGTTGTTTTTAATCGATCGCCCGACCGTTCGCCGATTACGTCGGTGCGCGTCCACGATTTAATTGTAAAATCCTCGGTATCGCGACGTCTGCACATGACGCACTGTTTACTGAATCTGATAATAACGTTGCATGCACCAATGTCATTAACGGGAAAATAGAAATAATCAAGTTTTGGCAATGTTCGTTTCGGCCATGAAAACAGATTCAATTAAAAAGACACTTTGGCCGTGAATTACAGAACAAATTATGTTGCATTCAATACGGTACGCGTGAAGTATTTGCAATGTAATATCACAAAAGACCCTCCGTGATGCGAAAGTGTTACGGTTATGCGAAGCGGATCTCACGAAAATTTATGCGCGCTGTATACACAATACTATTTTTAACTCGGCCGTTATACAATGGACAATTAGATTCGTTCTTCAGGATCATACATTTTCCACGCTTTCGTAAACGGTCTGATTATCTCGCACGCGGTTCCGCTCGTTACTCCATACGGTGATCTTTAATCGTGATCAGACCCAACGCCTTCTCCGACTTGTACCACATCGTGATGTCATAATTAAGTCACAATCCGCAATAAAATGTGTGATTTCCGAGCTGACATAAGGTCGGTTAATCTGACTCTAAAATTACTAATTGTATAAGTGAGAAATCACACGCTTTATTTACCTAATCAATGATAAAATACGGAAAGAACGGTTTTGCTGAAGTATTAAAAAAATTTAACTCTAGATATATATATATATATATATAAATCTCAAATAACTTGTTTGTTATTAAAATAATTATGTGGAATGTTCAAACTAGTTGCTAGAGTATTAAAACATTTGCAGCATTCTCATCAACGCTTAAACATTCTATATTATAATTATTTTGATGATATAACAAAATTATTTTTAGACCGATATCTATGATTCGATTAAACTTCGATAGATTCGCATTAAACTTTTTCTCACTTGAATAGAATTAAAATAAAACTTTGAATAGAATTAAAAGAGAATGTATTAATCCTTAAATGATTAAGAACTAAAATAAAGTTAAGAAGTAATTCTGCTCTGTTATAAATAAAAAAGAAATGCGAGCGGAGGAAAAGAATATTCCAATAATAATCTTGATTATAATTTCATTTTTCCAAGACAAATTTGTCCAACTAAACTCTAACATTATATTAATTATAGCCTACGCTCTAAGAACTAGCTACTTGGCAGAAGTAACTTGTCGGATGTCATTAACTCTTTTCTCCATCTCACAGTCGCGCTCACGGCGCTGTGCAGAGATATGAAATCGCTAATTAGCTAAGGTTATCGACGCGCCGGCGGAGTCGAGTCGCGTTTAACGAACATTAAACGCGCGAACATGGAAAGTAACGGCGCGATCCACGCGCAAATTATCGTCCCGTGGAGACGAGTTTCACGGGATCCATCGACGCGAAATACTTTGATGTCCTCGGCCGTTTACGAGTCACGTATCCTGCAGGTGGTTAAAGGGTTATAAACGTAGGCATAACTATTACAACTGGACATAGCAACGACGACCGGCGAGTTTGTGCAGCATACACGAGTACTGCGTAAATGTCCATCTTAAAGCTGATATTTCAGCACGTCCTTGAGCTGGACGACACCTCTCGATTTCGCGTATAGGTTGTGTGGAATCTATAATTATTAAGTTGGCACAGTACAACGTGTAAAATAAATTGAATGAAACATATGCGGATATTTAGCCTTCTCGTTGCTAGTCTGCTGCTCTGTTTCCAATATATTTTTTCTGCATTTGATTAATAACGGCAGCTGCGCTGTTTCCAGTTTAAAATTAGCATATAATCAATGAAACATTACTAATTAACACTTTAAATTAATAAGTGCATATTTATAAGAGAGAGAGTACACAGATTACATATTTTTATTTTTTAGATCTTAATCTTTGGATTAGAGCTTAAGAGCGAGAAAATTGCGTAGAAAGTCCGACAATCATATCGGCACGCAATTATTTCTGAAATTAATTCATTTAAAATAAATTTAGAATAGTTCAACATCTTAACGTTCAGACCGTTAGTGGCGCTTCTTAGTTTAAAGTAATTGTTAGTAAATTGTTAATTAATATTTACTTTCTACAAATAAATTTTTTTTATAAAAAAATCTCTCATGTACAAATATTTTTCACACATATTTACTGTATATAAAATTCCTAATATCACACACACACCTTAAAATTAACAAAATCCATTCTGAAATCCAATCCACCTAAAAGATTTTTGAGAGAGCTCTGAAATC
Source organism: Mycetomoellerius zeteki (assembly GCF_001594055.1). Taxonomy (NCBI): domain Eukaryota; kingdom Metazoa; phylum Arthropoda; class Insecta; order Hymenoptera; family Formicidae; genus Mycetomoellerius; species Mycetomoellerius zeteki. The sequence continues at coordinate 150,690 of NW_017257292.1, forward strand.
GCACGCGATAGTACCTACTCGTAATATTTTCATTGAATTTATCGTTAAATCTGAGGGAAGGTGACGTGTCAATTTCGCTTTTGATGTTATCCCGGTAACGTCAGAAAATCGTCGCCCTCGATTATACCGCCGCGCGCGCCGTCAAAAAGAGCACAATCACGCTCCCGCACCCAGCTAATTAGGGGTTTATAATTAGTCGCGAATAAACTCTCAACAATTATGCACGTGCCTCGCGCACTAATTAACGAGGACAATGGCCTTAGTTGGACGAACACGAAAAAGCGCCACGCGCGTATGCTCTCTTTCCATCGTACTTTAATTAATCGAAGAACCTAGCGTGCGCTAATTGGAAAGCGAGCCGATAAAGTTCGCCACTCATCGCGAAAAGTCTATCTATCCTATCTATAATCCTATCTATTCGTTTGATAATTAATCTGTAATAATTAATTTGTTTCGCGTTGTGCAGAAAGTGATAAAAGAACCAATATGAATTTTTCGGTACAGAAACTTCCGTGTTTTCTCTCGCTCGTTTATATAAATACGAAAATTAAATTTCTCCAGCATAAAATATCGGTGATTTTTTACATTTGCACGGAAAATTACAAATTAAAAAATGTTGTCAAATGCAATGAAAGAAAAATTTTTGATATTTGTGGCTATAATTATATGATAAAACAATTGTAGTATTAGACAAAGTATAATTTAGAACCGTAAATGTGGAAATACCGTAAATATGAAAATAATTATAATTAAGAGTTTTATTTTTATAGTTATTGCTGTTATAATATTAATAATAATAAATATACTTACATTTAAAAAAAAATATATATATATTAAAAATGTGATTATTATTATATAAATATAATTATTATCACTAACATTGTAGCAATAATACAAAAATGGAACTTTTAATTAAAATTATTTACCATGCGATTAAGGTCACAGATACATAAACTTTGCTCTTACAAGTATGGGGTAAGAAGATCGTGGAAGTCTCTTCCTAGACAAATTATCGAGACAGTTATTGCTGGGAAAGAAAGCGACGCTATAAATTATAATTTTTCGTGTAAAATTTTCATTGAATGGAAGTCGCTTCTAAAAATAAAATATTTGTAAATGAAAGAAAGTACTTGGAATATCCTGCATAATTAATTAGAGATATACAGGTAATATATTACCTTGATGTTAGAGCTCTATCATCCATCATAACGTAATGACAGTGATATATCTTTAGTGCTTAGTAAAAAGAACTTGAGATTTTTTTTATTTTATCTAAAGTTTTACAGAGCGTATATCTGCATATTCAAAAACATGCTACTAATCGTATTACAAAAGTGACACGTATACTATTATTATTAAATATCATCATATCAAGTAACCAATACATTGACAGACACTGAAAAAAAAGTATTTGATATTTACAACTATAATTACATAGTAAAATAATTGTGGTTAAAGACTCTATTTTTAGTCATTACTGCTATAATGTCATTAATCAAATTGAACAATAATTATATTTATAACTGCTATAATAAATTAAACAATAATTATATTTATAGATCATCTATATAGAACTATAAATATAATTATTATTAGCATTATAGCAATGATAACTATAAAAATGGAGTTTCTAATCATTTAATTAGATTATGCAATTATTTTATGCAATTATAGTCACAAATATTAAATACCAAACATTTGTTTTTCAATGTACAAGAAAAAAATCTTCTTTTACTTTTGTAAAATTCGATACCGATTTATACTGCTATTTTTATTGCAAGAAATTGCGCAAAATATTTCTACAGTTCAATATATCGAATAAATATGTTCAATAGCGTATTCCGCGGGGGTCTTTTAAATGTTCACTTAGATATTAATTATGCAGAAATCCAGCACGTACATGGTGAATCGCACGATTTGAGATTAGAGATTTCTAATTGCATTCGTGTGGTGTAATTGCTTAAGTCCTCGGTTTCAGTGGTGAAATATTAATGATGCATTACACCGCCGAGCGTGTTTTCGCCTTTTAAAGACGTCACGTGCACATTCAATATTATAAATAATGTGTTATATGATTGTAACAATATTTATAGTCCTCAGAAATGAGGTGAAAATGCTACCAGATGTGCGATGACCTAGAAACAATATTTATTACATAATAAATTATCACGATAATTTATGAATCCCAGTAATTAGATTCAATATTATATTTATTACGCGATTTGCTTCTGTGACATTAATTGAGAGGATTGGCGGAATAAAGACATGATTTTACTTAGGCCCTTTTTTCGGAGATTAGCACAAATAAACAAGGAATTGATGTTGTTTACATTAGTTAAATATGAACGTGTTTCGATTGTCCTGTGGTGGTGAAAATGATATAATCTAGAAAAAAGGCATAAATGATTTAAAATTATTTTTTTAATGAGATTTTTACCAGAGACTGAACGAAAATGGTACGACAATAATGTGTTTTCATTACAACATATTTATGTTAAAAAATCTTACGAAAACTCATCAGATGATGATTAAACATATATTATTTCGATTTATTTTGTACAAATAAAAACAAAATGTATTTCATATTCATTTTGTATTTCTTCTAGAAGAATATGAAAATAAAAAACATTTCTGCAATTCAGTCTTTTCTTTCTGTCGATTCTTACAATATTATTATGTTCAATATTCGAAAAAAAGGACTAAATGCATTTTTTAAATTGCAAATAATTTTTTAAATATTGATCATAATAGAGAAATATTATAACATATAATTTCTCAAAGACATTAAATATACATTTAATACTGTTCCTATTTATGGTATAATAAAAAAGTATAACAAGTTATTTTAATTTTTATTAAAATCAAGATTTTGTAATTAGGCCTTTATTCTGCGAATCCCCTCAATTTTTAATTCCTGATTCAATTTGATTGGCTATCCTGCCTGAATATCAATTTCTTAAAAAGGTTTCTTGTTGCACATTTAACTTTATAGACGATGCAATATTGGCAGACTCGAAATCGTTGAATAGTCACGGGTATCAATTCAATGCAATATAAAATCCCGAGTGTCAGAGGATCTAAATCATCCCTTTCAGTTCGTCATGCGCGATAAAACGATGGCTGGCGTCGTATTTTTGCAACGATGATCGCGGCATGACGAAACAATGGCATCGCGACGTGATAAAACCGGCGACGCCACGCGTGCATTCGCGCGAACGCGCGTGTTGCAGCGACGCAGCTGAAATTTCCACGAAGTTTCTCACGCAAACTAAGTTCGCCGATGCGATATAATATCTCTGAAGATATTAAATAACAAGATAAAATTAATAATCGAATTCTCGTTACTGCAACTCGTTACTTACAGCGCCACTTGTGTTCGTTTCTAATACAGATTGACTTTAATCTCGATTTAACTTACTTTTTATTCTTTTCTAAGAATTAGAAAAAGATAAATAGGTAAATTTACCGAGATTATAAAATTAATCTATATTGATGAAAATGGACATTAAATGTGTTATTCGTTGGAGCGTGGTAAAATTTTTAATCGCAAAATGAGATGATTGTACTACATCTTAATCGTCCATCTGCAATCATATTTTTACTCCTTCCATCTACAATCTGTTATTTTACTATTCTAGGTTTTCAGAAAAATTCGAAGTTACTTTTCAACATTTCTATTATCAAATAGTTTTTAACGAGATTTTTTTAACCAAATATTTTAGAAGAGAGAATCGGACTTTGTTCTCCTTCATTTTGGAGAAATTTGAGAATGAAATTTCGTTTGTACAAAAAAATCCCCTCAAAAAAGGGTTAAATGTGATGCGCACAGTATCAATATCTTCTCATTTGAAAATATATTTTCGCATTTTTTTATCTTCTATTCGTAATGGACAAAATTCTCGTTCCTAGTTCTAATAATTCTGTTATCTCGTTTTTGCGAGATGCCTATAATGATTCCTTGAACTTAAAATTGCAACATTTAAATCGATATGTAAAGAAAATTTTAATTAAAAAATTCTCCTCTCTCTCTCTCTCTCTCTCTCTCTCTCTTCTCTGTTTTCGGTTTCTTCTGGGAAAAGAGAGTACGAGCCTCGAATTTTCTGCGTAGTCTCGGTGTGCGACAGTGCGGCCCTGCAAAGTAGCCACGGACGGTGCTTGTCAGCCGAAATTCCGGCCTTTATTCGACACGGTCGTCGCCGGCTCGAAACGAGCCTGCTCTCGCGCTCTCGCGTATCGGCGACGCCTACTCTACTATTGTAGCTGTCGTTCAAAGCGCGCGTCCGCGGTGGCGGATACAATATGGGACTGTCCGTCACGACAGAAAACCGCGCGTTTTCAGGAGGGAGGTAACATATATACGATACGCGTGTCCTGAAACGACGCGCGTATCGCCGTGGTGTGTCCCTCTCGTTTCACGGGACGCCGCGTCGAGTCGATTCGGCCTGCCAATCCCACCATATCGTTCTCTCACTGAATATAGGCGGCTTTTTCCCACCGTTCTCGCGCATATATTGTGCCGAAGTGATACCAGGGAGAAACATGTTTTTCGTTTATTCGTCTTATCCGACGTAGCGCTTGTCACACGTGTCATATCAGCGAGACTTGTCATTGTAGAATCTCTCGTCGAGAGATTCTCGAATAATATTCGACGATGGAGAGAAGCAGAGGAGAAACGGATTGAGCTTAAATGTCAGAAGACGTATATGTATTCCTCTATTTACGACGAGATTTCTGAGTAGAATAGAGAGTTTTTGCAATAACGTGAATCCAGGTACGTTTATCTAGATACGGTGAACGCTAAAGTCACGTTATCCTTTTCTTAATTAGTTGTTAAGAAGAAGATAACCTGACTAGCGTTCACCATATCTAAATAAACGGTATTGCAAAAACTCTCTATTGCTTATGTATCCAAAACAGCACATGTTGAAAAGGTTTAAAGGTCGTGTTTGTGCTCTCAAGAAACAATCACGATTGTATAATGTAATTATAAGCACGTCACTGCAAAAAGATATTGTTTGCTATCATAAATTTTCATATTACTTTAAAGTTGAAACTGAAGGAATAAGCCCGCTCTATCCTAATATAACATTAATAATTATTTCAATTACAAGTTAACAAATACTTACCTCTCCGTCTGCAATTAATCTAGATTTTTTTTGTTCAGCCCAAGTTTTTTTTATCATTCTAGGCATTCAAAAGAGGTGGAAAAATTCAAGATTACTTTTCAACATCTATTTTACATTACCAAACAGTTTTTTAATTCAAATGTTAAAAGCTCTATTTAATCCACCCTCCTTTATTTCGAAAAATTTGAGAACGAAATTTCGTTTATAATAAAAAAAACTCAAATTGCAAACGAAGAATTAATGAACCTCATTATAATCCACTCACTCATTTTCAATCTAATATACCAATCAAAAGTCCGAAAATTCATAAGTAGAGGAATACATGTACCATGGATTTCTATGTAAACAATTTATAATCGGTTCTGGCAACTGATAGGTTAAGATACTTAAAGGAATTTTAAATGGAATTAGAATTTGAAATTTTGTTCGCAAGAGATCTCAACGTTCGCAGAATTAATATATGAAAGCCAAACGGAAATGCTTCCTGTCGCTCTCATATGGCAAAGGCGATAAAAGACGATTACTTTTTATACGATAAAGTAACTTCCGAGCGAGTCGACAATACGCGCTCTGAATCACTATCCACCGATAAGATGGCAAGCTAGCGCGACTCCTCTAATTCATGCTAATTTCGAAGCGGAAACTTTTTGCATCGCTTAATTCAATTAGTTCCGCTGTTTGAATGCGGCAATTAGCATATTAACCTGACTAAGAGCGAACCTACCGCGTGCTGAGCTGTGCGCATGGACGAAGTCGCGACTTTTCAACTTTTACCCCTTCACCGTAGTGTCCCGCTCATTATCCGAAACTGTTTCGAACGCTATTATGATGCAAATTGAAAGCTAATATTTTTGCCTAACGAAAATATCGTATTATCGTGGCGAAAGTAGCAAGGCGTCGTAAATCCGTCAAAATCCAATTTCGAATCGTGTTGACGACGCTGCTCGCGCGAATTTGCATAATCAAGTTGTCCAATTTCGATGATAGACGTCACTTTTAATCCAATTACTCACTGCTCCAACAAGGAGGTCAATGTGTCGATTTCGATCGAACGCTGAAAGCCTAACTAATCGATACCTAAAACCTTTGATAAATAGAGGATTTTAATTATGAATGCGCATAATCTAGCGATTTTTAGTGCGTTAACAGCGTTACTCTCTGCAACAAAAACGGGTCCAGCAAATTTAGTTACCGATGATTTATCAAAAATAATAAAATTTTCCTAATCAGTCTCCGAAGAGTCGAAAGAGTTCGCAGCGAGATCGACGTAAAGCCGAAGGTTGGACAGGAAAAGTTGCTGAGCCAAAACTCTCCGGTGTGCTCATCGTCGAAAGCGCGGAACGGACACAATAAATGATCGCTTCTACAACTTCTTTCGACGAGCTCTCATTCAAGGCCGCCGGCATTGTCGGAAACCTTCCACGGCTGTCCGAATGAATAACGCGTGCGCTTTTGTGCGCCTGTCGGAAAACGTTACGCTGCTCCGTTAATAAGTCGTACGATAAAATTGACGCAACGAGTTCTGCGGACACACGACGTTTAAAGCAATAATTAATGTCGGGCATGCGGAATGAGAACGTGGATAATGCGGGGCTATCTCAGTACATTAATCGGACGTTGAACACCTCCGTGTCGCTTTTATCACGATATATATATATATATATATATATATATATATATATATATATATATATATATATATATATATATATATCGTGATCTACCAAAAGATATGTTTGTAAAAAGATGTATAAGTGTGTCGAATTTTGTGTCCAGATATTTTTAACATCACTTTAAATCAATGGAATTATTGTAATTCAATGAAGTTATATCTAATCAAATAAGCTATTATTAGAATAATATTATTAAAATATATATAATAATGTTCTGAGAGAGATCTTATAATTTTCAATTTTTGTGTTTATAAATTGTTATTAACCTCATGGGTCAATTTTAAGCAGAATCGTAAGACTCTGTCTTACGTAAGGTAAAAATCACTGACTTGAGGTTATTCGAAAAGATCATTAATCTAAGGAATTTCCCTAAATAAGCTTATCCTATACGCTTATCGCGAAATAAAGTATGTAAGATACACCTTATAAGATTGGTATAAATAAAAGGAAAGACTAAAATATATAAAGCACATAAGATCTTTCCGATAAATACTATCAAATTACTTCAAATTTTACATTAATGCAGAATATACAGGATAATTCTTAAGTATTCTAAAAGATTTTTAGGAGTTATTTTTCACCTTTTAATTCAAGACAAAATTCCGTATTATCATATGTTTGAGACGATTTAATTTCAAACAAACAAGGTATTAAAAGTTGAAGAAAAAGTTTTATTTTTTCAAAATTTTTCAAAAATTTTGAAAATCGCTCGAATTATTTTAATCTTTGATACATATACAAAGTTCCATCAAAACTACACATAGTTATTTTCAAAATTGAAAAAAGGTTTTCCCTTCAACTTTGACCTGTAATGTTAAAACTAAATTATTTCGGACATATGATCATATAAAGTTTCATTTTGAATTAATGTGAGGAATCATTCCTTAAAATCTTTTAAAATACTTAAATACCACCCTGTATATCAGAGGATTATCAAACATTTAATTTAAAATCAATCTCAATCAGGATGAGTCTCGTACCTGATAATTTGCGAGGTAATATTTTTGATCAAAAACATAGTCGGAAGGGGTAATCAAAATCGAGCAAATTAAATCGCAAATAAAATTGTTACATTTAGTAACTTTTCAGAGATGTACTCGTTTCGAACGCAAATTGCATTTCGCGGCGATTGAACTGGAACGGAGTTCTATATACAATAACGGTAAGTTAATTCTGCGTGAAGGTTGTTTAGCGTATCCACAAATGAAATTTATTTCACAGATTTGAAATCGTTTTTCCGTGCGTAAATTAGTTTACGCATATCATATATATATCGTTAAATCGTATGTTATATTGTATGGCATTTAATAAGAGAACATTTAATAGAAGAAGAAATAGAGGCATTTGCCGCTCTTTATAACAAACTTTATCTTATTCTCGATCAAAGTAAAAGTTCTTGATCATTTCGAGTTTAATAACGCGAAGAAGTTCTATTTAAATTTTTTTCTTTTCGTTGTCGAGAAGAAGAAAGAAAAGTAAAGGCTTGATTAAACGCATGCAAATGCAATTGCACGTGACGACGAAAGAGTTTAATATCTGTCGTGCTTTATAAAGTCATGAGCGCGTGAGAGGAGGGTCAAATAAATTTCATTAACTCGTTAGGTCTATCATCGTCGTCCTCGTTGTCGTTGTCGACGTTACGCAGCGCACGCGAAACATCGTTAATTTCGAAGTAATCGCTGTATTGGCGCGTGCGGCGAATATCCTGTTCTCTTTCACGCCCTGACGTAACGAGAAAGAGGGAGAGGGGGAGAGAGAGAGAGAGAGAAAAGACGCGATCTAATTTACTATGGAGATCCTACGTCACCCCCGCCTGTCGAGGAAATCAATTACGTCGAATGAATACAACATGAAGGGTGTAAAGGGTTAGCCGCGAGTTCGCGACCGGTGACCGGAGCGTTGAGCGACACGAGATGCGTTGCGCGGACACGAAGAGGGAACTTCAAGAGTGAGAGCCGACGCAAAGAGCCGGACAGATTTGATTTGTCAGGACACAGAAATCACCGTTGACAAATCTCGTTATGGGTCGACCCGACGCTCGTGATTAAGGCTTAAAAGTTCCTGCCTCTTGCGCTCGAGGAATCTTCGATCACTCAATAGAGACGAAAGTTTTGTAAAAATGATGAAAAAGCAAGAGTGTTAATAAAAGTACCAAAATAATTAACAATTTAGATGATATAATTTGGTAGAAATAAATAAATAATATATTTACTATATAAATTACGTTGTAAATTACTCATTAAATTTTTCCCTTCTTTCGAAATATTAGAACAACAAAGCAGCAAAATATGCATTCTTAATCAACGTATCGAACCTTAGCGGGATCGGACTTCTCCTCGTGTTCGTTGAAGGTCTGCGAAGCTCTGGACATGGTGTTCCTTCGAGTTGTTGTCGTGCCATCTTGCGAGGGGCGCACAAATTCGATTCTGCCACCCTCGACAACGATGTTAGGGGCTGGTGGGTAATTCTCCGTGTTACCGACCGTGTCGCAGTAACCCAAAAGGCTAGCTTTTTCCCCGTATAAGGGATGGATTTGCCTGCAACAGAGGGTAAAAACTCGCTGGAGAATGCTTCGATGACAGCAGATGGTGCTTCATGTCGGAGAACCGACGTGTTTATAATAACGCTTCATAATTATTGTATTAAATTTTTCTTTGTATGTAAAATATAAAATATTTAAAAAATATCAAACATTATTATTCGATTAAGTTTTAGCTGGCTACGTCAGAGATCTTATGTACCAATAATTTTATATGTAAGCTTTAAACTTTTATTCCACTACACAATATATAATTCTCATTATGTTGGTGTTAATTGTAGCACCAACTTGATGTGGATTTAACACTATAGGATTTTAATCCATATCATTTTAAAATCTCAGGTGTTGATACAAACATCAAGGGTTTTAAATTCACATCAATATGATATGCATTTAACACTATGGGATTATCATTAAAATCACTGATACAAATTCTTTTTAAATTCACATCATGTTGATGTTAGATAATATTAACATCAAGACAGTAAGAATTATATAGACACCGATTTTAAATCCATACCAATATTTTTTTAGAGTGTATAACAAATGTTCGATATTTGTCTCTTAATTTCTCTCGTGTAAACACGGATGCTTTATAATTTCGTTACTCAATTAAATTTCGCAATTAATTCACGTGAGTAGCGTAAAATGCTTCTGGATCGACAAGCATGCATTCTAACGTTGTGCAAGCAAGAAAGAGTGACTTTAAGTGCAATGACAAAGGCAATTCCCTTGACAATTTTCTTCGCAGCATAGCAACGTGAGATTCGAGTGCAAAGTATCGGGTGACCGATATTGCGCGGACAGATGCACTTGCGTATCAATGTCAATAATCTCGCCGGGAACGGCGCTGTGCGACCGACGGCAATGATAGGATTACAGAGCAGGAATCATTTTTACATTCCACTTTTACGACGATTATTCTCAAGCTTTAAATCCATCAGCCTTAAGTCTCCTTGCGACGCGTATGCAAATGCGTGTATGCAAATACCAATCTCTCTCTCTGTTCTCTCTTCATCTTTCTCTCTATATCACTTTCATCACAAGGCGACAAAAATGTAAGATCAATAAAGACATTGGAAGTCTGTCGAGATTTAAAAGCAAAACTTTCAAGTTTGAGAGAAAGAGAGAGAACATTCATTCATTGTATCGTTAAATCTGATATTTTTAACGAGTACGGGTTACAAACGTAAAAAAAATTACAATAATATAAGTTAAAAACAAGACCGCCATATGAATAAATCAACTAACAATAAGTAAGAGGAAGCGCCAACTAGTCAAAGTTAGATGATGAAGTATTGTAATAATTGTATGTAATTTATTTTAAATATAATTTTTTAAATATAATAATAGTGCGCCAATTACTTTTAAATTTGCAACACAATCAAATTGAAATAATAATAATCTCATAAATTATATTTGATTCTCAATTTGAAGAAATATTATTGCCAAAAATATTACCTCAGTTGGGATTCGAGAAAATTCGGATCTCCCAAAAATTTGAGTGAACCAATTTGATCCTCCAAAGATTTGAGTGGTTTGGGACATATATGCAGTACAGGTATAATGTTGATACGATGTACCATAATATCATGTATACTTTTTGTACTGTTACCGTACAGTTACGCCTTACACCGCCATCTCGTGGCAGTACCGTAACCGTATGATACTGGTATTTTGTGCGAGTATCGCACGCTTGGTTATCTAGGATGTGAAATGTGTTATATTCGACACGTTTCCAACGGTACAGTAAATGTTACCTTTGTATAATAATAACGATTTAAAAAGAATTATTACAAATATACAAAAAAAATTATTTAAAATAATATAATCAAAATTAAATTTCAAAACGTTGAAAAATATAAATTAACAGTAAAAATGATTTTGTTGGTTTTATTTTTGTCTTTTGATAGTTTTCATAATATTGACATTATTTGATAATATTTTCTTGTACTAATTAGCATATTGCATAATTGTGCTGAAATTTCAATAAATTTACCTGGGGGATGGTATAGAGCGAGGCTTGTCAAGCGCCAGATCCGAGCTGAGGGGCGAATCGGGTCCGCGGCCGCTGGAAGCCCTAAAACATGAATGGAATTATTGTTAGTTAAATTAGTATTCCAAAGCCAGTGGCTAATGATCGATCGATATAGCTATTTTATGTCCAACATTAGAGTTCAACAACGTTCTCTAAAAGTTTGTCAAATCATATCAGACAATAATATCGCGCTAAATCTTTTAGATCTCGCTATTTCGGACAAAAATTCGATAAATGTGATCTGTAATTTATAAATAGAAAATAACATTACACACAATTACAAAAAATAATTTTCAAAATAATTAAATATATATATATATATATCTTACTTACAATAAATATACAGGGTGGGGTATTTTAATCGCCCCAGGAAGATATCTCAGAAACTAAGAAAGATAGGAGAATTTAAAACTGTATTCTAGAATACGCATTCTTATTGATACTTTTACATATTAATACTCTATACTGATATTCATACTTTTTCATAATATATTTTTCATAATTATTCTTGGTAATATGTAGTACTTATATAAAGATGCTTTTTATCAACATTATTATTAAATTAATTATAAATTAAATTTATGATGTTATCATATTCCAGCTTCAATTTAGGCATTTTAAGACTAACTGTATTCGTCACACAATTTAAAAAAATTAAAAAAATATATATTTTCTTGCAGAAGAGATATATCTAATAATAAATGCCTACTAGAGATCCAGCTCATACAAGGCGCTTCCTACTTATTTGTACATTCTTATTTCTAACACACAATTCATAATTGTAAAAATAATCGCAATACAATTATTGCAGGAATATTCACATAATAATTGTACATGAATTAATATTCGTGTTTATCAAAACATGTATTAATCAAAACCCTTGATTTGCTCATCTAGAGAGAAAGCATTTGTATTCTTTACACACTTTCCATTTCGACTTACAACGTAATCACGTCTGCTCGATTGAAACCAAATGAGCCTCGATTCAACATTCGCGCGTGGCGGCTGATAAACGATTAGAGAGGTCCGTTAGGCACGCGCAATAAATTCTACACGAACGAGGGGATTCGTTCGAGATGTGCCTCGCGCATGAGTTCGAGAAACCGCATGGCTATCTCACAGGAATGTCGCGCGAGATGAAAAGTTCGAAGACCGGAGAACGTGGCGTTGCGCAAGAGCCGTGATTCCGTTTGTGTAATACCTCGCTCACGCGTGCACTACGACTTCAATATTCATATTTCATTCGCCCGTCGACTAGATATCGACCATTGATTCTGGCACTCGACCGACGCGACGTGAGATAACAAGTCGGTCGAATAATGCACAACGCGGACTTCGATAGAATAATAATTTGACAGGATAAATATAACGGACGCTAACCGCGCGGTGACTACGGAATGAAATTAGTAATTGGAAATAAAATTAAAAATTTATGTTCGATGAAAAATTGTATAAATATTAGAGAAACGATTAAAGGATTTAATAGAAATATGAGAATTTAATAGAAGCAAAATATTTTAAAATCAGACATCCACTTCTTTCTAAAAATCACTAATCGAAAACTGTGACAACCGGCCCCGGTCTCCCCGAGCAATTTTATCGCATCACGTTCTTCGCAGGGACCAATTAAGTGAATTAAGCAATGATAACTGTCGATTGCAACAATAGACTGTGCAGCGTCGCCATGCAGCCTCGCCGGCAGTCGTTTATGTGGATCCGCTCGGCGACGGTGTTTTTGCTCCTCCCCGGTCGTTCGTTTCCGCTCGCAAATCCTCTCAGACCGCCGCATTTGGAGCTCTTGGCAGCCGCTCAGACGTCCGCGATGAAATATCTAGCACGGGTGACTTTGATCTTCCATGGCGCGCGCTCGAAAACGAAGAAGATGCGCGGGCGTGCGTGCGTATTCACGCTCGTCGCGAATGCGCGGTACATATTGCTCTGAGAACCAGGAAGTCCCGTTGCTATGTATGTGTGAGACGTTTGTGATACCCGGTGTCAAATGTCGACGAATTTCTAACGTCGTCATTTGTAACGTCGATAAATTTTAACACAAATAAACATAAATATTTTAAGTTTAAATTAAAATACACTGTTAAGTTCAATGTTATATGTTTATACAATGTTAAATTACATCCAAATTTGAGTTATTTTTAATCATTTCTAGATCCACTGTTCTTACTGAATGTGTCGTTAATTTAATTAAATCGATGGAGTTAAATAATTTAACTTAAAAAAATTAAATAATATTGAATGTATTAAATAATTTAAGAAAACGTATTAAATGTAAATTTTTTTAAATGTATTAAGTTTGACTCAAACTTAGTTTTTTACTAACTGCATACATTAGTATGAATATTGTTTATTATGGAACTAATTACGGAAATGGATTGATTTACATTTAACTCACATGGAAGTTAAAAATAACGAAATTTTATTTTACTGAAGAGATTGAGTAGCCACTGCTCCTTTAATATCTAACAGTATACAGAAATTTTAATAGATAAGCATGTATATTTTTAGTTTAAGTCAAAATAAAGATAAACTTGTATAAATCAGGGATCGTATCATTCAGCTTGAAAAATCGAAAGATATTTTCCTAATCTTTCACATAAGTATTCCGCAAATCTTGAGCTTATTGGAGGCAACGACAATGAAACTTTTCAATCGAAAGTGATGCACTTTGTAACTCAGCTTAAGGGGATCCTAAAGTGAAGCTCGAACTCCGACGAAGTCACCAGAGATCGCTGTTTTTCCAGCGCATCTACATTTCTTTATATACTACCATACCAATATCTCACGCAACCTATGATACATGTAGTCGCACGTTCGTGTCAATTTTCGTATAACAAATTCGTCGCGATAAAGCGTCTAAGTCTAATTCTAGGAACTCGACGTTATTTGTTCATGCAAACTACGTGTTTGTGGATTACTATTTCGTAAGTACAGGTTGCAAAACTTTCGTATCAAGCAAATATTGTCACGACTTAACAGCTTGAGATGCCATGTTACACTAAGAAATGGTAAAAAATATATCCATTTCGAAATTTTTGGTCGTTCTCGGCATAAACTCCACCTCACAAACACGCATTAATACGTATACTTTAATCCTGGAAAAGGATTTTCGAATCTGTGAAAGAGAAAAAAGTATATTATATAAAAATTATATGATTTAATCGGTAATACAACGGCTTTAGGATTCCCTTAAGGAGGTGCTGAAGTGACTAAATTATCACATTATAGTCGTATAAAAATTTTCGAATTGACTGAACGGAATAAAAAATCCTTTTATAGGACTAAAGTAGACGCAAAATTAGGAGGCGGTGCAGTTTTCGGATTTTATACTAAAATCGAAAAAATGTTAAAAAATTTTTTTTTACTTTTTTGCGATTTTAATACAAGGTTCATTGCACCACCTCCTAATTTTGCATCTACTTTAATCCTATAAAAGAATTTTTTATTCCGTTCAGTCAATTCGAAGATTTTTATACGACTATAATGTGATAATTTGGTCACTCCAGCATCCCTTTAAATGAGATGAAGAAAAATTCGCTTCAATTGGACACCCGATACACACGCAACGTTCGCGCAGGACACACGCTCGCATGCCTGTCGCGCGACAGCTGCGCCCGTATGGAAACGCAACGAAATCTCGCTGACCCTCTTCCTCGCATTCTCAAGCGGAATGGAGGATGGGTGAATCACCCTCACTAAAATTCTAAAATCACCGTGTTTCCCAAAAGTCTATTATGGAGCACTTAGAGTCACGCGCCTCGGTATTTCTGCAGTGCGGCCTGCAACAGACCTGGTTGACCCGCGCTAGTTGATGATCGTTACACCCGGTGCATATTGGCTAAAAGTCGACGTTTGCTCGTGAATTACCGATTTGTTGATGTTCAACGAAAGCCTCTCTCCAGTCTCTCTCGGACAAAGAGGCTCGTGGAAGTCCGGCAATTAATTTCACTCCCGTAGCCTTGGGCGAGTAAGCGATGATTTCAATATCCAAATCGCGTCTCGCCTTATTTACACAATTGGAGAATTTGTGTTAAATTTAACACATTTTATGGTCTCAAACGGTCCACTCAAATTTTTGTGTTATTTTAACACAATATGAATTAATATGTTACAAAATAAACATTATATAAAAAAATTAACATTTATGCAAGCAATTAAAAATGCTATGCCATATTTTACCATCTAATTTGCTGCAGCAGCCAATCTTTTTTTCAGTGTACAATCTATTTTTGATGTTTTCATACTAATTGTATTTACACAAAGTTTAATTGCATATAAAATTCCGCTTAAAGAATACAGTTTACGGAGAGAATTAAAGCGTGATACAGCGACATATAATAGCGAGAAAAAAATTGTTTTTACATGAAAGTTCTGCATCAATCGTGATGAATTGCGGGGAGAAAATTCCGAGCTTTTCAAATCTCTTCCACAAACGTTGCTCGACCTTTTTTCTCGCGGTAAAAGCTGCACGAATGCATCTGAAAGGTAACTCCGCGCGAAACGTGCAGCGGCACTTAGCCACCGTTTATCCTCTTTTTCAACAGCGCTATTCGCTCTCGAGTAACTTCGCTCAATTGCTAGATCGTTAAGTCGTAACCGAGAAAGAGACGAAGAGAAAAAAAAAAGAGGAGATAGCTTTGGAAAACAGCGAGGAATCAAGCAATCCGAGTCCCCGGAAACTTGCGCATTGTAAATTGAAATAGAATCCAACATTTCGTCATCGTCGTCGTCGTCATCGTTGTCGTCGTTGTCGTTGTCGTACGCTCTCTTGCTCGAGAAACCTTATTTGTCGACCCGGAGTCGCTTTTATGTGCGTATCGTAAAAATTGCAACGTATAACGTCTTCCAACACGACGTCGGAAAGCGCGACAACCGAGAACGAGTTATTTTGCGCTCACCATGCCTGTCATTTTGCAGGGAATAAAAACGACGGAAAGAACGAACGCCTTTGAAAGAGAGTCAGTGGAAAAATAAAATCACCGCTCCGGTAGAAAATACTGGTCGCGTAATGATGAAACTGCGTAGCCATTGTATTTCGCCGCGAAAGCCAGTAGGGTTCGATGTAACAATTCAAGAACGGCTGTAATTCTAAATAAGCCGCTTACGCTGTCTCTTATAGTCCGTATGTTGCAAGTTAGATTAAATTACAAATTAAAATCTCCTTAACTAGAAGTTAATAAGAGAACGATGTTTAATTAATCTTTAATAACAGATAAGTCGAGAGAGAGAGAGAGAAAGAGAGAGAGTTATAATTAAATATAGTATTTCTTCAACAAAAAATCTCTTCTTGCGCGCAAGAAAATTTAAGATAACAAAATATATTTTAACCTTTAAAGAGGTAAATGGCAAGTTAGGATATTTAGAACACCCCAAAAAATTTTCTAACTTCTTTGTTACATTTTTTTTATTATTATGTTATAATTAAATTTACAATAATCATACCCTTACGAGATGAAGGAATGTAAAAATAACGATCAACTTCAAAGACTTTTGGATATCTGAGAGATACTTTATATTTTACCTTTTTCAGAACAAAATTTTAAAGAAAACTGGGGTGCTGTGGTTACCCACTTACCTATTTAAAAATTAATGAAAAAAGGTAATTTAAACAGACAAAGTGATAATTACTTTCAGGAAACGTGTAGTAAGAAGTACTTTATTGCGTTTCGGTTTTAGGGGGTGCAAGGGTTAACCATAAATTTCGACGAGAGTACTTGGATGACAGGGTAAGCGCGCGATTTACCGAAGGAATCGTAGCGCACCTTCTTCCTATTCGCGTTATATGTATATCCCCGCATAATCCGCGATAGGCTGAGGTGCAACAGTCTGCAGCCAGTAACGGTACACTCGCTATGCGCGAATACTCGAACGAAGCCGGTGTCGGATGTGCACGTGCATTAGCGGGCGGCGGGTCCCTTCGTCTTCGCGATGTAACATTATATTCCTTCTCCGCGCCAGAGAGCACGTCGACTCGCAATGTGTCGCTGCGGTTTGTTCGTGCAGCTCGCTAACGAGAACGCTGGGAAGGACACGCAATTATTTTCAACACATGAGTTACGTTATTATGTGTGATATCTTCGTGAGAGAACGCGAGAAAATTTCAATGAGTTGAGATCGAGAATGTGCAATTAAAACTATTTATTGATGACAGCCATTTTATAAAATTATAAGTACGTACATTTTCAAGAATGTCATTCGATTACCAACTAAATGTAAGTTCTATATATATTTGAAATAAGGGAAATATGCATTTGAAATAAGGGAGCGATATCGGCAAAATTGTCTGTAATGCACAGACACCAAGATTTATATAATCTGAAAATTACATTGATCAAATGTGCAAAATCACTGAAATAACATTTTATAGAAACAGTATCAAGATTCAAAAACCTTTGTTAAAAAATTGTCGGTAACAACTGTTGCAAGCGATACCACTTTATAAAACAACAAAAATTATCAAATATTGATATCATATAAAGAAAATTACATCGATTCATTAAACAATCATTCACGGCAGCAACTGTCGCGAGGATCGATGCAATTTGCCATCCCTCGAGTAAAACCTCGAGAATTATTAAATTCCCGTGCTTGGGAATCGGATTTTGTCCTCACTGTCCATTTGTATTGTTTACTTATGGACGAGTCGTAAGCCGCGCGGGTATATCGAATGGACATCGAACGAAGTTCCGGGTAGGGTTTCGTGCATTCAGGGATGTGCACCAAAACCCCATAGAATTCCCGCGAAACGCGATCTTAACGGCCTCGAAATATTTCATAGAAGGCTTGCTACCTCTCCTTCTCTCCCTCTGGCGCGGCAGTGACGAGATCTCATCCGGCTGTTCGCGAAGAATGAAATGATCAGCTTATATGAGCGCGAAACCTTTGACCTCCGACATGGATCACGTCGACGAACGTGAAAGCATATTATGTCCTCCTTTTTACAAATTAATTCTTGAATGCGCTTTTTCTCCACGTATACATATATTGTGTGCGCGCAGATTCATATAAAAAGATATTGGTTCTGCGGGTGCTTTGTTAAACATTTTAAATATCATATTTTTAATATTATCGAATAAACTTTAATTTTGCTTTTAAAGATTACTGATTACTGTACCTAGTTTTGATGCAATAGTTGAGTTTCTCATAAAACATGGAGGACAAATTTATCTCGCCGTTAAATATCACATTCGTGTTTTATTGGTCTCCTGAGTAAGAGTGTAAAAAAAAGTTAATCCTCGAATCGGTCCATCCTCATGCAACTACATTTACTATTTTCTCTCGAATTTACGCTCGATTTTAAACGGAGGGAACATCGAATGGTGAGCTCGACGAACGATCTTTAGCGAGCACTTCCATTCCGTTTATTAAAATCCATATTTTCACTCTCAGCGGGTGTGACATTCGCGGTTTTACCAACCAGGAAACGTAGACTGAATACGGCAGGCGCGTGAGGGTCTGAGGGATGCGCCCTTAATGCACATTTTGTGCGAATTCGCAAATTCTGAGGGTGTAGGCGAGCGCTTTGCGAGCATGGATCGCGTGATAAAACGCAGAACGTTAAAAAACGCCCTACGGCTTTCACTCTCCGCTACAAAGAGAACGGCATACCTACCCTTCTCTCATTCTCTTTCAGTTTTCTCCCTTTCGCATTTATCCATATCGCTGCTCTCTTTTTCATCGCGCCCGCTGCTCCGATTGGATCGACAGGCGAAGCACCTGCGATCGTATGCTTTACGAAAATGCTCGAATTATGGAAATTATAACGCGCCGAGTTATACAGATGGGCTCGGAGGCTTTTTTTCGAAGAACAGAATATCTTCGAAAGAGATTGGTAGAAAGCTTTTAAATCCAGCAGAGAGAAGTATTTCTAAATTCTATTCCCCGATTGAGACAATATACAGATTCAGTCGAACTTCAGCCATTTCGATTTGCATTTAGTTCGAATTTAATAAACGCTTCATCTACATTCGCACTCAAAAGAACAGATCGTAAAATGCATTTAATCGCAGACAAATAGCTCAATAAGAGCTGAGAAAATAATTTTATCTTATATTAATTTTTAATTTAATTTTATCTTATTTTATCTTTATTTTATTCTTCTAGAATTAGAAAAACATTAAAAAGTAAAATTTAGCCGTAATTAAGGAGTAAATTAAACCGAAATTAAAATTAATCTACATTAATAGAAATTGGACATTAATCTTAATAATTTTATTAGACTGAAAATGCTTGACTTGTGTTCTCTCTCTCTCTCTCTCTTTCTCTCACTCACTCACTCACTCACTCACTCACACACGCACTTGATTGTATACGAGTTCATAATAAACAATCCATAATAGCTTCTTTTGTCGCGAGAAAATGCATCGCGCCAATAATTTAATTCGAAGGCAACAAGGACGAAGCGAGAAAGCGACGTGGCGCGGCGGAGCTGCGTAAACAGGCGCATCGCTCGCAGACTGCACCTGCAAACAGCTCGGCCACTATTTCTGGTCGCGTACGATGGCACCCGCTCGCTCCAGACACTTCACGCGCCGTTGAAACGACGTTATATTTACCGCTTCCTCGTGCCTGAGTTCGGGACGTTTCTCGGCTGCTACTTCTCGTTCTGGGTCAAAAGTCTCGCCACCGACAACGGGACGAAGGAAGTCGAGGGGAACAAACCGCCTCCGTGAGAATGAATTTCTCTGTCGGTGGGAACCAACGACAGAACGCAGGTGCATAATCACTGATTTTCGTGATTACTTTTATTTACAGCTACGTAAATAATGTAAATAAAAATGTAGATAAAAAAATCTACATTTGAAATCCAAATGAATATAATCACTGAAAAACATTCCTGAACAAATTGAAGAAATTTCGTGACGCGAAATGTGGATATATATTAAGAAACCTCTGTTGCAATTGTAAAAAATTTTAAATGTAAAAAATTTTTTAAATATTGAAAAATACTGAAAAAAGCAATTATATAAAATTATTAATTAATCCCTAAAATTTGTAAGATATTTATAGATAATATAAATGTAAGTAAAGTGCCTATATATATGAACCTTCACAATAGTGCGTAAATAATATATTTACAAGGTGATAAGATATAATTCGCAAATAATTGGAATGTGCCAATCCTTTTAGATAAATTGTTTACGAATTATATTTTATCGTTCTATAAGTATGTATATTATTTACATAACCGCAGAGGCTCACGTAGATAATTCATCTATTTATATTTGATTCATTCTTGAATCCACAAAACTATTTTTATTTGAAATACAAGTTTTTATTAGAATACAAATTTTTCATAGCCCATTTTTTCCTAAATCATTTATACCCGGTTCCACCAATGTAAGATTAACTTTAATCTCAGTTCAATTTACTTATTATCTTTTCTAATTTTTAAAATCAGGAAAAGATAAGCAGCAAGCTAAGCTAAGATTAAAGTCAATCTGCATTGGTGGAAACGAGTATTAATGATGATAATATAACAATATAAATAAGATACAAAAATTCCTGCGGAAAAATAAAAAATGTCAAGAAATATATACTTAAAATTATCTTATTATACATAATAATAAAAAATAATGTCTGCAATGTGCATACGTGACGCGTTTATTTCAACAGCACTTATCTTAACTCGTTGCGCATAAGTCTCCTGTCTCTTATGCCATTGCACACTGGACAACCGGGTCGACAAACAGGACTCGAAAAAGCGAAGGCCACGAGGACACGTCAATCTCCAGTCTTAACGACTCTCACAAGGGAAGAGGTGAAAAAAGGCATGGCGACGTTGCGCGACGACGAGACATGTAATATCGCGAAGGGAAGCAGAACGCTTGGAAAAACACTCTGCCCGAGATCTCTGAACGATAACTACTTCCGGCCGGATGTGCCACTCACGAATACCGAATACTTCTCGCCCGATGCACAAGGGTGGAACGCGAAACGAGGGGCGGGCGAATTATCTCTTTATACTTCTCTCGCTCGTCTTTTTCGTGACTTTCAATTTTACCTTGATAAATGCGATCCCGATCGGTCGATGAATCGACAATTTTAGAAAGTGCACCGAGATAACGAGACGAATCAAGGTACTCGAAGGCGGGATGTTTGAATAAAATATTGAAACTGCGTCGTAGATTCTCTGGGCACTTATTCTTATATAGTACCGTGCTAATTTCAAGCTTTTGAAACTCACGATCGGAAAACGTGACTCTCAACCTAAGACAATCCAAAGTTCTCCAAATTATTACAATGACTTTTCCTCTGAATATACATTTTAAAAATCAACAATAAAAATCATTAATCTATATATTTGGGCTCATCAATTAAAAAATGTAATAAAACAATTTCAGATATTATTCTTATGTTTAATATTAAAATATTTTCTAGCCTTAATGGCTTGGTTTACAGCGTGCGTTTAGTCTGCGGTCTATACGGTAGGAGTCTTTGTTTAATTTATTGGTTAAATAAGGACGTTTATCGTATAGGTTGCGGACTAAGCGCACGGTGTAATCATAGCCATTATATTATATTATATTTGTTAAAACTGATCCCTGCTAAAATTTTTGTTTTGAATTTTCGCGCATGAATTTATGATTGTATCATTTAAATATTTTGTGTTAAATTTATATTCAATATTTCTTAGTGTTAAAATATATTTTATGAATAAGCAAACAAATAACATAAAAATAATAAATTTCAAAATATAAATTCTAAATAAATAAAATACAAGTTGATTTAATACCCTATAATGTTAATTTTACTAAAAAAAATATATACTTCCATAATTTACAAATTGTGTCAGTGTTATATTTTCGAGTTAATTAATTCATTTATTATACATAATATTTGTGTTACTTTCTAACATATTTATCTTTCGTTAAATTGACACAAAAATTTGAATAAACTGTTTGATATACAAAATATATTAAATTCAACACAAATTTTCCAACAGTAAATTATCTTGCGTATTCAATCAATTTATCACTATCACGCTTAAAAGATACGTAATGTGCTGGAGACAGCGAGAGTTAATTCGCATCGTCGCCTTCCGCATTGTTATTTGAAAATCGCGCAACCGGCTTCAGCATAAATGAACTATAGGTCAAGCAGGGACCTCGTAGACACCCGTTAGAATGACAACTACGGCTGGTTTGGAGTGTCATGCATCAGCGAATGATTACCGGTGATTGTCGGTACTCACTAACTTACAAGCGACAATGGCTCGGTCAACGCTCGGCGAATACGCGCGACATGCAGTATTGCATTATGCAAATGAAGGCAGTTAAAGTGAATTAACATGTAAATATCAGAAATGCGTATACAAATTTAACACAAAATTTGTGTTAAATTTGACACGTTTCACGTGTCCCAAACGATCCACTCAAATTTTTGTTAGCTTGGCACAAGATGAATATGTAGAAAGTACACATATGTATACATTATATAATAAAATTAACACAAAAAGATAACACTGACACAATTATGCAAAATGTGGAAGCATATTTTTCAGCAAAACTAACCTTTGAAATTTTCAAAATTAACACATTTTATTCATTCACCTTAGAACTTACGTTTTAAAATTATTTTTATACTATTCGTTTATTTAATCATAAATTGCGTTATATAATATTTTTACACATTTTTTATTTAAATAACATAGTCACATTATGTTAACACTCGAATATGTTAGAAATTCAACACAAAATTTTAATAAGGACTTGAATAGACTGTTTCTAACACAAATATAAAATGTTTTTATTGTGTAAATTTAACGAAAAATACTGTTGTTCTTTTTCTCTCGTTTATATTTTATTCAACGTCGACGAATCTTTTAAGGACGCTCCCCCCCTCCCGCCCCGCGAGATGCATCTACCGCGGTGCGCGGAGGAGCACAGCGCGTTTCTCCGTGTTCCGGAAAATCTATTTCGGAGTCGGTTCACGCGCATCGCGGAACGTAATTACCAGCTGAATCATATAGTCGAGTGCCCGCTATAACTCTAGGCGAGGCCGATAGGCGACTCGACCCGAGCCGTGAGTCATTGCGTCGTTGACAGAGTTCGCCGCGCAGCGGTTTGCGGCTTCTATCCAGGTCGGTTATAAATTCGTTCTCCTCGAGATGAACGGGATGGCATTCTAGCTCTCTTCTTTCTTGAGATCTAACGAAATCGCGTGCCAGATTAAACTGCGTGTACACGGAAAGTAGCGGATTCCACATGTTACATTGGACGGGCAAGAGCGACCCTAGAGATCGGATTAATCGTCTTCTTGAGCCGGTAATTAAGCGCGACCCCGTAATTAAGCGTCGAGGTGCAACACATGACTGTAATTGCCACGTGTGTTGTTCTTGCTCACCCGTGATAAACTTATCATGCGCTTGAAAAAACGACTCGACGAGCGATATAATTGCCGAGTATTAATGTGATTGCGCGAGACACACAAATTAAAACTAGTTCCATCCTTAATTTCACACTTTCTAATTAATAGTTCGAGAAAATGTTTTTTGGTTTAAATTTTTATTTATTCTCGAATTCTATTCAGAGTTGCAGAGGCAAAATTCCATATTTTTTTGAAGTTCATGCCGGTGATAAAGGCCGTTTTTTTTCCGAAAAAAAAAACGGCAAAAGCTGGTCTGTTTTATTAAAATGATAAAATAAATAGAAAATCTTTTTATCAATATATTAACAGACAGCTCATGCTATTAAAAATGTTTAATTTTGTCACTATATGTTTTTCTAATTAAAAATTAATATAAAATTTAGTAACATTTATACATCTCGAAAGTTTTTGTTTTAAAAATGTATATATTTCACGCATTAATTTAAAATAAAAAATTAATTTTAAATAAAAATTTATTATTGGTTACCTATAAGGTCTTGTTACTGCTAGTTCTATTGTTAGTTAGATTACTATTACTAAAAATATCTTTTGTTTTAAATAAAGTTGTGTGAACATATTTTAATGTTACCACATATTAGTCTTCTTTACAATTTTTACTAATTTATCCACCGCGCGGATAAAATCCAGGACAGTAAAAACCTGAATTTACTTTTTTTTCCACTCACTGGACTTTTCTGGCCAACTCTGATTCTATTCGTCCGCAACTTTATTCCCTTTCACGAAACTCCGTTGAAATATATTCGTTGCCGTATTATTCCGTGAAATCTCAGACCTAAAGTAAAGCGAATACTCCTCCCCGCGTATCGCAATGAGATAAATATAATTGCAAACGCGTGATGTTTACGAGGTAGGCGTACAGGCTACGCGCAGCAGCAGCTATTCGTAGTTTCCGGCCGATTGTGGCGTAAGATTTATGCGCGGTGAGTTCTCATCGTCGGCAATGAAAATCAGATTTGTAACCGCGAAAGCTTTCGGTTGACAGGCAAGAGGCCCGTCGTGAGGCCGGTGAGGCAATATTCAGCCATCGTCGCGACCGTCCGATAACGTTAAGCCGACGACCTCTCATCGCGCAGCGTGCGCGGCGTATTGCTATCCGTAAAGCTGCATAATGTATGAAGAGATATTATCGCACGACCCTCTCATATACATATACACGCGGGCGTGCACGTGGCACTTCACGCGACAGCCTCTCTTGATAGCTCTCCCGCAGAGCTGCTTTTTTTTTGCCGAGGATAATTATAACTCACGAATCCTCGGAGCACGGCGTGATACGAAATTAGGTGTACCAATAAACCGCACTAGTTACTACTTTAAAATCCATTCAAACTCTGAGAGAAAGTTCCAAATTACAAAAGTGATATCAAAATACTACCGTTATCAGTCGAAAGATTACGTTTGAAATAGATATTCAGATGGTCAAATCTTGGGATCTTATGAATTCTGTACCTGACTTGGACCGAAACATGTTTGGCCAACTGGAATACCTATTTCAAACGTGATCTTTCGATTGGTAGGTAACGTTAGTTTTTTTATATCACTTTTAAAACGTTTCCTTGTGAATTCTAAATATCCCTGTCCTAGTTCTTAAATACCCCTGACATTCGATACATCTTCTATCCTTTCCCTTCCATCAGCCAAATACCACGCCTTTTTGTCCTACATTTCTGTTAAATATTACACCTATGTACCTCTTTCCACAAGATCTTCTCCTACGCTATTCTCTTTCTATGCTACTGCTGGTGGTTTCGTTGCATCAATGACTTTCCCACAGGAATAGCATTTCACTGTAGTTTGGTTTCACACATCTCTGTCAAATTTCTCTTCTTTGTGTGCTTTTACAGTTTTACATTTCGTCACACGCAAACAATTTTATCATGAGACTGGATATTGTACTAATAAATGCTGTGCTTGATTATATTACACATGATAATGTGTTTACTTGAGTTTATTTTTATTTTTATTATATTAATTATTTTATTAATAATGCTTATTATATTAATTATTATTCTTATTTTTATTATATTGTATCACATTATATTACATGTGTAAACTCATAGCAGCGGTAAATGCTGGTGCCTCACCTTTTGCTGTTGCAATAAATTAAATTAAATTTAAATTAAATTTGTGTCGTTATCTTTGCGTCGTTATATTATTCCGTTTGTTGAAATGTAAAACAAAAATTGAGTACAACTAAGCCTTTTTATGTAATTTTATTATACGATGATTTTTTATCAATTTTGATCGAAAAATATTTCTTATGCAAGAAAATAATTGAAGATTATAGTTACTTGTAATTATTTGTGGAAAATGCAAGTAGAGAAAGTGTTCCACATTAATTATATGGAAAATTGGGTTCTGGTGAAAAATGAATTAGTTTCCACATATGAGTACAGCTTATAATGTGCACTGAAAGAAATGTTTTGATACGCGTAATTATTATATTTATTTTGTTGATATATGACTAAAAAAACTTTCTTACTTTTTCATTAAAAAAAGAATCTAATCAAAATTTAGTTAGAATAATCAAATTTTGATTAGGACAACACAATTTTTTAATAAAAAAGTAAGAATGTACTTGTAACATAATAACAAATAAACAGTTAAAAAATAGTTATGCGTACCAAAAATTTCTCCCACAATGCGATAAACAAAAGATGTCACAGACATAAAACTCAAAAACTTTTGAGTTATGTATCTCAACGGTGTGAAACTTGTGCTCACAAAGCACTTTTGATATACTGTAGCTCAAAAGCTATTCATTATTAAGCTTTATGGCCTTTATGTTATTTTTTGTTCGTCACATTATAAGGCATGTGAAAATTAACTTATTTCACTGGAACTCAATTTTCCATATAATTAGGATCCTCTTTGCTTCAGTATAAATTTCAAGTATAAATGTAAATATTTCTTCTAAGAAATGATAGTGTTAAGAAAAAAGTTGAATATATGTTATATAGTTGAATATATATTTATAAATAAATAAATGTTTAAGAGTAAGATTCATTACTAAATAAGTATTTTTTTTCGTTGCGACATGTAATTTATATCAAAATCATTTACTAATACATGACTTAAATTCTTAAGTACAAAAATTAATATCGAAAAATTCTTTTTGTGGAGTCATTTCACAAAACTTATATTCACGGCAAAACCTTGAGACCGTGCCACACCTTTATTCCTTGGATGGCAATAAATTCTCCGATAAAGGGTTCATAAGACGTCTTACAAAATCCCGATTTGCGGGATACTATTCCAGATATCCGCTCGCTCGTGCGCGCGAACTGAAAAAAAGGAAACGTGCGCGAAACGGAAAAAAGGCGCGAATCATGCGGATTTATCGCGCGTGGGAAGTCGATAGGGCGCAATTCCGATTTTTACGCATACCGTCGAATTTCCCGAGATACGCTAGAACGCGTTTCGGATGTTCCCGTCGCCGTTCGCGTTCTCCATGCCCGAGGGAAAAACATTCGACGAGCCCGTTGGAACAACAATGGCGATCGACCGCCCATGCCGGGGGCGAATTTATCGAGAACAATTTTCCACGCCGTGCTCGTTCGTTCGCTTGCTCGCTCTCTGATCACACTCGTACACGCAGATACGAGAGAGTCCGGACGCATACGGATGCGTGAGAGAGCCGCGTGGGTTACCTCCCACGCATGCACCGGGCGAACTGCTCCGTTTGAATATTTATCCGTCTTGTTTGAGGCGAGTCGCGCCGACGCGACGGTAACGACGATCGAAAGAATCCGGCTTGGAAAAAAGTGTTACGTGCCTCGAAAACTGGTCACGTTCATCGCCACGATTCGATAAGCCTTTTAAACGCGACTGAAAAAGCCTCCACCGAATGCCCTTGGTGCTCGTGCTCGTCGGACATATGGTGTGGTCCATTGGTGACACTTTGGGTGACCAAGCGGACTAGTTTTAGTGTGACACTCGCTGAGCATATTCTCAATGGTTACAGGGCCATTAGTACCACGGTCAATGATGCTCATGGTTGAAAATAGACTAACTATTCCGGGACAACAAAGAAGTGGACTGTGATATACTTCAACGGATATATTCTTCTCGGCGAAATATACATGCAAGTACCTATGTATTATTTAAAGTTTTTAAGTGCTTATTATAGCAGCAGATTATTAAAATATCCTTCAGATACTTTTTTTTTTATAATTAATATCAATATTATTAAATTATTTATCAATTTAATTTGTGATATTACTATTCTAATTCTTTTTATGATTGCGTTTCAGATTGGAAAATTGGTTTCGGCGCGCAGTTTGCAGGATTGGATATACAGAGTGTTTCTTAATCTTCCAGCGTGCGCGTGTTCTTCGTACACGCGCTCTGGTTTTATGGAGAGGATACAGGTAAAATCTATTTTTTGGATTTTGGCTTCCCAAGGTATTCCTTCAGTGTCTTTCGGGCCGTCGATTCGCTCAGGTCGCATTCTGTTAATATATGTTGTTTACGTAGAATCGATTTTTAAGATATCAGTGTATTTTTTCAGAAAAATGTCCCTGTGAAGGATATACACAGGAATCGCTCAATGCCGGTGAAAAGCGAGGGAGGTGCAAGTTGTACAAAAATACAACCACCATCCTCAAATGCGCGCAACACATGTTTTCATTTTACTTACAAAAAACATTCGACTACAATTATTATTTGCAATAATTATAATACGACTGAAAGCGAATAAAACTTTTTTTCATTAATTCATTTTCTAATAAAACGTAACACTTATTTTTTTAAATAAATGATCATTTAGATATTATAAACTTTCATCGCATGTTTATTAAAAAAATTACTTTCAGATTTGTATCTATCTGAATTTTTTAAACACTTCGTCAGAACAATTCCTTTTGTGCAGCGACCCTTGTAAAAGTTGTGCTTCTACAGTTGGTCAACGAACATATTTCTACATGATAGTATGTAATATTTTTACAATGCAACAATAGGTATATCCTGCAATTTATTTGTTACTTTCGATTATTATACGTAAAACATATTGTCATCAAATATAGAAATAGAAGAACGAACAAGAGAAAAGTGTTCCATGATTCCATGAGAATGATCCGAAACGATTTTGCGTAATGACGTTGCTAACAAAATGACAATACCTCGTTACTCAGATGACCATTACTTGACCTCTTACCATTACTCTGATGACGATGGAAAAGGAGAATTTGGTTTAGCGTCGTTAATGCCCACTGACGAGGATGCATTAAGGACGGAATGCAGCTTGATTAATTGAATTTTCTCTCTCGTATTACAGATTATGCTCTCCCTATACAAAGGGAGGAGGGAAATCGCCCAATTCGGGTCCGGTAGTTGCAGCTGAGTCTAAACATGGTGGATTATACAACAAATTCAGACGCATCTCATTATCCCTATTAAGTATTGTGATACATAATATAATACAATAGAGCACCAACAATAATATCGTCCGTTATGAGATATTATTATGTACACAGGAAACGTGAAGCAATCCAATAAATGAAAATATTACATCGCGATAATATAGCTTACTTATAACGCGTTCGAGCACTCTGCGTGACATGAACAGATTCAGTTACATTACATTAACCCAATATTCCTCCAACATCCTCCATTCCTCACCTTTCTTTACTTTATCGCCAAGGGCTTGATTGCTTTCCGTTTTGAATCCGATTCGAAATCATATATTGAACTAAATGCATTAATTGTGCATTTCGTGCCACTCTATCAGTTATTTCTGTATTGCTTATATTTTATGTATATATTCTGTTTTTTGTGTTTATCTTTATGTTCAATATTCTGCTTTACATCTCTCGTGGTCCATTTCTTTATAATTTCGATTATTCATATCGGATTTAATATTTAACAAAATGATATTATATCTTATAGAACCGTATATGAGAGAAACACAATCAATATAAATCAATGCCTTAAATCTTAAATGGTCTAGGACAGGCCTGTCCAATTTGAGCTCCGGAGTCAAAACGCAAAGCTATCTATGTAAAAAATTCAATGTGGGTAAGATTTCGGGGACCGTAAAGTGTCGATACATATCTAAGTGACGCTTATCAATACTTTATAGTTCCTAAAATCTTACTAATATTAAATTTTTTTACGTCGATGGCTTTGCGTTTTGGCTCCGGAGCTCAAATTGGACAGACCTGGTCTAGGTGGATCTTAAGCGTTTAAGCATTTAAGATTTAACTAGACCGTTTAAGTTTTTGATAAAGAGAATGATTTTGCTGAAGTATCTAAAAATGTATCTAAATATAGAGCTGAAAATAATTTTGTTGGATCATTGAAATAATTACGTAGGAATCTTAAGCATGATGAGCAATGCCGCAAAAAAGTTTTAGTAACCAATTCGAGCGTAATTACTATATAATTATTTTTATAGCTTAAAAAATTATTTCCAGACTAGATACGTTATCTATATAGAATATCTAGATACGTTTTTATATACTTTAAATTCTTCTTTCCTTATAGAGATCTCCATCGATTCATCTATCTAGTTTAGAAACATCGCGATGTCAGGTTCCTTCATAGGATAATTCGAGGATCAGTAGGTACTATTCTGAGTAAGGGTTCTCTCTTCTTTTCTCGATCGTGCGGATATGCGCATACCTGATCGCCCTAAGGTACTTAAGGTACCTAAGATACCTAAGGTACAAGCGCAAGTGCCTGCCGCACGTCGTGCAGCTGCACCACGCAACCGCGACTGGCGTACTCGCGGCGGGATCGTTATTCGTCATTACAGAGTTACACGCTCGAATGGCCGACGTTACAAATTACAGAGATGGCCAACCTACTCCTTCCTTTCGTTCCCATCCTCTTCTTCTCTCTTTCTGTCTCTCTCTTTTCTCCTTCGCTAACTGCCTAACTACCGTTCGTGAATAAGCGACGACGATCACTAATGTCTCTCTGTTGCGCTGGTTGGAATCGCGAGAGCATTGTTATCAGGATTATCCATATCCGCGACGACTCGTCAAATTAACCAAAACGCCACTCTCGTGACGCTCGACAAACCCTCGAG
Organism: Mycetomoellerius zeteki; assembly: GCF_001594055.1. Lineage (NCBI taxonomy): Eukaryota > Metazoa > Arthropoda > Insecta > Hymenoptera > Formicidae > Mycetomoellerius > Mycetomoellerius zeteki. The sequence continues at coordinate 181,495 of NW_017257292.1, forward strand.
CCCGTTTCGCGCTGCAAGGATAATCTCCCCTGCGCTGTAAGAGACCGTAATACATCGGATTGACGTTCCGCACTCCGATGCTGTTACACTGAAGCTCTTTGTGGGATATAGAATGAAGATAATTGCGATAACAATGCAGCGAATGTAACGTGCGATATTCTACGGTTGTTTCTTAATGCATTTGTGACGCAGTATTAATTTAATGTATTCGACGTTTTCGATTGTGCATTCATAATTGTGATCGTTATTCCTAATGACAAAAGCTATTGCCGTGCCACAATTACAGGCCTGTTCTTTGTCGCAGCGCTGGATTATACGTTAAAATTTTCTATCTCACTTTTGCTAAACTTCAACTTTTCTTTCCAAAGTGAAAAAAAAGAGGACAAATGAACCGTGCAAGAAATTCATTTTTCTTTCTTTTTCCTCCAACGTGAAGAGAACAAGAAGAAAGATGAACTGTGCAAGAAGCTAAAAAGAACAAACTTCTTTTCTTGTTGCACTGAATTGTACTAAACTGTAAAGCTTCTTGCTTTCACCGAATGTCAAATATATATTTATTTCAAATATACATTTATTTTAAATGCAACGAGTGTACACTAGTTTAACCGTAAAGAACAAACCTAAAGTGAAATAGGTATATGTTTAATATTTAGTGAAAGCGAGAAAGAAAGTTTTAGTACATTTCAAAGCAGCAATAAAAAACAAATCTTTTACACTTTCCGAGTTCGCCACAGTACATAGATATTTGATCTTTAGATGCGTGACTTCCTAACAAATTCGTATAAAAACTGTAAAAAGGAAAATTATTTCATTTTATCGAATAAAATAATGTTAAAAGATAATTTTAAAATTTCTTTAAACACATTGCCTTTAAGGAAAAAATTTAATCAAAGGTATCGGAAATATTTTAAGAAAAAAGAAATTAGTATAACAAGAGGATTTCAAAAACCCTCTCATGCATCTAGAATTAAGTTTCCTGTTTATTGACTAACGGGACTGCGTCTTAACTTTAATTGCGATGCGGTCTTGTAGTTTACCATGAGATTACTTAGACAAAACTTTGCGTGCCATTAACGCCCGATAATGATCCCTCTCGCAAGGTTCTACAAACCTCGATTACATATATCTTGTTACAATCCCCGGAGTATATATTAAACTGCTTTCATAGATGCAACGTGGATTATGGATAAAGTAATAACACGACGATAAATAAAACAATTATTTTATATGATAATATATCACATTACATATAATAACAGATTTCCTAATTTTTATATCCGTTTGTATCAACAAAATATTATTCAAAATTTAATTTATACACATCATTTTTACAGAATTTTAGTTTAATAGTATTTAATTATATAATATCAAGAAATATGTTATATAATGTTAAATATAAAAAGTTTGCAAAAAATTATAGTTTTCCATTTTTTATAGATCTCCAAATTCATCAAAAATTTATTACCAATATATTGTCTTAACTTTCAATTTTTTAAGTCATTGTCATTTAATTTTTTTTTTTATTTTACAATCCCCATTACATAATAAACAGTTAATCTTGTTAAGTACGATTTGGAGCATAATAATTATACGCGACTCATTCTACGATTACAGAATTACGAACACACACAGTTTACACTCTCGTGCATTAACACCAAACAAACTTCAGGTCCGCAATCATTTCAAAGAAAAATCTCAAGACGGGAATGCAAGATAGAAAAACGACGAGATGAAGAGAACGAGAGTAAAAGAGAAAAGAGAGTATTTTTATATCAGAGGTACTCCCTTTCTCTCATTTTCTCTCGATGTCAAACATAGGATGTAGTTTCCACGGGGATACTTCCGCGTAACTTTATTCGGCGAGCAACGCGCGACGGCGACATCCCAATGGATTCGCCGCTTACACCACCGCAAGCTCGTCGGTCCGTGTCTAGTTAGTAATTACGATTCATGAGAGCGGCGAGCTCCGTTAATCCCGCATCGTTCCTTGCTGCAGCTCGTCCGAAATCGCGAAGGCAATTCTGTATGCGCAAAACGAGCTATTAATGGGCGACAACATTAATTCACTGAATTAAAATAATGTGAACGATCGCGCTCGTTGCTGATCATCCCTCGACTTTAACAAACGAGCGTGGTTGAGCGATCTCTTTCTCGAGGGAGAAATTACCTCGATCTAGTTTACTCCGCTCGTTTAATTCCGCTTTGTAATATTAAAAATGAAACTTTTAATTCTCTCTGAACATCAAAGAATAATTTTAATGTCTCCCGAAAAACTGAAACGCAATTATAAATTCTATGTTTAAGTAAGAGGGATTTAATAACCTGTTACCGTGCTATGTATAAATGTGTTTATTACACGACTAGTGTACTATGTGAATAAAAAGCTGGAATGTTGGTTTCGCATATGTTTGCTCTCTGTTACGGCAGTGGTTTCTAAACAATGGGGACGGTCCCCTTTGTAAGGGTGCATGAACGAAGCTGCGATAGGGGAAACCAGTCGTCTTTCACAGGAAAAGAGAAATATTGAAATCATAAAAATTCTTCGTTTTCATGGTATAAGCAACATATATTTGTATCAAGCTTTAATTAAAAAATACATAAAATCTATTGTTTCAAATTAGAAAAACCGTTCAATAGCATAGATTTTTTACAAAACAAAATAATTTGTAAAATTGCATCAATTAAATATGACTGCAATTTCAAAATGTAAAATTCTCCAAGACTTTATTATATATATTACGCATATTCATATGTACTTATAATATCAATATTTTTGATGCTCAAAACGAAAATTTCATTCGAGCATGAATATTGCAATGTATATTTTAACGCATTTTAACCATGCAGGTACAATGGTTCGTTGGAAAGTAACAATCGAGAAAATAAACACAACAATTTATACACCAATCACGTGCCACCCACTAAACCTTTCTTTAAGACTTAGCGTTAAACGATTTTAGTGTTGCAACTCTAATACTTGCCTACACACAAATCTTTAGTCTTGTAGTACTGCATTATCTCGCAATCGATGGATCAGTGAGTTCATTCGTCGTCCGTTCCGTTGTAACTTACGTGAACTCTTTATGAATATGCGACACAATATTACAGCGGCCCTTAATTTTTTTCATATAAAAACTTATCTAGCCTTCTCTCATTTTTTTGTTGCTTTTAAATTAATGTTATAGTGAATACATACTTTAGGTAATAATGTCATAGAGTGTTTTGTAAAAAATTTCCTGAGAGTTCCTAAATTTTTTGGACATTTTTTTTCAAAGTCTTAGATAAAATTAGAGTTTTTTAATAAAATTATAAAATAAATTGAAGTGCAAGCAAACGATTATATATTAAGAATTAACAGACGATGGATTTACGAGAGACTATATTTATTATTTCCTGCACCTGGAGCCACGAAATTGAATATTATAGAAAAGACTCGTTATAATATAGTACCAGTGAGCTATTTTCTTATGCTGACAATGAGTAGGTATTATCTTTTACTGTCAACAAGACACAATATTTTCAAAAAGAAACAGAATTTAAATTTAAAAATAAAATTCAATAAATTTTTCTGAATATCAATAAAATTCTAGAAAAATCCTTAATTTTTAAGAATAAAGAAATCCCCTGAAAATTTCAGGTAATAAACACCCCATTAGATAATCTATATCTAACTAATTGTCAACATTTTGCATTATCAAGAACAACTGATCAAAGAAATAATAGAAATTAAAATGCCTATAACAGTCGAAACTGATATAATATTAACAAGAAGAATCAACACGTCAAATTAATATGAAAATAAGAAAAACCAATTTACATAACAAAGCAGTTCTAAATCGGAATTTCGAAGACACAATTATTAAAACAAATTAACTGAGGTAAAAAGGCATCAAAGTTGAAGGTCAAGGGCTATGAGAGGGCCTATATGATGGTCTAAAGATCGATATCCTCCGCACAATATTCTCTTGGCGCGCGAATGCTTCTTGACAATCCTGATCAAAGGCCCACCACACCATCGCATATTTCGACGATCTGTATGCGACATATGCAGGCCGCGAATGCAAATTTGATCTCTCGACGGACCGCAGCTGCGGCTGTCTTCAAAGGAGAATCGCGCCGTAAAATTGTAATATGGTCGATTAACGCGCGCTGGTCGACGAGGAAAACATCAGACACGGTCGATCGCGCGAAAATTCAACGACTGTGGAGAGAACGTTTCCATTAACGAGCAATTAAGAGTTTCATTACAATTTTAAATTTCGTTTGATCACCGACTTCATTCCACCGTGTGCTCAATCTTCTACTTTGTAAAAAAGTTATTTCGGATGTAAAAGGATTCATCTATCATTTCGTTAAAATTAATATAATATAATTTATCGCTTGAATAATTATATTATATTGTAACACAGAAAATAATAAATGTAAGAATGTATAAACATAAAAATGTAAATTGTATACCTACTGGAAATTATCGTAAGCCGCAAGGCAAAAATAAAAATAAAAAACTAACATAGAAAATAAAGCTAAAAAAATTAATAACATAACGTAAAAGTCAACAACGTCTTAAAATTAAATATAATATGAATTAATTTCTACGTAATATACAAATTAATTATATAAATTCAATGTAATTGTGGAAGTATAAAAGTTAATTAATATAATTAAAAACTGCCAAACATACAAACAAGTAAGAATTCCGCCTGTGATGTTGGAGGGGCTGTAAAATGGCGCGTAACATCCGCAGTATATTAATATTCCGTACGAACGTAAATATCCGGAAATGTATCTGAATATTGTATATATAAATCATTTGAGATGCGAAAAGTTCAGCCGGTAAGAGCACTTTTCTTTTATAGATGACTCAACGATGCAGCTTCCTGCTCGATACGACGAAAATCTTTCTACAGACTGGTCATAAATTAAGGCGACGACGTAGCGAAACTGGTTCGATAAAAGCATTTATTTTAATTAAGGTCGGCCGTGCTCTCTGTCGCCGACGCTTTCAGGCGTCAATCCGAGTCAGTGTCGTTATCAGGCGTTATGTCAATGCTTTGCGCAACGTACTTAACTCGTGAAATACGTATGGTACACGTTTCTCGTGTCGAGAATTAATGGTACCTCCTGGAGAACTGACATCGCGTTATTATGACGACGCCAGGTCGATACGATGGGAGAATACAATATCGACACTTTGATCGAGCGAGATTGAGCACGCCGGTTTTTATGACGGTCCTTAAATTATTTTTATCCTGGATCGATTCCGCGCGAAAGCATCATAAACCAGAGACACACTATAAACGAGCCACAGCACTGCGCTATAAATGTAACTTATCAAATTTCATGTGCAATATTTAAAGAATGTATCATCGCAACACCATCGGGTCGCCATTGGGGATCAACAGTGTTCTACCGCGAGATCAGGTGAACGATCGGTGAAAGATAAAATGGGCCTGTTATTTTCAAACTGGAGTACAAAATTAAGTTTATGTAATAAATTATCTTCAGCATAAAGCGGCACTTATAGCGACATCAGTCAATCTATTATTAAAAGTCAATCTAGGAAGTTCAAACGTCGCGTGCCATAATTTTTCTATTTTTATATTATTGAAAAATTTGTGTAAAATCGAATTGTAATCCAAAGAATAAATCAAAAAATATGAACCAATTTTAATTATTGTAAAAAAATAGAAAGAATCATAAGGCTAATTAAAATATTTATAGACGACTATGATTTGAAAGTAGTGAAGGGGCAGCATCCTAAGCAGCATCCTAGGAATGAGAACGAATCCGAATCTCGGTCAGCTCCGTTCGGTCAGTTAATTTTTCTACTTCTTTTTGTGTTTATTTTATGTATTTCATCTTATAAAATACAAGTAAACATTCAAAATAAACACGGTAAGAAGTATTAGCGCCGACTGTGGAAAAATTAATGGAGTCGACCTCGGAGAGAGAGAGAGAGAGAGAGAGATTCAAACTCGGGAACTTCTTATTCCTAGCAGTCAGGATGCTATATCCTTCACTATTCTTAATTATGACGATCGTTTATGAATGTTTTAATTAACCCTATTTCTTTTTATTTATGGATATATATGTACCTATATATGTATACGTATATATCTATAAATATCAAGTCATCGTTTAGTTGTCTCAATATATTATTTCCCCTTTACATTTTAATTCTACATTATATACATATATTAAAAAAATCTTACGTTTCTGTTCCTTCTTATATACATATTAATATATTATAAATATCGATAATCTTCGCAAAAAGCGTATGCACGCATGTATGCGCTTCATTCACGCTCGCTTGCACGAGTCCATCTCTTCTTTCTCTTAGTACCTCTTTACTTCACCTCGCCTCACCTCACTTCACCTCTCCTCTCTCCACTCTTTTCCTTCTACCAGCATCGACGGTTATTAGCGATGCACGCATGCAACGAACGATGTGCATCTGCCCGCAAGCTGGCGGCCGGCGGGCATTAAGCGGAAAAGCAGGACGAGGATTTATGTCGCGTTCGCGGTCGGCGACGCCGATATAAACGACGTCGTGCGTCTGCTACACGGCCGCGGATTCCTCGGTGGTCCGATCCTCTCTTCGGAGCACCGAGAACATGGCTCGATTTACGCGTTGCTGCGAAATTGCATCGGTTGCAGTCGCGAACCATTGTAACTACGACCTAGCGACGCGACGTTGCTGCGAAAAAGCGTTAATCGCACCCGCGAAATGACGCGGGTACGCGCACAAAAACGCCGACCATTCTCGTAATATGCAGAATTTGTGGCGGCCAACCAGAAAGTAATAACTACGATGCGGTTTCTGTACACGGTACTTCATCGTACAGACCCAAATCCGTTCGTAAGCGAATAAGCTTTTTAGCACACAGCTTTCCTTCGCATGCTGCGCGATCAATGCTATAAATTACTTAATTAAGTAAATTAATTCGAACAGTTTTTTTTTAAATTGAAAAAAGTATTATATTATATTAGATATTTACGGATATTTTCCTAATAAAAATGTACTTAAAAAACGAATTATTTATACACAGTAGTTGAACGATTTATGTTAAATTTAACCCATTTCACGTCTTCCAAATGGCCCACCCGTGTTAATTTAATATAAGATAAATATGTAAAAAGTTGACATAATAAATGTAATACTGATACAATTTGTAAGACAATTTTGGAAGCATATATTTCTTTACTAAAATTAACTTTTATATTATATTAAATTAATAGAAGTAGGGAGTATGTGAAATATAGAGCTACTAATGTAGAGAGAGAATAAGGGCTTATTTTTTAAATAAAGTACTGTAATTTGGCGGTAATCGGTGGAAGTTGCTGCAGTTTCTGCTAAGCGTGCGATAACAAGTAATAAATTCGGTATGACAATAAGGCATATCGTTAATATAAGTATTTATTTATTTTTATCGCGTCTGGAGATTCAAAAACTTTTTATTTAAAAAATGTTAATTCTTATAAACTAAAAGTAAGTGTTTTAATGCTTATATTATATAGACGATTTTAATAATGTTGCATGAACAATATTATGCTGATTAATTGCGATTTCTATAACTTGTTTATTGTCACAGGAAGATTGTATTTTTCATATAAAGATATGCAGGTAATATATATAGAATACATCGAGGATTGAGAATTGGTTCTTGTCGTGAGGAAAGTTTATTTTAAATACTAATATTTATTTTTTTTTTACGTAATAATTTAATGATTCAAGATTTAATTTTGTTCTTTATTGTTCATGTCCAATGATGCAGTTTTTTATTTTCTATGTGTTATCGTACAATAAAAATGATTCATTTTTAACTATATTTTGATCAATTTATATAAATAAACAAGTTTTCACTTCATTTATTTTGTTATTTATAACTATAATATTTCCCAAATTTGATTGGTATTCTATTCCACTTTTCCTCCATTTTTACACTTTTTACTTTTTTGTTAATATTGACGTTGGACTTAAATTTTGGCGACTTTCATTTATTGGATGTTGCAGCTAACATATCCTTAGGAATTCTGCATAAATTTAAAGTTTGCATATGCATTTATATTGGAGTGTTAATTTAAAAACCGGTATTCTATATTCCCTGCTTTTACCTTACATTTTATTCATTTATCTTAGAATTTACGTTTTAAGATACATTATTAATTAAGGTCGATTTATTATCTACGGCTCATAAAGCGATACGTCGAATGCGAAAGCCGACGATTGCTTGATTTTTATTATTTGTTCACTTTCTCATAAATTGTATTATTTTAACACTAAGAATAAATAATTTAACATAAAATATCTAAATAACATAATCGCAAAAATTCGATACAAAAATTTTAATAAGGACCGGTTTTAAAACAAATGTTTTTATTGTATGAGAGAAAACGATGATGCGCGAACAAGAGGTATAAAACTATCTTCTAAGTTCTGTCTGTCCACATATGACTCATCTACTTGTCGGTTTTCAACGAAAATGTCACCGCGATAGTGATCAACAGCGACGAAACAGATGTCATATCGTTCGACCATTGTCCAACCTGGTATCAGTCAGATACTAGTCATCATTTACAAGTCGTATTACAATGACGTTATGCGTTGCGGTGCAATGGTATTACCCGGCGATAAGATCGATAGAAAGTGTATGGCAGGCGTCTATTATTCGCGCTGATCACTTGTTATTGATCACGAGTCTTGTAACTGAGACGTCGATGAATAGTCCCATTTTGAATAATGGGACTATTCATCGACGGAAAAAAGAGAATCCGAATTTTGAAAAAAGTTCTAACAATTTTTTAATGCGACAATGGCGTTGACACAGATATCGCTAATCCGGCGAAAGAACAATAAGGTACCTTGCTGTATCGGCTCGCTCTTTCTTGTTTCCGAACTAATTCGTGCTGCCTTTGTTCAATTGCATCCAGCCAGAAACTCTTTGTCTTTGTACCGTATTTACGCAAGTCCTGACGTCTTTTGTCTTGGGGCGCATCGAGTGGGCATTGAGGCGACTTTATTTGGTACATTTATTTTAAGAACGATAGGAGGTGAATTCCAAATCGCACTAAAAATTACATTTGTCACTAATATTTTATTATGTAATCACTAAAAACGTAGATAATATCCCTTATAATATCCCTTATTATATTCATATTTTTATTTTAACGACGTACACAAAATAGAATTAATTCTATGATTTGAAGCCGTAAGCACGAAATAATTGATTATTGAAATCTTTAGTGAAAAATTTATTTTCGAGAGTTACATTCAGAAAATTATCGTAATTAACAATTCACGACATCGAACAGACAGTAATACGCGTAAATAATAAACTGAAAAACAAAGAGAAATAGCGCACGTTATTGTATAATATACAGACAATATTATTATGTCAAATTAGTAAACTCTCAATGAGTATTTTCATACAATAATAACTCTTTGTTTTTAGGTCTATTCTCAATTGACACACATTGCGATCTGTTTAACGATGCAATTATTGCAAAAGTGTCATAAATCGACGTTATCGGGTCAACCAAAACTCGAATTCAATAGCGATCTTAAACTGCACACGGGTCATTAAACAATAACAGTGCTCGATCACGCGTTAAGCAATCGTCGGCTTTCGCACTCAACGTGTCGCTTTATGAGCCGTAGATACCGAATCGACGCGTAGTAAATAAAAGAACAATCGAACCATCAACCAATTTCACGCATGCAACAATGCATCCGGGTAAAACAGTCGGATATATGTATAGGACAGTCCACCATAAAATGATATATTATCTGAGAATTTAAAATAAATTATTGCTTAATAAAACTGTCATAACAAAAATAATTTTGAATAAATAAGAATTACGAACAAATAGCTTTTACTAATTATTATAATTATTAATATCATATTCCTATTATGTAACCAATAAAAATACAAAAAAAAGATAATATCCTGTCATATCCATATTTTTACTCTATATAACAAGATTAAACTTATTAAAAAAATTAATCGTACACGAAAAGAAGCTTGGACCATCAAAATAATTATGTAGGACGCTGGTTGCTAGAATGTTAAAACTGTTTACAGAGCATTGTCTCACCAACGCTTTAAGTTCTACATAATTATTTTGATGTTCTACAAAATTATTTTCAAGTCTGTATCTAGCTTTTTTAGATACTTCAGCAAAACCATTTTTCCTGTGTACGATCTTAGACAGTAAACATGAAATAAATATATCGATTGTCGAAAATTTGCGGTTATAAAATAAATTTTTTATTATTAAAATATTATTATTAAAATCAATGTTAACGATGAATATCGACAATCATTTAGCTTTAACCAACTTCGATCAAGGAGACGACAGAAAAGAAAGAGAGGACTCCAATATCGGCACTCCTTCCGATACGAGCGTGAAAAAAGGAGACCGAAACTCGTTTCGGGAGTGCCCTTAGGGCCTCATCCGGAATAATTGACCGGAGAAGGAAGACTTCCCCTCCTCCACTCTCCTCCCCCTGCCACCTTCGTCATCAATGGATAATTTGCTTTTTACTCTTCCGCTCGTACGGCTTATCCGCATCCATTTTGATGCAAAGCCTTTACCACACAGTTTGATATCACGCTCGATCACTTCGGCGACAGAAAAGAAGGATGATGACAGACAAACTACCATGATTGTGCATTTACGCGCGATTCTAAAGAAGCATCATAACGCTCAAACTATACTCTACCTTATCTGCACATGGTACAATGAAATTTAAGGGATTTAACACATTTTTCAACAAATTGAATAAATTAAAGGGATGCTGGAGTGGCCAAATTGTCGGGACTTTGCAGATAGATATAAATCTCCGAATTTATTGAACGGAATCAAAAATCTTTTTACAGGATTAAAGTAGATGCAAAATTTGATGGCTCAAAAATTTCTTTATGATTTCTACTTCTTTCTAATTCATTGATAAGAAATTGCTTCGAAATTTTACAATTCGTGATAAACACGCGATGTGTAAGAACGAAAAAAAAAAACAATCTTTTCAGAATATTTCCTTTCTATACAACGAAATATTATAATCATATCGCAGATTTAAATTAAATTACATTTACCTCTCTCTCTCTCTCTCTCTGCTCCCAAACCTTATGTCGATCGTACATATCTCAGCGGATCATCCTCGCTATTTCGACAGACAAGAAGGGCACTCGGTTTTTAGGGTGCGGCCTGCTATTCCGGAAAAGAGCATACCGTTGTCCCCCTCCGGTGCCATTTGGCCAAAATGGTCGTTGGAATGAGATTATCCAGTAATGGCGCGGGTGCCAAAGCAAGCTACGTATACAGAATGGGTCTAAAATCTGAGGCTTATCATAATATCCAAGTGGCTAAGTTAGAAACGAAGAGGTTCGAAGCCCGCGCGATGAGTGTCCTTATCATTTAGTATTCTTGGTATAACTTGATTAAATATATTGTTTAACACTTTTAATCAGTCATGCAAAAAAATACTAAATGATGTAAGAGCACTCGTCCGGACGAACTTCCTTTCCAACTTAATTTGGATAAGATTAAGCCTCAGATTTAAAACTCTGTATACGAAACTTTTAATGGTATTCATATAAAACATAGCTGTAGTTTAATTAACATTAAGAGACGTAGCAAACATATATCTTTCATATAAAATAAAGAAATCCTTTCGTGAATAAAACGCTACACTAAGACAAATGTTTTGTTCTAAAAATCAAAATTTTGCTGTAACAATAAAAATTTGGTTAAAACGTATTGAATAAACTATAATTTTATGTGTGCGAACTACAGTAACACTCATAAATACACTACTCAACAAAATTAAAGGACCTATTCCACCCTACAAAAATAGGCAAACTTCAAGATAGAATAACTTCATAAAAAATCATTGTATCGAGATGTCTAAAAAAAGCATTTTACAGCTTGAAATCTCTACTTTTCAGATCGATACTTAAAAAATCGGTCCTACTGATATTTTGTGTTACACAAATATAAATGAAAACGCATCAGATCTCAAAATTTTTTACGAAATTTGCGAAGTTCCACGGGGCAAATTAAAAATTGTACACAAATGCTGTTTACAGCTTTCGAAAGAGATAATTTTTACCTTTTTAATTTGTTTTTAAACTTTGTACGATTTTTTTTCTGCGAGTTATTCACCATTGAGCAAAAATGACATCAAACTGCAGCGCTCCAAAATAAAACAAAAATATCAATTGCAAAAAATATCAATTTTCAATTTTATGTAATTTAGAAACAAAATGTAGAAAAAAACTCCAATGTAAATTTAAAGCCCTATCTTTGCGCTTTAAAAGTTGCGTGGTCGCAAACTTCTCTACGATTTTTACCGAAATATTTAACTTTTTATGAAATGCGAAAAAAGTATTAGTGTCAAAATATTTATAAACGCTACTGTAAATTGTTTAGTTTGTATAAGTAGATATTTTTTTATTTACAGAGCAGAAAAATATGTAGAATTTCAGAAACAATTAATTTTTTGTTACATAACAAAATATTTGATTTCTGTTAAAAAATGTCTCAACTATACAATTTTTCTAAAAAAAAACACTAAATTTTTTCCTTAATGAATATTATTTTCTAAAGAATTCTTTTCTGAATGATTTTTATAACGTAGCAGCTTTTTCAAACTAATTTTTCATTGACTATTTTAGAATGAATAATCGTCTAAAACGGAAGTTAAAACAGTTACAATATTTGCTATAAGATTTTAAGGCAATTATAGAAATTTTCAAAAGGCATTGCATAAAACATAAAATCGGACTTCTAACCTATATACATCTAAAAACATCGAAAATCATACAAGCGATCTTTTTGCAGGTAGCACGTAATACCTATATAAATTTACAATGCAAAAACCATTTTTATCAGTCACCTACAAATCACAATCAAGATGACGATCGATATCGAGTTATTTCGACGATGGCGGTCCCCGAAATTGTAAATTGATCGTAAAAGATCTCGCGTTCAGTAAACGTGAACAATCAATCAAGTAGTCGCGGAATCGGAGCGCGCGTTCGAATTCACGTTTGACGCGAATCAATTCGTACACCACGCGACTCTAAAACGAACGACGCGAAGCATTGTCGTCGTCATCTCGATCTGCATGAGCTTTAGTAAAAGAGGTTTTATTACGGCGCCTTTATGAGATCGAGTGAATAAACGGCGTGAATTTATAGTTTCATTGCATTTATATATGCACTGAACCCTGCTATCGTTGGCACGGAATACGTCGTAACGGAATCGATTTCTTTTCACTCTCGCCTACAGAGAGAGATCTCTACTTGAAATACGAATATAAACATCTGAATCCTATCTTTACAGAATTTTCATTCGGAATGAAATATAAAGAAATTTAAATGCTAAAAAGAGACTTCCAAAATAAGATACTAACAATAAGACGCAGTGATTATCTATCATTCATATTATAGAAAAACATAATAAAAGCAATTATAAATGTAACAATTATACAAGTTTTATGAGAAACGAACAATTATCCTTCTCGACACACTCCATAAAATGTCATTATAATCTCAAAAACCATAAAACCGGTACACTTTCGCAAAGGCAAGAGTTGCAACATACAGGTGATGCATGCGATTGTCAGAACGCCAGTTGTGAACGTCAGTGATGAATTTAGGATCATAAGTCCATGAGATACAACTATTAAAAAAGGGCGAACAATATGTAATTTATACAATTACGATTTCAAGAAATAAACCGATGCAGAAAGAGATCTGTTTGTTATTACTATTATTACAGAGATATGTAAAGAGAAAAAAATAAGGACATTAATACCTAAAACTTTTGAGAGAAAGTAGCAAGAGGAATTGTCGGACAAAATTCATGTGCAGCTTTTAAGTAAAACATGATTAATCAAGGTAATCCAAATTGCTAAAAGGCTTTGTCGAGTTGAGTAATAGTGAATGGGATTAAGAGAGTAAATAGAATTAAGCTTAAAAGCTCGCAGAAGAAAAGACATAGATTAGATAATAAGGGCCATAACTTTAATAGCTCCATTAAAAGTAATAAAAATAATTAATGAAACATTGATATGTAAGAACTAATAAATAAAGTAAATTAGAATAATTCAATAGTTAATTTTTTTGATAATTTGCTTCAATTTCAATTACAATTTCCACATTCACTCTTTTATATTAAATATATTGTTTTAAATTTAAAGTCAAAGAAAAAGAATTAAATTCAACAATACTTTATAAATTAACAATATCGAAATATATCGTACACTGCAATTGCTCAAGCAAGATCTCACAACTTCATGATCGTCAATAGCTTATGAGGGCGGAATTGTGTCGCGTGATGCGTCTTCAATCCGCGATCAGCATTAATTAACGATCATTTCGTCACGGTCGCGTCAACACCTTGAGCTACACGTGCGTGCATTTTACTATTTATAGAATGTCGGAGCCAGAGAAGTCTGATAGGCAATCAAAACAGAGCGCTTGTGCTGCGTTCCATGGCTGAATCATCGCAGTACTATACAAATCGTACCTATACAAATCGCTAGAGATACTTACTTGGGTCGCGAAATCTTCCACCACGATCCGCCACATTCAGTCCAACCATGAAGCAGATACGCAAAGATATAGACTTAAAACGTTGGATATATTATAATTAGAAACGTGTGATATTTTTTAAACGATTCTACAAAATATCTCGATAATTATAATAACTTACCAGAATTCCAGAACATATGATTTGGATTCTTATCTAGATATTATTAAAGAAAACTTTCTATATTTTTTTCTATTTTGAAACAAGTTTTTAAATCAATAGAAAACTCTCACGAATAAAAATAGCGTGCTATAATTTGAAGCGTTTTATACATATAACATCCACTGTGTCTGTATATAACATCCATTTATTTCCGCTGATCGACTGAATATGGCAATGTATTCACAAGACTCACTTTTATTAAAGCACTCCTCTGCTAATACGTCATTATAATGTCAGACGTTCCTTCATTGTTTACGCGAGTAAACGTTACGAGTATCCGGCACTGTATGATGCACGACGCATTGTATGCCATGATTCGAGATGGTACGGCCAATAAATCAATTGGTACACTATGGAAATATGTCGAATAATCACGACATTTGCTACAGGATATTTACTGGCAGTTATTACAAATTATTATTATTAAAAAAGGTAAAATATTTATAAAGATTTTCTCATGCCTAATTATCATGATTTTAAATATTGAATTAAATTTAATTCATTTGAATATAATTGAATTAATATAAAATGTACGTAACATTTATACAAAAACGTTTTACATTTTTTGGAATTAAATTTACAGTTTACAATTCATAACGTTCCTAAAAATAAATTCTTTAAGAATTTGATATCTCATTTTTCACGTAATACCATGTAAGATTATTAAATCCATTTTGTAATATCAATTTTAATATCGGGACAAAACGAAGGACTAAGGTGAGCTTCATTGTGCGTCCACGACCTCGGATGAAAGGAATTGTCACCCTAATTCAAGTAAGAGGTTACTCGAAATAGAATACGTGCTCGACGACGCGGCATTGTGACCATAGTTAGTTTTGTTACGACACTATTGTGAAACCGGTCATTCTCAGCGGCATTTCGCTTTATTTCAAGAAGTTTTTCTTCAAGAGACTTCTTGTCGTTACAATAGAACCATCTTCATTAGACGATGACTTTCTTCGACAAAAAATACAATATATTTTCGTAATATTAAAATATTGATATATATTTCCGCTGTTAAAAAAATAACAATTACTATACACGGAGAAAATTATCTTTTAAAATTTATCCCGAAAATATAGTAGTTGTGGTATAATACCAAATATTTTAAAGATTTTTACCATGCACTTCAGTAAAATTAATGAAACTTATTTTATACTTTATTGTAGTTTTATTAATGAATGAGAAAGATTTACATTAAAATTCCTCGAAATACAATGTTGTCCCACGACTATCATATTTTCAAGGTAAACTCTAAGAAAAAATTCTCTCCGTGAATATCAACATCAAAAAGTCGAATTTGCATGGAAAGAATAGTTTTAATATCCAAAATATCCAAAAATTTAGCCAGATACAAATCTGCAAATAATTTTTGTTGGATTATCAAAATAATTATATACAGGATGTTCTCGGGTTACATGATCAAATTTTAAACATGAATTTAGGACCTCAAGAAAAATAAAATGTTCCTCTATAGAAGTATGCTCGCAAACGCTTCGTTCAAGAAATATTGATTTCTGAAGTTACAAATGTAAGGAATGAATAATGTCGGAATAATGTCGAAATAATGTCAAAATATTAAAGGTTCATTCTATTTATTGCTTTACAATAATCAAAATTTAATTATTAAATGTTTTGTTCAAAATGAAAATATATAGTTAGGAATAATGGGCGATATTTTAATCGGACCCCATTTTCTACCAACTCGCTTGAATGCGAATGGATTTCTCACATTTTTGAACAATAAATTTTATGACCTTTTAGAAAGCATTCCTTTGAATATGAGAATGAACCCCTGGTTTCAATTGGATGGCTGTCTTGCTCACTATGGCAGAGGTCTTCGACAGTGACTTAATATTCATTTTCTCAGAAGATGGATCGGTCGTGTTGGACCTGTGGCTTGGCCTTCGCGTTTACCGGATTTAACACCATTAGATTTTTTTGTGTGGGGTACTACTTTGATGCAAAAAGTGTATGCAATGCCTGTTAATGACCTTCAATCATTAAAATGAAGAATTATACAAGTGTGCGAAGAAATTACAGATGCACAATGTTAATCAGCCACTCGTTCTCTCATCGATGGATGCAATGTTTGTCTCCGGGCTGAAGGTCATCATTTTGAACAAAACATTTAATAATTAAATGTATATAAATAATATGGCTCAATACAAAATTAACAATAATAGTCATGAATGGCTATTTTTTGAAGATTGAAGTTATTGTTTCAGTTCGTAGCCCTTCTTGACTATTATTGTTAATATAATAATTAAATTTTGATTATTGTAAAGCAATAGAGAGGATAGATCTTATTTCGACATTATTTCGACATTATTTATTCCTACAGTTCTGTAATTTCAAAAGTCAAACCTTTTGAACGAAACGTTTGCGAGCATACTTCTAGAGGAAAACTTTGTTTGTTTTGAGAGAGAGAGGTCCTAAATTCATATTTAAAGTTTGACCATTTAACCCGGGAACACAATGTAGAACGCTTAAGCGTTGATGATGATACTGCAAAAAAATGTCAACATTCTAGAAATCAGTTTGAGTGTTCTATATTACTTTGGTGGTTTAAACAAATTTATTTTCAGATCTGAATTTTAGATACTTCAGCAAAACCGTTCTTTCCACGTAAATATTACTAATTCTTGACATGCGTAGAGAGTAGATTAGTTGTTCATAAATTGGTGAAATATACGTGTTTATTCACGTATATTCCTCGATGCACTATACGGAAAACAAAATTTTGCACTTTGGCGCGGCTAAAATTTACACGCCGACCTTCTTGGCACGCGAAACTAAATTTTACGCAGCTGTGTGACATCTTGATTCGAGACGCGTCGTCTCGACTGTCGTGTCTCCTTATTTATCGCGAAGTGATTCGAGTATCCGTCGAAAAGCCTCCGAATTCTCGGATTAATTTACGCATAAAGGCAGCCGCAGCGCGGCATCTATATCCCGCTACGCCAATAAACATTTATGCGTACAACAGACATAATTAAACTTGGCAATGTATCCTAGGAAATACACTTCTGCTTTTCATCGCCTCCTACAATTTCATGTTTTCGCTTTTACAGCTTACAGCACGTATCCTCAAATGTAATACAACAACATGACGCGCGTTTTAGAACACGTTTATAGAACAATATTTGTCGTATATATAGTAGCATGAAACAGTTACTTTTTGTAAAGTAATATCATTTATTTGCCACAACAATGAGACAATTATAAAAATTAATCGATAAACTAGAAGTCTATACCAGTCAAAGCTGGACTTTTAATGCTTAAATAATTCAATGTGAATTATATACATATATATTATACTATATCTGTACATGTGCACATATTTATAGTCATTCGAACTGCCCGAATTGGTTTTCCGGACTTATAAATGCAATTAAACTATTGTAATAATATCATAAATTAAATTAAATTAATAAGCAATTTTTAATAATTCGATGCTCAAACAGGCATCATATTATAAAGATGTTAAGGTGCTGAAAAACTGTAAATAAATTTATTGCGAAAAATATTACCTCGGCCGGGAGTCAAATCCGGATCTCTTGTATTCTGTACAAGTATTTCATCCTCGATAGTTTAAAGGCCTAGAACGCTGGTACGGAATACAAGAGATCCGGGTTCGATTTCCGGCCGAGGTAATATTTTTCGCAATAAATTTATTTAGTTTTTTAACACATCGACATCTTTCTAATATGATGCCTGTTTGAGAATCGAATTATTAAAAATTGTTTATCAATTTAATTTATAATAATTTGTGACTGTAAAATTCGTTACTGTTACAAAAAAAAATGTAATACAGTTACCAGTAAAGTTACCAAAAAAAATAACTTGTAACTGTAACTTCGTTATAGTGACGAGTTACTTCCATTTCCTGGTATATATGTAATTCACACTGAATTATTTAAGCATTAAAGATCCAGCTTCGACCGGTATAGACTTCTAGTTTATCGATTGTGTTCTCACATGTATGGTCTAAAATAAGATTCTTATTTATAAAAATTAAGTTATCTAAAAAATGAATTTGAATCATTAAAACTTTACAATGTTAATTTTAAAATGCAATTTTGTAGTGGCGGCGCTGTAGAGAAACAATAATATATTCTTTTATATTCGTAGAAATTGAAATTGAATTTGACCAATTCAAGCAAAGTTCACTAAACATGATATTGATTTTTTTTCCTTCTGGTTAATTAAATTCAATTTCAATCTCAATCTCTAGTCTGATACGGGCATTAAAATATATACTCTTTCTTTTTTTCCGTTCTTTTTTTGCAAGCAACTAAAAAGAATAACAATTTTGTAGTTACCCGTCATTATTGTAGCAAATGATATATCGTAAGAAAGTGAGTTGTTCTTTTTACTTACAAGATTTCTTTTTATATCGTTATATAATTCTATTTTGTACCTATATATAACTTTCCTCATAGAGAAATTACATTGAACAAATAAAAGTGTTGCAAATTTTATAAATTCCTACCGTATATTCTTCTGTTACATATATAGTCGGATTACAATCTACCACGACGTTCACTTCCTAAGTTTCATCAAGTTTAATGGTTGGCGTAATTAGCAGCGAAAATGGAGCGACAGCTTTGAACATCGGGTATGTCTTCCGCGAAAGCGCAACGAGCCGAGCGCATTTCGATTGCGTGAGCGCATCGCGGCCCGCTGCACCTGTCGAGAGTTGTGCATGGCGCATGCTGCATGCGGTGGATGGTGGTGGTTATTTCGGGAGATCGCAGAAACCCCGCATCGCAGGCAACAGCCAACAGCAGCGTCACACTGTCTGTGAGGCACACGTGCCACGGAGCTAATGGCTCATTCAGGACGCGAGCGACCGAATTGAAATCAAAGAGGAGCGGAGCGCTCGACGAGTGGACGGACTTAGGCTAATTCGACGACCGTCGCGGAATCCGCCCGATTTTCCGTTGACGGCGCGGCGTGGCGACGCACTCAAAGTTGCGCATCGCATACGTCTCTCGCGTCGCTTTAGAACGCTGTTACGCGGTCGATGCCACTCGCGGCTTTTGTACGTGCGGCTCGAAGATTATCGGTATGCGCGGTTATTCTTAGGTATGCGTGGATCTCGTAAAGATCGCCTTCTCCCTTGCCTCCGATATTTTTATATTTCTTGTTAAGCATATGACATGACATTTTTCTAATATTGAACGCATTTTGATATCAAAATAAAAAAAAGGGAAAAATTAACATAAAATTATTGAAAGATATATTGAAAGAAAAAATGGTTGTTATTACTGTAATATAACTGTAATTTATCATTTTGGTGCCACAACTATATTTTTTTTGGTAAAATTATAAATACAATTGTTATTACTAACGTTATAGTTCAACTAACTATAAATATGGAACTTCCAGCTATAATGATTTTATCGTGCAAAAGTTACAAGTACCTACCATATACTTTTCTTTCACTGATATATTATCAGTATAGCAGCTTCATGACTTTTTCTATCTTTCTTTATAGATACATGATATTTAACATTTTTTTTAATACTAAACGCATCTTGATATCAAAATAAAAGAAAAAATTAAGATAAAATTGTTGAAAAGTATACACTGAGAGAAAAAATGTTGCAATTACTATAATTTAATTTAACTATAATTTATGGTCATTTCAGTGTTACCCATGCATTTTTTGATAGAACTATAAATATAATTATTATTATACTCTCTCTATAAATATATTATTAACATTATAGCAGTAATAACTGCAACAGTGGAGCTCATAACCATAATTATTTTACCATGTAATTATAGTTACAAGTACCAAACACTTTTTTCTCACTGTACGATATTCTCAACATAACAATTTTACGTATAATAAGATAATGCGAAATATATGATAAAGTTAAATTGAATATTGATTTTAGATTAGCTTATCGAATTTCAGTATAACTTTCTTTAAGAAATAAGATACAAGTATCCTGCCTAGCAAGAATAAGAGAACTTTTGTTTGCAAGAAATATCGCACCTCATTAAAAATTAATCAGATTTATAAACATTTACTTTTAGTTAAAAAATCAATTATAAAGTTCCATCGATTATAAAGTTCCGTAAAGAGAGTGGCTTCTAAATCGGACCATCGCCAACACATCGAGAAGAAACCATCCACCCCCGATAGGTTTGCCTCCGCGGAATGGAGTGATGTTCAGAAGACACGCGATGCATCCATCCTGACGCGAGATGTACAGGAACGTGACGTGACACCGGATCCGCCTCCGGTTGCTTGCCCGGTCCAAGGCAATTCAGCCAGCATCTCTCGGTTATTACCCTCGAGTAACTTCTCTCGGGTGTTCCTCCCTTTCCCATCCGAAGCGGACAAATCGTCTCTCGCCGCCCGGAAATTCTCCCACGATTGCACTCGAGAATAATGCGGCGAGAGCCGAGTGCACAGCGAGTCTCTGCTCGCGATTCTCGACCACGACGATGATTGCTAGTCCAGAGGGATCGAAGTGCAACTATCGAGGACCGAGTCGTACCCTGTTTGTCAAGTAACTACATTGTGTTGAAGGACAAAGTGTACATACCGCGGAAAATAGCAATTCGCAGTCGCGTTATGGAGAGAGATAACAGAAAAACGAGCAGGAATATCGTAATTTTAATTCAAATTTTCCAATTTCTAAAGGAAATTCCAAATTCAAGCTGATAAAAGAGTGCATCGTTAAAATTGAAATCGATGATTCTAAGACACTTTGTATCTGTTTTACAGAAAATATTGAAAATATCATTGATGTTATTTAAAATAATTATTATTTGAAAATATTGTATAGACAATATAAAAAATTATTACTATATCAAATTCTTGATTATTAAAAAAGTGTAAAATTACATACATTTATCGATAATATTAATTTATTTAAAAAGTATAATAATTTATGTCTAGAAATGTACAAAAACACGTTCCTGTAAACGTAATTGTGTTCTACTCTGCAATGTCTCCTTGATGAAAGTAGATGTTGTGTCCTTCATGTTAGGTCGGGACAAAAATTCGTAGTGTATTTTATTTATATCATGTCTAAGTACATGTTTTTAAAAAAAATAGTGATGATATATTATACATATATTATTTGATAGAGCAAAATTTCGGCTTAAAAATTTGTTTTTTAAATTGCGATATGTTGATTCATAACGAAGTTATGAGTAATCAAAGTCAAAATCATTTTATTTAATTCGCAATAACTTACAAATTAGTAACAAAAAATCTTAGGAACATTTTTTTAAAAAGTATTTTGTGTGAAAAACTTTAAGTTTTCACATTAGAAAGTAAAAAATTTTCGCAATTTTTTTAGGCCCGTAACAAGTCCATAAAATGAGAAGAAAATTTTCTATTTTGTTTAGCTCATAGTTTTCTGAAAAGAATTTTCTCTTAAAAGAGAGATTTACATAAAATTCTTCGAAATACAATATTGTCCCATGACTATCATATTTTCAGGATAAATTGTAAGAGAAAATTCTTGTGTATATGTAAAAATTACCAAACTCACAGAAATTCACAGAAACAAAAGACACGGTAATCTTTCGAAAGTAGAGATTTTAAGTTTTGAACCCCCTTATTTCAATTTCAATTTTGAAGTTCATAGCACTACGAACTTTTGTTTCGAAAGACCTAACATTAAAATATATACTTGAAAAATATACATGACGCGAGACATTCCCACGTCTCCTGTACTCTACAAAATATCGATGTAGATTTAATACTTCTGGTGAGAATTTCAAACTTCTGGTGTTTATATCAACATCATCATGGTGTAGATTTAAAACCCATGATGTTAAATCCACATCATATTGGTGTTAATATTACTAGCGACAAAATGAGAATTATATAGAAACCGCTATTTTTTAGTGTGATAATTGTACAACTCAACAATTGTTTTTTTTCTCTCTCCACACGTGATTGTCTCATTTAAGATTTCGGTTAAGCATTGATGTGCATGGCAAGCTATGCTCTCGTCTGAATATTGCAATCGTAATTCTAGCAAATCGCGTTTGATTTCCTAAATCACGCGATTTTCATGGACAAGCCAATCTCTCACAATCTCCAGATTCTCTCGCACGGGTGATATTAATCTGACGATTTATAGAGGACGACAGCACCCAAAGGGACGAAATTCATGATCTTCCCCACCTTCTTCTGCCACGCCATACGTCTCCTAATAAAGTTTCGTCCCACTTTATTGCGAGGTTATTGAATATGTCTTTCATTCCTCATCGTGATTTATACTTCCTGCCTCTACCTGACGCCGTTTACCGCGACCAAAGATATTCTTCTACGGCTGTTGCGTAAATAATAATGACGGTATAAAAGTTTCCGGGCGATCGTCAATGTCTCGCTAAGCCGCGTATCCAACAGTCGAAAAAACGATAACGAAACTCAACGTGAACCTTCTTTTTTAAAGACACATAAACACGCTTTAGCTTTTGCTATTCTACTGTAGGTACATTAAAGATAGGCTTGTTCTTATTCTTACATTCTACTTAGATTATATCTCGCTTCCACTCTTTCTCTTTCTCTCTCCCCTCTCTTTTCTGCTATAAAACGAATCTTATAAAAAAATGTATGTATATAGGTGTAAATATGACGTGTAAATATGTGTAAGTGTCCGGTGTGTTGAGGTCTGTAGGTTTACTAAGCCCAAATGACTGTGTAGATCAGTCATCCCTGCGGGGATTCAAACGGTAGCTTAATGCTAGGTACATCTCTTAAGAGACGAGGCCGATAGCTGTGAAAATAAATTATGAGAAAGCCATAAACCCTGTCGGTATCACGGTATGATTTACTGACGAGAGATTCGAATGTTCTATGATTTCTATCCAACTACGTAATCAATACCTCGGAAATACCTTTAGAATTAATGGATGAATTTACATTTTGACAAAATAATCGCAGAATCAATGCTTATCTTAATTTATGCTTATCCTCTGTTTTAGAGATTAATATATTCTCCTGTGCAACATTTTTACTTTCAAAACTAATTTTCAAAATTTATAAAAAAACTATGTTTATATGAAATACACTATCATTCGGGAACACTTATAAACGATAATTTTACATCTACAAGAATTAAGTTAGAAAACGTTTTTAAAACTTTTTGAAAAAATTTATGCGAATCAAGAATTATAACAAAAAATTTATTTCTTTTTTGTAAACTCTTTATGAAATTAAAAAACATTTGTAAAAATGAATTTTTACACAAGGATGTTATTGCAAAAAATCATCATACCAATTTTTTAAAAAGCTATTTTAAAGCTTAACATTTACTTTAAAGAATCAATTTAAATATTTTAAATAATTAATTAAAAACATTTTTTCATTAATTTCTGTTTGATGATTTCATCAAGCTACAAAATAATTCAGCGCTTCAAAATAAAACAAAAATATTGAAAAAATTAATTTTCAATTTTACGTAATTTAAAAACAAAATCTAGCAGTAAAAACTAAGAACACAACAGCTCTATCGCTCCTCTTTAAAATACATTTTTAAAAACTTTTCTACGATTTTTTCCCCGAAATACTTAACTTTTATAAGATGCCAGAAAATAGCAAGCGTTTTCGAATTTATAAATGATAATTTGTATTAAAAAGTTAATTGCACTGCAGCAGAATTATTCATATTTTTTGTAGACAATAAGTGAGATTTCGAAAGAAACTTTTCTCGACAGGCGCTAGTATCACTTTTTCTTTATTATAGACATGCTGCTCATCTAAAGGAATCATGATATAGTGTTAGCTATTATAATATTAAGCAATATAATATTCTCGATATGAAGTAAATGTGATCAGGGGGCTAATTTATACTTAATAGTTGACGACGCACTAAATTAGCTTTCTAATATTATAAAAGTTTAAGAAAATAGATGATGAAACGAAAATGTTTCGCGACACGAGCCTATTATAATATGAATCATATTAATTAAGAACGCCGTTCGTGATACTTTTATATCGAGAAAAGAAGAGAGTCGATTATATTCACGACAACATGAATACCACATCTCTTAACACATCTCACGTGCTTAATAACCTTGCATTTTTAAATACAAAAGAAAGTACATGCATTATGCATTTTTTAACGCATAGAAGACATTAAATTCATAAATTGAATATTCTTTTCATATTTCTTGCGGAATCGCTTGCTACGTGTAAGAACTAGGCTGGTGCTTATACTATATATAATATTGATATAAATATTTCTTTATATAATTTTTAAAATTTTCATGTTGAACATCTCATTTGCACAAATTATAAAAATGCAATTTTTTAATACAAATCAAAGACAAACGAATTTATTAGAAATATATAAAAAAGGCAAAATAAGTAAAAAAAAATTAAAGATAATAAATTTAAACAAATCTAATTCTTTAATTTCTGCTCGTTCTTGACCGTTTATTTGATATTTTTCAAATCGTCACATGGCATAAACTAGAAGCTTCAACCTAAATTTTGGTACCCTATAAGTTACATTTGGTTGTGTACAGTTTTGGACAGGAGGTAGCCGAGTTGACGTGGAATGATCCATATATATGTGTAAACCTTAATTTATTCGAAACACGTAACTCTTTCTACACCCTGTTGCACTTGCGAATCGCATGCATACACACTCTACATTACGTACCATCCGATTAATTAGTCTGCCCGTAAGCATTAACGTTTTAATGATTATTATCGCGTTTCTTTCGTTGCCGTTGTTCTGTCTCGTCAGATTTAGATCGGAACGAGAAGCCGCACTCCACCACGTCTATAAGACGATAAGGTCTGCGCTGTGTGATGCTTGCTGGAGACTGGAATTACGACTACCGGTTTTCCTTTGGAAGTGCACCGGAGAGACTCGAGACTCTCGCCGCGGTATTTCTTCCACGAAACTTATTACGAAACATTCGCGGAAAATCTTGACCCGTTACACCGGGCGGACGTTCACCCTTCTTCCGCTCTACGAGACCCGCTTGTGGATTGCGCTCGCGTATAAATAATTTATTTGTGTCGTTACGCACACCGTAATTTATTCTACGTTATATATACGCGATAGAAGTACAAGGCGATTCGCGTGATCGGCGTTATGCGATCACACTGTGGAAAAAAGTGCAACTTTTGCGACTTGAATCTTTTCTACCCGCTCGGACAAAAAGACGTAGGATAAAGCGGGATAATTTGGGTATAGCTTAACAGAAATTTTGAAATAGTATAAAAGATTGAGGCTGCTTAGTGTATTCGGCCAAACATATAAAACATAGGTACACCATTGGTGTATGTTTTGTATGTTTAATTGACTCACTCTACAGTATTCGACCTCAATCTTTTATACAATTTCAGAATTTCTATTAACCTGTCCAAATTACCTCGCTTTATCATATAGGTCCGTATTTTCAAAACAAGTTTTCATTGATAAATGCGCGTTTTTATTTTTTAAATTCTTTAGTGTATGTAACGTAAAGTAGGTAAACTATGTTCTCTAAATGCTCACTAACATCGTTATAAGTGCGTTCCAAAATGGATCATGGTGTTAACAATATAAGTGACAACATAAGTTCATATTATATCGAATTAATATACATATATAATTGAACAGACTATTTTATAGACGATACATTAGAGAGAGGGAGAAAGAGAGAGAGTATTGTATTATTATTATAACTATAAATATTATAGCTATAGGTATTGTCATAATTATTATGCCTATGAAAGTACTTATGCCTATGAAATTCATCAGTGTTTTAATACTTTAAGATTACTTAGCAAATGTACATGATTAATGATGATTATCTTGATGATAATCTTGATGATAATCTGTAGATTACTTTGAAGTAGTCAGATTTATTCTCATCTAAACCTTCGCTTTCATATTGCAATGCATCATATCTTATATTATGCAAATTTTCACAAACAGTCTATATTTTACAAAATAAATAACCATTGCATTAAAATTTTAATTGGTGGTTCTTGTTTTCCTTAATACTATTGTTAATATTTATTTAAAGTATATACAGTTCATTATTGTAGCGTTAAAAGATAATAGTAGCAATATAAAATGCATCAAGGCGTAAATATCTGGTATACAATTTTTTCACATTTTCCAAATTTTTTGATCGTAATTGATGATTTTGAACTTCGATTTCTTTCGCAGTCGCGTGCGATAATTGGAGTATAATTGCTGTGGTGATACCGAGGGTACAGTTTTTACAGTATTTTATCTGTCGAGTGAATTTACGGTTTGAGAATAGCCCGGCTAGGCGTTCCCGGGAGGATACAACAGTCTGCTATCTCAATCCCTCATCTACGTGAACCGAGAGCTGGGCGGGCGTGCCAAGAGATATCGCCTCCGCTGTCTACAACTTTTCGACCTGTCCCTCTTTTAGTAAACTGGTTCTGGACTTTGTTCCCTAATAGGATTAGCGTGATTAGCATCTGATCTTGCATTGCCAAGCGTATACCTCTCTCGCCACGATACGCATCCGCATACGTACACATGCGTGTGTTTGCTCGTTAATGCAATACGCGCGGCAGCGCGGCGGTCCGTTTCCGCGCCGATTCGAATGTCGGATTTATTCGAAGGAAGCGATTTTTATTCTGTAATCGCATAGACATCCCGAATTCTTTCTTTTTCAACCCGATCTTGTCGTTACGAAACGCAATCGTTTGTCAAAAAGAACCCTCACGACTGTCTGATACGCGTGTTTCGGAGATATTTGTTACTGGGACTTTTCTGGGAAAGTGTTTATTACGAAACATCTCTGAGATTAAGTTTCTCTTTCTGTCATCTTTCTCTATGGAATTAATATGAACCTTCTCTGTGCCATATAAATAACATTTCATATGTTAATGACTAAATTCTACGAATAAAATTTTAGAGGTAAAAACAAAAGATTATTATTTCTTGTTTTTACTTTATGTCTAACGCAGCAAAAAAGCACTACTCGCAGCAATTGGGCACAAATTAACGCCAGTTTAGGTAAAAAATTGAGCTTAATCGCGAAAAAGTGGCTAGAAAAAATTTGGTTTTTTCTTTTAGAAAACCGTTTATATTGTTGAGCTACGGTTTGCGATACAAATTGGCGCAACGTAGCACAATAGAGCACAATCAAGAAAAACACAAAATTTAAAAAGTGCAGGGCCAACTTCACACACGTTTTGGTATCGTGATTATTTTAGTAAAAAATTCAACTGAATTACAATAATTTCAGTGACAAATCGTCATCCTTCGCAATTATTACAATATTATGTATACTGAAAGATCTTACGAATATAGGAGCTCAGAGACAATAATGTTTTTCTCAATAAAACATTATTGTCCGATTTGTACATCAGTAACATTGAAAATGATAGGGATGGAAACATTTGTTTTTGTTTAATTAAAAATTTTTCGTTATTAACTATTATATATTTAACATTTAAAAACCTGTTTTGGCTCGTAACCTTTATTCTTTAATATTTAGTTTTTAATTATTTGAACCTCTCATTACCTTGTTGAATTTTATTCAAATTGTTCCTTGAAATAATCTTGAGTCTCTATCTGTTTTCTCACGATTTTTTATCTATTTTCTTTCCTCTTACATATCATCTCTTAATTCTTTTCCTTTATACTTATCCTCGTACATTCAGTATTTAATTTAAAATAAACACAAATCTGTCATTCTAGAATTCTTTTCACTCGTAAAAATGTCTACTCCTTCGCGTTTTAAACATTTATAACTCGATACCTTTATCAAGCGATCAAAGATGATGTAAGTGAAATACGAAGCGAATGTGGATTATCGTTTCTCTTTTCTATAAGTAGGTGAAACGGGAGAGTAGCTAATATGGGAGCCATGGTCGTTTTCGACGAGGCGTAAAAAAATTTGAATAAATTCATAAGATATAATCGCATCTTCTTGTTCACTCGACTTCTACGGCTTTGTATACGCGACCGCGGTAACTCTATCGGTTTTTTCCGCTTGAGGAAAAAACGAGGAAGAATTTATTCTTTACAACAAAGCAATATTTCGAACAAAGGTCGTTGGGATCTGTACTCTAAATCGCTTCGTTTTTGTAATTGGTTAAAATACACAACACGTCATTCTCTCAATTATGCATCTCAATAATATCTGAGACTTTTTCAAAAAATACACAATAAGTAATGAATAGCCCTTATCGGTATAAGTTGAATTCTAATGCTTAAATAATATTTCAGTATGAATTTATGTACATATTCTTTTCTTTTTTTCAAGAAAAATCAACTGTCAAAATAGGAAAATAGTTATTTTGTTAAATCAATCATTAAATCCATTCTTTTAATATTTTATATTAATAAATAATATAATTGATATTATAATGTAATAATTAAATAAATGCTATAAACAGGAAGACTGGTTTTGCTGAAGTATCTATAAAAATTCATATAAAAATAATTTTATTAACTATCAAAATAAATGTAGGAGCTAAAGCTGCTTGCTGAAATTTTTTGCAGTACTGTGTGTTCATCACATGCTCGAATTTTCTACATAATTATTTTAATAATCTAATAAAATTATTTTTAGATTTATATCTAGCTAAATTTTAAAATATTCCAACAAAATCGTTTTTTCTGTTTAACAATTATATCATAAAAAAATCTTTTAAATATAATCACAACAAAACTTTTAGCTTCTAATGATTATATAATTTTAATTTAATATAATTAATTAAAAATAAATTTTTTTGTATTATATTAAATAAATAATCATTTAAAATAATTATTTTTAATAAAATAATTACATTTTTTGGATCAATGCGCACTTAAGAGTTTTACCCAGATTTTTATATAATAAAATTCTCAAGTATACATCTAATTTTAAGATCAAAGATAATACAAGATAGATCGACGAGGATGAGATAAAATTCTCGAGCTATTTCGTCACATTTAGTTTCGTGGCACGTTTTGTAAAAAAATTGTCGTCTTTGTGTCATATAACGTCACAACACAAGTATCCACGTCTTCTCGGATTTCAGACATATTCATCTGTTTCATCGATAAATTACGTTCGCTCCTCTTACGTTATCTTATTATGTGCATAAATTGTATGATAAATGCATGACGGATCACCTAT
The DNA here is from genome assembly GCF_001594055.1 of Mycetomoellerius zeteki. Classification (NCBI taxonomy): domain Eukaryota; kingdom Metazoa; phylum Arthropoda; class Insecta; order Hymenoptera; family Formicidae; genus Mycetomoellerius; species Mycetomoellerius zeteki. The sequence goes on from NW_017257292.1 coordinate 211,348, forward strand.
ATGATGCAAAGCAAATTAAGGACGCAATTTTTCCGCATTATTAGTCGTTTCCGTCGATGAAAGCAGCATAGCGAACAACGATACAGGGGATAAAGATAAGCCCATCTTCCATCCTTGATTTATCACCATTTATTAAGATTCGTGTAGAACTTAAGAAATTTCTTTTAAATTTGAAAACATACCATTACCGAAAAAGTACCGTTGTATGATTATCGGAGGCGTTACGAGGCACTGAGTAGATACGCTCCAACGTAGGGCGCAAAATTTTAACAGGCAGCGCTACTCTTATAAATATAAAGCTAAGGGTAGTTAGCTATCCCCTCGATTTGATCTCAAAATTTTCAATTTCGGTATCGGCTTGGTCTCGACAATGACAATCTTGGTCTCGATTTCAAATCAAGATTCTCGGTCTCGATAATCATAATAAAAGTGTTTTTTCAATTTCTTCTATGATCTATGCGATTAAACTTTAAACTTAAACTATTCACTATTTTACGAATTAATTAAATTTTTAAACTATTTTATTAATGTGTACTAGTAATTTAAATTTTTTGAAAAATAAATGAATATCTGGTTTAAAGAATATTTTTTTAATGATTTAATTATTTTCTAAAGCATCATTAGTTATTAGAGAACATAGGAATAGGTTCAACGAAACATCGGCACATATAATTTTATGTATAAATTCTTTGCTGACTTGTAGTCTCAAAGATAAATTTCAGAACATTAATGTATTGTAATAATAACTAATGATGCCTTATAAGTAATTTTTGTTAAAGATTTTAATTCTTAGCTTTGTATCAAAAATGTACAGTTTAAGACTTATTAAATATCTATATAGCAATATCTACATATATAAAAAATTTATATATAAATATAAATATCTACATAAAAAATTTGAAACTATATAAATATCTTACGCGTTGAAAAATGTATCTTACATATTACAAAATTTGAGAGTCTCGACGAGATTCTTTTATTAATATGTGTACGTAAATTTAATTATTAAAAAATTATATATTTAATATTGTGCATGTGTTTAATTATTAAAAAATTATATTTTGTAACTAACTCCTTTATTAAAAACAAATTAAATTAGATAAAAAAACAATTGATTTTTTTTAAACATCAAATCCACGAAACATCCTGCATATCACGTGATGCATCAATTACACAATTATACAGATACTGCAGCATTACAAGCAGCATTACAATCCTGTTTGATAATCGGCCGATATTTGCATCAACGGCAAGCGTTGCGACAGCCGAAGGTCTGCTGACACTTGGTCAAATCTTTACGAAGACACTTACGCAAGTCCTTTCTCATCGTTTCCTTTTTCGAGCGAAAAACGTACTCGGCGATTCGCAGATTTATCATATGCCATTTAAATGACGCATTGTGTATTCTTATCGAATGCATCTCCTACCGCATCTGGCAATATACACAGGTTATTCCACTCGCCATGAAAATCGATTCGTCATTGACTTATTGCGATGTGAAAATATGCGAATGTCTACATTATGACGCGAACGTCTCTTGTAAGTCTTACATGCAGAAATAAATAGTACTACTTTAAGTTGAATCGATTGAAAAATACCATTGCAATAAAAATTCTGAGCAGATCCCTTAATTCTTATGATAAATACGAGTCGATAAGTTATGCACTTTTGATCAATAAGTTGGACATCATAAAATGAAAATAAACATCCGCGGAATAAAAATTTAATCGAACGTAATATTGGTAATATCATGTGACTGTCATACAAGAAACTTTCCTCGAACAATAAAACGAAAGCGCACGATCTCTGACATCTCTCTATTAAAGAGGCAATAAAGATACGAATAACATTTTTGTTGCATCTATATAAAACAACTTTCGAAATAACTGCGCGTACCTTCCTCTGTATCTGACGAGACTTCCGAGTTGCGCTCATTGTGCGCCGCTATTCGTCGAGCAATAAAACGCGTTCGTGTGTTAAACGTCTCGCCAGAACGATGCTTTATGCCCCCGTTACGACAATGGACGATATTATCTCCCGATATCGACGATCGAGAAAGAGAACCTGGCACAGGAGAGAATCGATAAGAGGGCCTTCTTAAAGTATGATCTCCCGAGATTGTGAGATTCGCGACTGCGAGTGGGGCATCGGGAATCTCCCCTTGGGTGCCACGTCAGGTACATGGCACGCGGTGTGGTCCTCGAGTGCTGACCCCCGGTTTGAACTATGCCATGGAGAAGTAGGTATATGTAGGTATAAGGATTCTGATGTACGACCGAGTGCGAGCATTACTCCTTCGGATGTATACTCCGGTTGCATCGCGATGTGCCCTTTACGCCCGCTGTTCTTTACGAACGCGGTCGGAGGGGGCTCCAGGATACCGAAAATATTTACGTCTTCGCTGGAAGGGCAAGAGACGAATGAAAAACGGCCGTCCATCGACGTCCACGCGCGGGACACGAAAAAATTTATAAAAGTCGTTCATAAGATTTACAAACGGGATCTCACCGATCGTAAAATGTGATCCGAAGAAATAGTTCGTCTAACGGAGCGGGAAAAGGTGAAGGAAATGAGGGAATTAAAGCGGAAGCGGTATACCCAGGAACAGTTGAGTTAGGCCTGTAAAGCTTTTTCTCTTTCTTTCTAGGAAAATGTTGAATGGATGCATATTACTGCTCTTTCATACAAAGAGAACAATGAAATAATGATCGTCGCTTCCTGCTGTCATGCTCAATTTTAACTACATATAATTTTTATAGGATAAAAAAGTCTGATTTAAACGGAGCGCACATCTTTTACTACTGATATTTAATCTAAATTTAAATTTAATCTTTTAAAACGAATATCGTGCTACTATCTAGAAAGCTTTTAGAGCAGAAAAATGTTTCTCTCTCTGAAAAGAGCACCAATCATTTAATTTTAGTGCTACTATTTAGTCCAAATTTTAATTTAATTCTCTGGAAAAGATTATTGCACATTCAGAGAAAAACAGCGATGGCAACTATAAAGGTGTGTGACAAATATACAAGTTTTATATGTAGAATTAATGCATAGTTGAATAATTTATTTTATAGTTACAACTATACAGTTTTTTTGCAACTATAACATGAATTATTCAACCACGTATATTAATTCTATATATAAAATTTTTATATGTAACACTTGTAGGCTTTGTACAATAAGCCATTACTTAAGTTTTAAGTCTTAGGCAGTAAGAAATTGAGAAATTATAGTCGAATATGAGAAGAATAATCGATTTCTTACTGCGTGAGACTTAAAACTTATTATGTTAGGTAATGGCTTATTGTAGAAAGTCTCATAGAGAAAAAGATATAGTAATGCCAAAACTATAAATTTAACAACTTAAGTACGAAAAAAAAGAGTTTGACTGAAGTATCTAAAAATTTTAATAGATACAGATCTGAAAATAACTTTGTTGAACCATCAAAATAATTATGTAGAATTAAGCGTTAATGACAGTGATGCAAAAAATTTTAACATTCTAGCAACGGAAATTTGAGCGTCCTGCATAATTATTTTGATGATTCAAATAAAATTATTTTCAAACTTGTATGTAGCTGAATTTTGAAATACTTCAGCGAAAGTCTCCTTTCCGTATACAGTTGTTACACTTCTATATAGTAGTCACTACTACATCTTTTTCTCTAATTGTAAGTGCAATCTCCAAGCATTCGCTCCGGACGTCATGTAGACGAATCAAGGAACGCGATGCTAACGGGGTTTCCGCTGCAGCGTTCGTTGCAGCGTAACCTAGCTGGCTAACTATGCGCTCGGTGTTTTCGCTTTCGCTCGTTCGCAATCAGCGGCTATCGCGTATCCGATGATATGACGTTTGAGAAAGCGCTTCTGAATCACGTTCATGTGGTGCAAAACAATTCGAGGAAGCGCCGGGCAGCACGCGTGTACCACGGATCGTCTTATCGGCCGGTCTCCCGGGCAAAATCAGCAGGTAGTGCACGTTGCATAGTGCATACACGTGCATACACACTTACATACATATCGTACTTCAGTTTCCTTGACCATGGTTCTCGGTGGCTCCACCGCGAACGAACAGGATCGACTCTCTCCCTGCAGGCTCGTTTCTTGATCGTCGAGATAGTGTTACGCCATCGTAACACGGCCGGTTGATATCTGATGGCTCGTCGCGGTACCCTGTGGTGAATTTTTACTTGGCGCAGCTTTCGTTGTTGCTGCTGCTGCTGCCGCTGTTTCTTAGACTCCGCCTGTTTCCGTCAGCGCTTCTCATCGCTGATGCTAATTTGACAAGTCGCCTGATTATAGAAGTAATTTATGATCCTATCCAAGTTTGATAAATGGGATCACTGATGCGGGGATTGATGCTGTTTGTATAAATACGATGATAGAAGAGATTAGTGACGTCCGCTTGCTGATAGAACCTGATGTACAAGATGCTCTCTAATCTTTGAGATAACTTTGATGGCAGAGGAAATATTTTGCATAGCTATACTCTTTTAATAATCAGCATCAAATAGTTTCACGATTCCTCAATATATTCTTCAATTCGTAACATTTAGGTGAATAAAGCCCATTCTATAATTGCGTATAAGCGTAGTTGTAAGTGGTTGCAGTTGTAAGAATTGACTAATCACAGTTGAATATTTTCCTCATATAAAGTCTACGTATTTAAGTAGAATAAGGCTCAGTTATTTAACTTCGTCCCAAAATTTATCAATCATAATTTTTAATAAGAAAATTAAATTATTAAGTTAATTAGAGAAGGAGATTAACCATTTTCTATCAGAAAATTTGTAAAAAAGTTCTTAAAAATTTAAAAGGCATTTTAAATGTTTACGCTTTCGAAAGTTCTGATAGTTACGAAAGTTTTATCATTGCTCATGACACAAGGTGTTACGCGCCAGTTGATAATTAATTCGCGAGACACATAACGGAGACGTGTCCTGAATTGGGAAATTCCCAGATGTATCAAAAGTTGCAGAGCGTAAATGACAGGTATCATCGTGAGTTAATACACACACCCAGTGTTAACCGCGTGAATCAAGAAGCCAAGGTAATGACGTCGCACGGACGCGTTTTCAATTCGAAGAAGTATCGGCATCGAATGCTCGATCCGGCTCAGTAGCGTTGTAGACACGATAAGAATCTGCGAACCGTTGCATTCTGCCTAATCACAAAATCCTAAGACGCAGCGTGGCGCCTGATTTACGTCACGAAGCAATCGAACGATACGAAGTCGGAGATTCATGTCAGAGGCCGAACTACCGTTGTCTCCTGCAGCTCTCTCGTGAAAACGAGTGTGAGGTGGTGTAGATTGAGACGTTTAACGTAAATCGTGCATAAAATAGAATATCGGAAATAAAAACATACATCAAAAAAGATAATTAATATCTCGAAAATAATTTATTGTCTGTGTGGGGTAATATTATATTATGCCAGGAAGGAATTCGATGATTGCCAAGTTTCATAGAAATTGATGAGGGATAGTTCATAGCCTCTCTTTGTGAGAAAAAAGTTGGTATTCGTGAGTGTAATTGCATGTAAAATAATTATGATTATAGAAATTTAATTTTTGTAGTTATTACTGCTATATTAATAATAGTAATTATGTTGTACCAAAAAAAATATATAATTGATATAAAAAATGATGATAAATTATAGCTAAATTATAGTATAATAAATTATAATTCGATTATTAAATGCAACCATTTTTTTTTCTCTCAATGTAGAAAATGTAAGTGCAGCAAAAGAAACTAGAAAATTAAAAAAGAAGTTTTTGATACGTTCTGCAGTAAAACGATTTGCCGTAATTTATATTGTCAATTCAACAATTAAAACGACCATCAAATTTATTAGCTGCTTCAAAGTAGTGTGTAAGCATGACCGCGAGTAGCCTGCTCTCTCTCTACATTAAAAATATTATACATAAATCTTCGCGGTCGGCAGCCGCGCTCGCGGGGATTAATTAAACATCCTTAATCATCATGTCACTATTTCTCTTTGCAATCCTCTTGACAGAGATGAGGATTAAGGAGCGTATAATCGTTCGTTCGGCGCGACACGATGCGACTCGGCTCCGTTCGTTAGCCGCATTAAAACTATAGAGCCGTGCGCGACCACATCGCGTAATCCCGAAGTACCGTTCCGTGGACGGGTCCGCGAATAATTTAGCCGTCGTTGCTAGGTTTGCAAATGTGTTACAGCTAGATTATATCGCGCGACGCATCCGCCACGCCGCGAACAACACGTAGTTAATATGCATGCGCGGCTTAATTTGCATTAGCCCGGTGCATCCAGAGTTGCATTATGCTCGCGGAAACAACACCCAAAGACGAGGACGTGTTGCGGAATGGAGAGAGGTCGGGATAAGAGGGAAGATCATTCTACGAATCCAAAGGATTCGCGCACGACTTGAGCTGAAACTATTTCGAATGTTTGCTTTCTACAGGCATGATTTATGCAGATGTTTCCTGCGCGAGCTGCGCGTGTAATTAGGATAAAGTTATACATATAGTTTAAATATATAGTACAGAAATATGATACCTAAGTAAATACATCATTATTTTGATAGTCCAACAAAATTATTTTTAGATCTGTGTTTGCCAAATTTTTAGATTTTAACGCAAAACCGTTCTTTCCGCATAATTTTAATTAATATTGAAAACGCTGCTGTTCCAAAGTTCCTAACTAACTGTAAATTAGTTACAGTTATATGAACTATCATAAAATTAGTAGTCGATGGTTCAATTGCAGTCTCAATTTATCATGATTATACCGATTTATCTCCATGAGCTTTTAAATATTTCTTACCCGTTCTCAGGCTGATTCAATTATACTTTCGTGCATTAATATCTTCCTCGGTGAAACATTACAGGGAAGAATGGTTAGCGCATGTAATGGGAACCGCCTATTAGGCCGGGTCTTGTTCAGGTGCGTCGTAAAATGTGCCGCAGGAAGAAGAGATAGAGAGATAATATAAAGCGTAGACGAGAGTCTAATGAACGTAGGTAAACAGGAGAGGACAAGTTTATCTCGAGAGTTGCTGGCGCGCCGCAAAGGGAAATTAGCGCGCTAATGTTATCTCTGCGAAAAGCAATTAAGCGCCACGGTAATAACACACGTCGCGTCCATAAAGCCGCGGCCAGCCGGCAGCCCACCGACCGCGAAAATTGAATACTTATTACCGTGCAACCGCGGAAAATTCGTATCGCCGAACTGACGATTGAACCCGGCCTCCCGTTCGCCGTTTTGCGCTCCGTTCGCTCCGATTCGCCCGAAGGCGAGACCGCAAGTTTAATGAAAAATGCGCAATTTCAAGAGCACTCCGACGCACAAAGGGCAATTGCGAGCGCGTAGACGTGGAAATCATTATCGAAGATGAGAACTCGAATGAATTAACAGAACGCGCCGCTCGCTTTAATCGACGCCGCGTCCGCGCCGTTCCGTTCGCATTGCGAGCATTCGCGAGAAACCGAGCCTGAATATCTTCCGATTGTATTGTAAAACGAACAATGTAATCGTGATATCCAGCGTGGAAAACTAGCTCTCGTTAACAGCTAACTGTATAAAAAAGAAAAAAAAGAGAACCGTGTAATTTTCGCACTAGTGAAGCAACGTGATGCTGATCTACATAATGCTGTTCCCGTTTTCGTGTTCAGCATCGCATCGAGAAAATATCGAGATTCAAATATAGGTATATATCTACGTGCATACGGAGGTAAAGAAACGTCGCAGAAAAATGAAGTTTTATAACGGAACGAATGCACTATTTATGCTGAAGCAATAGTCACAAAGAAAAGAGGAAATATCCGCGCAGGATCCACATCTCTTTGCAACGAAGTCGAGGAATACGAGGACGTGAGGGATCGTTCCGCTGCGTTCCAATTCTGTATTACGACGTCGTAAAAAAATTCGCCACGGCCGATTATTTTTATGATAAGATGCACTTCGCTACAATCGCGAGACGAATCGCCTCTTCGCTCTCGATCCTTCCTCGATATTCCTCGATCCTTCTCCCCTAAGGCCGCTAATGAACCCGTACAACCGCTCATTAGACACCGGTGTTTATAATAAGCGTCGATTTAATCGACGCTAAGCGCAGTCACGGGCTGCGTCGTACGACCGTAACACGTGTCTTTTTAATGCGAGAAAAAAAGAAAATTATGCAAATGTAAATTTTTATAAATTCGCAACAAGCACGCTACTTGCAATCTATCAGTAGCGAGTTTATAAGGAAGCGAATTAACATTTAAGACTCGCATAATATGAAATTGAAATTAACCATTTAATTATAAGAGCATTTTCAATACTACTGTCAAAATTAATGTATTTAAAAAATAATCTATCGAAAAAAGAAATATAATCAAAATATTTTTAAAAATTATTCAAAGCTGCTAAAATATATGTATCATACACTCAGAAAAAACAGCAATGACAATTATAAAAATGATAACTATACAAATTTTGTATGTTACATAGTTGATTAAACTATTTTTTTATAGTTTAACTATTTTATAGTATTTTATAAAATAATTAATTCAATTGTCTGTGTACAATTAATTTATATAGTATAGTTAATTCAACTGTGTGTGTACATTAATTCTATATAAAACTTGTTTATCACCTTTACAGTTGCTATCAGTCTTTTTATCTGAATGTATGGTTAGATTATAATCGAGTCAAATACATTCGATACACATAATTATTTTATTCTTAAATTGTTATTTATTTTTATTAATTACTATTAATTAATTAATAATAATTGCTAATTTTCAAGAAACAAACGATAAAATATAAATTCATGAAAAAATTTGAGACTCCCGTATAGTAGTCGGTATCTTAAACGGTCGCTTAAGCCGCTTATCAGTAAATTCTCTGTTTACGGCGATAAAATCTTATCAAGATATTTGCTACAAAGCTAAATTCGCATTGGAACTGAGAGACCATTAGATTTCCATCTAATGATGTCTCGATTCAAATACAGTAATAAAAGTCACCCGGGAAAAATTAGCAAAAGATGCGGCGATGCCGTGAACTGTAAGTATCTCATTACAGCACGTCGATAAAGACTAGATTAAAAATCTTATCTCGTGAGACAAGGGATAGGTATTCGAGATATCGCGCACTCAAGACTGGCCGTTATACAGGCATAAGTGTAATTGCATCTCCAAATGCAATCGCGTTTGCTATCGCGGAGGAAAATCTTTGGCTGTTAGGCAAATTCTCTTTCTAGTTAAGTATAACTGTTTCAGCATTCACGTGGGAATCAAGTTTTTCTCTATAGTTACAAATCCAGTTGTATATACTTCATTAACATTTTTCTAATTCACTTTATTTTCAATACAACCACTGTTGCGAATAATTATAATAAACTCACGAAGATATGCGACTTAATTCTGTAATCAACACTGACTCAACAGGATTATGATTTTATCTTCATCTATGATAAGGTAAAAACTAATTTAAGCCTCATCAGATAACTCGTCAGATATCCGCAGTAGAAACTTTATATCGTAAGTTTTATACCGCGAGTTTACAGCGTAGTAACATAAATCTTACATAATATAATGAAACAAGGCACGAGAATTCAAAGTTAAAAAAAAAGAGAGCTTTTTTGTATACGAACTGAACTAATGCATTTTAATTTCACGCAAGTGTTCACAGAATTAGAATCGCTAAGCTTGAGTGGTTGATAAATTCGTCCGATGCGGCTATTCCCGCGCGATTAGGGTATCAGCTCGACCGGTTCGAGCAGTTGCAGGCTTGTAGGCAGGAACTATGGTCGTGCACAAGGACGAGCGGCGTACTTCCTGATAAAATGTTAATTCACTTCGTCGACAAAGCTGGGCCAAAGACCTGAAGCGAGCGAGAACGGAAGAGGACTCGGCGGTAGGTCGATAATACGGCGCCAAATCGCGGAAACCGGGTCAGATCTTTATCAGTATCGATCCACTTGAATTTTTCGCCAGCATGTAGAATCTTAAATAAAGTGTATATAAAGGAGACAAAAAGCGGCGATGACAGGCGCGAGGCGGTTTAATGAATCGCATATGTGTCTTACACTCTTTTATCCGGAATCTTCGTCATATTTTACGATATGTTGAGTCGACGTCAATAATCGATATTTCCGGGGAAGCAATTAATATCATGTGAAAAAGTGACTAATGTGAGCATCACCGCCGGAAATAAAAAAAATATCACAATTATTCGATCGTGTAATTGTAATATTGTATTAAAATATTGAATATAAATTTCTCGCGAAATGCAGTCATAATTTTACAAAAATCTAAATATTGAAATGCGACTGCAAATGTCAAAAGTTATTAAATTTTTACATATATAATACTTATAATGGAGATTTCTTTCGGAATTAAAATCCTATTGATCTTTTATTGGAGATTGGAGAGCGAATTCTAAAATGTTAAATGTAATTTCAAATGTCAGACGTTCATGTTTTTTTACATATTGTATGTAACTGGAGGTTTCCTTCAAAATTCAATTTGAAATCGTACTAATCTTTCATTGAAGATTGGATAATATAAAAAAAAGTCCTGAAATGTCATAATAATTTGAAAGTTCCAAGCAATCAAAATTGACAATAATATCGAGCAGACAGAGTTTTTTGTAAATATCTCTGACTAATGTACGCTACATCTATATTTTCATTTATGTATAGCTAACATAATTTTCATAAATCCATCACATAGATTAAAATAAAAAATAATTCGTCATTTATCACAATGTACAGCAACGTTTGACGCGTTCCAGACCCATCCTGTTATCAGACTTCATTAATCATTCACATTACTCTTGAAAATACGATTAATTATATACAATTGCGACTCCCGTTAAACCTAATTAAGATTTAATATATCGCAAGTATAATTACCGGTAAATACAATGTGAACTCTATACTACTTATACATACAAATCTCAGTGTAGTAAAAGAAAAAACTTGTGTCCTTAAATATCGCAATACATATCTACTCTGTAGTGCTCTCGCTTCGTCTATCGTTACGACTCCTACTTTAATAATCGCACAAGGCACTTGTTTCGATAACAGAAATTCCTAGTATCAAACGCTTGTAGAAAATTCGAAAAGTTTGCGACGATAAAACGAAACAGCTTGTGAAATTTATCTTTTCGAACGTCACCGTACGAACAATAGCCTTGTGGCTTTATCTAATCTTTGGAACTAAACAATGTTCCGAAAAAAATAAACATCAAAGCCGTGCATCAACCGACTGTTGACGTTTCACACACAATATTGTCACACAAATATATTTGGCGATATATTGTATGCGTAATAAGTGGCAATATATGAAGTGGTTGACCCCTCGGCAAAATCACGCAAAAGAAAAGTAGTAAACCATATACCTACTGTCAGAAATGTAACCACAAGCTTCCTTTACATGTACATGAAGCTCGTGATTATGAACGAAATTAAAAGTAATGAATGATTTAAATGAAAATTAATTTACAGTAGTTATTTAAATGTAATGTATTTTTCATAAAATATATTTTATGAAAAGTGCATTATATTTCATAAATTTTCATGAAAAATACGTTAAATTTCATGTACATGTACACAAATATACATTTCAGTTATAAATACATTAAATTTAATGTAATGTCATGAAATTAAGTTCAAATTGTGTAACTTAAAAGTATATTAAATTTCATAAAATTTTTAACAGTGTACAATTACTATTTCTTTTTCTGTTCTATCTTTTTCTTATCTTCTTTTCTCTCTGTCTGTCTCCCAGGAGTGATTAAAACCATAACGGATCAATCAAAAGTTGTTTCGTGTCTTCACTCTGATTAAAATGTTTCTATGGATGGGTAGAAAAAAATGTTGCCCTAATACCGCGTATGCTGCTATTCAATGGGAAAGTTATGAAATGGAATTATGTATCTTAAAAAACCTGCAAAGATCGAAAATTATGATTATTTATCTCAAATGAAAAATTATTATTTCGTTCTAAGATTTTCGACCGTAATTAATTCTAAGATTTTAAGATTTTTTACTATAATGAATATCTAAATTAATGTCTATAATATTATAATGTCTATAAGTATATGTCCATGCTATTGTAGCATCGTAGGAAGATCTCTCTCTGTATATATTTATTTTTATAATGTATATATAATACAGATTTTTTCTTCAATGTAGTGAGTATTATTATAAAGGAAATTTTACTCTGTCATTATTCAATGTGCGTATAAAATATACGCAGTTAATATCTTTGCACACAGTTCACGAAGCCGTTCCAAGATTGAATCGGAGAATTACTGCTTATTTGCGTGTGATTACGCAGGCAATGAGCGAACACGCATATGCACACATATACGCACGAAAGTGCTGCACGCGTGACATGAAGAAATCCAGTCATGCCCACGCACTAGATGACGAAAAAAACGTCATTTAATGCCGCCGCCCGAGAGTGGGACTAAATGAAGACTTTAATGCAGTTCCCAATGATTAATATCATTCCGTTCCACGAGTATAAATTGCGTTGCCTTTATCCGTAATAAATTCGAGATATTTTTTACGTTATATCGATATCTCACATTTTACGAATAACGTTGCGTTATTCTTATTTATTATTCTATTAAATTATTATGTTTGTATTTTAGCAATAGATGTGCATTTTAAGTTCATTTATAGTCATTGTAATTCATGTACCATCAGAAGAATGTAATAAACTACAAAGAGAGAGAGATAAAAGAGTAACGGAGAAGATATTTTTCTTTTTTTTTTCTTATTAAAATCGAGGTAAGCTAAATGATTTATTCATCGCACGGATACGATCGGAAACGACGAGAGCAATCTCCTCAGGAACGCCGGCTCGGCGAGCCGCGCGAGTTTCTCGTCAGGAAATTCTGCAGCAAGAGAGAGACTCGCGTGTCGGAAAACGTCGGGATGGAAATAACGCCGGCGAGCTGAAAGAGACTCCTCGTCGGCTGTAACCGCGAACTCAAGCTGCGTCCGAGAGCATCGCTCCAAAAGTGAATCCTACCTCCTACAACCATCTCCGTTTAAAAATAATCATACATTCCCCCCCTCTCCTTAGTAGACACGAGGCTTTTGATAACATAACACCGGCATTTATGAGCCTCCAAATCTTTCACAGTGAAAATCACGTTTCGAGATCGAAATTCTAAAGAGTCCCTAACAAAACGGTATAAAGATATTTCTTTCAAATATGCGTAGTAATAAAAATTGAGGATGTATTAGACAGTCCCTGCCAAAGAAAATTAAATTTGGAAGTATGTTTAATATTTACACTTCAAATAAACTATACATATACGTATGAAAGTTGTGTGAATAAGATTATACTTTTGTTTAATGACACATTTTTATAGTTTATTTTATTTGTTATTATTTTTATTGTTAAAAATTAAAATTTTTTAAATGATAAAAAAATTTATATTTTTCATTTTAATATTATATATTTATTTTTTTATGAAAAAAATATGTGATTTGGTTGCATTACATAGTAATTTTGGTGGAAAATGGACGAATCAAAATTTTCTGGTTATCTAATTGAAGTAACTAAGAATTCTGATTAATAGAATTATTGAATAATACTAGAATTATTTTTTTTGTGCTATTTTCATAGCATTCTAATTTAGTTACAAAAATTAACGTTGATAAGAATGCAAATCACGATTCGTTTGAAAAATATTTTTCGAAAAGAGTTAGGAAACGATTATGCTTCGATAAGCTAAGGTAAACGAAGAATTTGTCTCTGCATGTTCTCGGAGCCTTTCTCGGAGCGAGTTTCCATCGAATTCATAATCAATGACGCAAATCATTCTTCCACTCGAGCATAGATCCAAGTGATTCAATTTTATCCTCCATTGCACTTTCAATGCCGCGTTGCACCTTTTGTCCGAACCGCAATTTTAGTGACTTGCAAAAGTGAAAACTCAATCTTACAACAAAATATAATAAGCCTCGCACGTAGATAAGAAATTTATCGATAAGACAATATTTTTGAAAACTTTAGAAGTTACGTAATCAGTAATTATCTAATTGAAACTATAATTTTTATAAGTGTGCAAAGTGTAAAAAGAAAAAAACGGTTTTTGCTGAAATGTTCAAAAATTTTGCTAGATTGGATCTGAGAAAATAATTTTATTGAGCCATTTAAATAATTATATAAGAGGTTGCTGAAATGTCAAAATTTTTTGCGGTAATCATCATGCTTGGAGCGTCCCTATATGTATAATTATTTTGATGGTCCAACATAATTATTTTTAGATTCCATCTAGCTAATTTTTTAAATACTTTAACTAAACCATTTTTATTTCATACACTGAAAAGAAAATGAATTTTTCAATCTTATTAATAACTTACTGAATTTGATTAAATATTTGTTTGAATAGTAATAACGAAATATTTATTTATAATAAATAAACGTTTATTCAAAATAAAAAATTTTTTAATTATACTTAAGTTAAATAAATATACATTTACATTTAGTGAATATTTCGTACTATTTCTACAAATAGTACGAAATACTATTCAAACAAATATTTAATAAAATTCAGTAATTTTTTTTCAATGTATGGGCGTCCCATTACAAGCAGCAGAAAAACGATATTAAAAACGAAAAATTTTAACTCTCGCAATTAAATGAATTTTTTTATGTCCACGGTATCTAAGTAAATCTAAGTTCGTAGTTCCTAGGTTTGTCAAGTTTAGAGCGGAAAAGCCTGCGGCAAACGAAGAAGAATGAGGAGTAAGGTGCGGCGACCTATTGCAGGCGGCTTGCTACTAGCCGGTTACACGCCGGTGAGTATCGGCAGCAATCGCAGCAGTGAGTGACTCATCCATTCGGTAACTATTCTCTGCTCTCTTCGCGAACCTGACGATCTTCGAGACCCTTCTATTCCGTTCATTCCGCTCGGTTCCACTCGGCTCGCTGCCACGCTCTCTCTATCATTCAACGTTCCCGCGACTCGGATCGGCTTTTTTAACTCTTATCGGGCCTCTCTTGAGACGCTTCTGTTCCTTGCAAATAAAAAGAGAGAAGGAGAGAAAAGAACGGGTAGATTTATTTCGTTCGTAGAATGAAATATGGAATGTTTTAAGTTTCACTTGCTAACAAACTTATTTCAACAGAAATTAATCTTTCTTTCGACGAGAGAATTGATAATTTTAATATTTTCATAGAAATACGCACATTAAATATATAACGTGTATTACCTGGTGTTTATTTCAATTAAATTACTGCAATTAATTTTGTTATATACGCTTTTAATAATATAAAATTATATAATAAAATAACAACTTTCCGATTGTCATATTGATAATACTTTACTGTATAATTATGCAAATATAATATTTAAGATGTAAAATATTTAAAATGGTCTCTGTAAAATTAATCAAAAAATGTCGATTTCGGACTCCGTCCGAAAAAATGTAACTTAACTTCTCTCTCTCTCTCTCTCTTTTTTTTTTAGTAAGACTTATCTAAGTTTCGGTTTCGGTTTCGTTTTCCAAAATTGAATGACAACCGTTATTCGTTTTCGGTTTCGGCCGGAGGTCAAAATGTGGTTTCGGTCGGACTCTATTTATTTGTATATAATAATTAATGATTTTTCGATTTAAGAGAAAAATCTTAACTCCAGTGTGCTTTGTGTTATTATTACGAGAGAGTTTCCTATTTCATTTCCCTAGTTTATTGATCCACAGATGGTCTTTCAAGCTAGCTTAACATAAAAAACAAAACACAGTTTTTCTTCTCTGTACGCTTCGCGCTTTGTAATCAGAGAAAATCGGACTTTACAACTGCCGTGATGTTGAGATACCGGCCAGTAATTAGTTAATTGCGATTAAAACCAAACAAGAAATTGGATGCTTTTCCGTTCGAGTTTCGCACATAGGAATTGTATTGAACTTAATACTGTATTTTATATTATAATTTTCCATTATCGCATACATAAAACATTTACCAATTAAAAATGAAGTCTAATGAAAAAAATCTTTCTAGTACATTCATTCGTCAAAAATATACCCGTGACGGCATTAAAAGAAAAAATTAATATTTGAAATATTTGTACTTTACTATAGCTATGTTCCAATATTTACTGTCAGTGCTGAAAATCTACAGCATAGTCATTGTATCATAGATTTTCAGCACTGACAGTAAATATCATAACGTAGCCTTTATCTCAGCGTTAATTATCAAGCGTAGACCTGTGCGCAAAATACAAAATTGAAAACGAACGCATTAAATCGCAAATACGAAATCACGAATAATACAATTTCGTGTAATACGATGATTATTATTGGCGGCACCGAGCAACGACATAAACATAGTAAATAATTGAGATTCCGTCCGGGGTAGTCCTTTTTACTTTATGCGTTAACGTGCATGTCGAGAAAATTTATTGATATGTAAAACCGTTTGATACGGAGCGCCGAAATGTTATTAAGTCCGCAATTAAATTTGCACAGAGAGGTTCACTGGTGCAATTAAGTAATCGAATTACCTTCTGTACTAACGTTAACTTTATAAGCAAATAATGCACGCGCCAGATTGCAGTATGATGTAATACGCGAACAGACAGATAAGGTAATTATTCGTACGGAGCTGAATGCATCAGCCTCTCTCGATTCCATTCCAGCGGGAGTTCGGTTACCTCTCTTTTCGAGATCTTTTTCCGATCGCGTAGAAAAAAATTTGTTCCGCCAGAATTACTACCATTATTCTCGCAATTATTACTAATATACTAATCAAACGTTTGTTGACAATCTATCTATACAGTTCAATCTTAAATTTAAAAAGATCGCGCTTTGTTGAGTAGACTAAAGCTTATCCATTATCTTAATGAATTATTCTTACCACAAAATAAATATGGTGTTCTTGAATGCCTAGAGGCAATTTTAATATTCTACTCCTTCAATTAAAGCGGTTAATTGGAACGTCTTTTATATAAGCCATCTAATTAAAGACCACAATTTCAACATGTATCAAAACTACTACAGAGTTCGATTTAGAACTTCGGCTCTCCCGAGTTTACCGAAGGGGTACAAAATTTAGCATCTCTCTGGGTTTGGACAAAGCTCCCGCTAGCGAGCTCGTAACCCACACATACATAGGGAGAATAAACGATGATCGTTGTTAAAAGGCCTGTAGGCAATTTCCGTCCTGGCTTTTCCAGGAACGCCGATAGGCACAGGTGCTCGCACGTTTGGCGCGAAAGAAAACAAATTGTAATTAACAATGCGATCGTGAGAGGTCAAAGGGCCCCCGAAGACGAACCGTCGCCTCTTCCTTTCTTCGGCTTCTTTCTCTTCGGCATTCTATTCCGGGTCTACTAGGAAAAGCGCCTGTCTCCCGCAGCCGCGAACGCGAAGATGTATAAATACTTGAGAGAGCGACTTCTCGCTCAGTCTCTTTCTCTCTTGCCGCCCTTTTTTCTCACCGTTTCTCGAGTCCCCTACTCGTCACAAGTACCACCCGGTGACGCAAAAAATCACGCCCTCGTGTATAATGAACCATCCGGTCTAAAAGCAGCACCGTATATAGACTCGCTTATGGTTACAAATTTTTATTAATGCTGAAGACTATTTAAACTATATATCTCGTTTTTGCCATAATAAACAGTATTAGTATAGTAAAATAAGAAATTAAGGTATATATAAACTTTATTCATATTTTTTTATTTAAAAAATAATGATGAATTCGGTCACTATACGCGTACATTGAAGGCTTCTATATAAAGTATCTAAATGCAATGACATAAAATAATCAATTTTGACAACGAAATAATACATGTATACTCTGCTGAATAACGTGACAATGTCATTATTGGACGTTTAATTGTTTAAAATATTTATATGCTTTTATATTTAACTTTACTAATTTTATATAAGTATAGGAGTTTTTAGTATACACTAATCTAGTATAATGCAAGTGATCGAATTCGCTATAAGATATTATAAAAAACCTAATATATTTAATTGTATTAAAAGTTATATATACAAATTCTAATATTCATAAATTTATTTATATTAAAGTTTGTATAATTAAGTTTCAAAAAAATCTTTTCGCAAATTACTTTCATTCTCGTAAAGGAATACCTCTATTAAATCATTCTGTAGATTCGCGCGAGGCAACGAGAAATGTTTCACATCATCAGTCAGAGATTAAGAGTGATATTTCTGTGCCACCCGTTACACATTACGCTTCCGACGCTTGTCGCTAATTGCCAATACGAAAACGCAGACCGCGGAACGCAGTAGAGAGAAACGGGGGAGGGCTAAGTCGTCGTTTACTCGGAAGTCGTGCTCCGTTTTCTGACACAGTTCGCTGGTGAGTCAGACCCGCCGCTTTCCGAATCAAGAATGCGCACAAGTGCAGCGGCACTGCCGGCCGATTAACCGAAAGGCGCGTGAAGCAATTAGTCTCGATCCATTCGTAATGCAGCATACTGCTCGCGTGCTACTGGTTTTCGAGAACCGTCGTTTTAATCCACTAACGCCGAACTGAGCGTTCTGGCACGCACGAACACTTACTGTGCGTGACATGAAATAAATATTCGTAAATATAAATTGACAGGAAAAGAAATGCACAGCCTTGTAATTGGGTGCTGTCAGATGACAGCTCGAAATAAGTATCATCATTATAAATTGATGAACATTAATAAGTAGTCCATTGAAACGTGACTCAATAAAAAGAGAGATCTATAATATCTGTTATTAATAAATTATTAAAATAATTGGTGCTGACGTTTCATGGGTTAATAATAAATCGCTGTCAATATCACTTGCATATTGTGTAAAATTATATCTATCACTCACATATGTAAGTTCTGATGGTGGACACAAGACAGGATTGGACTATAAGAACATCCATTAAAATTGCTTACCTGAAAAAAAAAAAAAAGATAAGTGTTAAGAGATAATATACAATTTATTTATAATGAATTTGTTAGTAAAACATGCACATGTTTATATTGATTGTATTTAATGTCAAAAATACGAATAAGCAATTGATAAAAACGTAGAGCTCATTATCTTCTCTTTAATATTTTTCAAATACGTATTATGTAATTTATTTTTTAAAATCCGCTTACGCTGCACCTTTCATGTATTGTGTGTGTACAAAATAAGTATTATATTTGTTATTTGAAAAAATGTAACTACGTTATCATTATTGTTACTAATTAAAAAATATAATCGTAAAATGGTCGTTATCAGTTTAATAAAAAAAAAAAATAACTAGCATTAGAAATGCGACGCATTTATATACGTATATACACACACACATGTATATATGTATGTACATAACATAAAATATACTATTTATAATGTTATAAATAATATTATCTTATAATTAGAAAAATATCCAAGGGGGTAATCACTAGCTGACATATTATCCCACAGATTACATGATTTCATTTGATTTCATACAGTTTCATCTGATTACTAATAATTTTCTTTATTACATATGAAGTTATTTGGCAAAATAAACGATTTTATCTAATATTACACAATGATTTCTCATGATTGCACATGTAATTATCGGATTATACAGGAATTTTATATGAATTTTACAATGATTTCGGAAACTTTTTGTCCCATGATTACATTAAATGATTAAAAGCTCTTGAAAGTATCACAGTAATATATAATAATAACAATAACAAATAAAATATATTATATATAATATTTATATATTATATTTATTATATACATATTAATATACTAATCTATTATTATTGTATATTATTTTATTATTTGTAAAGTTATAAAATCATTCATTCTTTTATAATAAAAAAATAGTAAGTGTAATAATTTCACGTATATCTTAAATAATATAGTAAATTCTAGGTACCATTCTATAAAATAGCTGAACGTAGAAATAAGATAATTTAGAGTTGAACAAGCTCTCGTGATTGCGGATGCAAACGAGTTAAACGCAGAATCAATTTGACAGAGTATGAAATATTTCATGCGCGGTTATCTCGGCGTTCATGAAACTATACAGGAAGAGCCTTGTCGAGCGGAGAATGCATTGACCTTGGATGCGTGCAGAATCGACGAGGCAATTTCATAAGAAGCAAAGGTGAAAGAGAGTGGACCTGGCGAAGGTCTACACGGCCCACACACGATGGACGGACAGGCCGAGCGGTAATGTAGTTCAATTAGTGTTAACTGGACCCGCAATGATTTAGGCGAAGAGTACGTCCGCCTCATTTCTCGCCAGAAACGCAACGTAATTCATTGCAACAATTTTCGCTTTATTACAGCAAATTAAATGCTGAAAAATACCCGTGTGATTTTCGACAAATTTATACATATATTTATTCACATGTTTTATCATAAAGGTATTTTATTCATATTACAGTTTTATTAACAGATATAAAAAGTTTGATTTAATTCATAATACTACTTTCTCTCACCAAGTTGCACCAAGAGTTGCATTTTTTAGGTAAAATATGAATACTTTTCCAGTAA
This sequence comes from Mycetomoellerius zeteki, assembly GCF_001594055.1. Classification (NCBI taxonomy): domain Eukaryota; kingdom Metazoa; phylum Arthropoda; class Insecta; order Hymenoptera; family Formicidae; genus Mycetomoellerius; species Mycetomoellerius zeteki. Next base: position 231,821 of record NW_017257292.1, read on the forward strand.
AACGAACAATGCTATCAGCATTTTCTAAATTTTCATGCACAAGTTTCTTTGTTGTAATTTCAAAACTGCGACAAAAGTCGGGCACGTGCCACGAGACGAGCGTAATTGCAGAATATGAATGTGCACACCTGCTATATCATCCCGAATAAACTTCGAACAAGCGTAAGGAGATATAATACTTGCATAGCATATTAATTTTGCGAGTATGCACTCGCAAAAGTTGTGATGGTTTACGTTGCTTATTTGCACGCTACGCGACAATGATGAACCACACTGTTACCAAGCAATTCATGTTGTAAAATCGCACGTATTCGCTATCTTTCTCGCACGCAAGAAACGAAACTTCGCCAGAATTTGTTCACCTGTTGCGAATATTCGTAATTGAGATGCGATTCTTTTTGCAACTGTCCGAGTTAATTGCTTTTTGTATTGTAAAGAAAACGTACTCCTCGTTCGAGAATCGCGCGAAGTTATAAGGTCAATAGTGACTACCTTTATAACATTTACGAATCTTCATTAAATTAAAACCCTTTCTTTCACGTACATTTTGTACTTCTTTATATAATTTTGGATAATAAAAATAAAGCAATCTATGAAATATTAAAATTTAAATGTAACTACTCAATTATATTCAAAATGCGAATAAGAAATTGTATTATAGCTAAAATTAAATAAAAACAATGAGCTATAAGCTAAGCTAGATTTTGATGTCGAAATTTAATTTTAATAATTTAATTTTAATAACAATACACTGATTCTCACTTTTAGAGAGTATAGCTTTCTCTATCATCACTTTAGGAAAGCGACACACTTCGACCGAATGAACAATTAGTGAAATAATCACGTTTGACAACTACCGGGAAATTTACGTGCATTAATTAAGCCGCTAGAGTGAAAATGCTGCAGTAGTGGCAGTCATCGTGTTCGTTTCCATATTTTTATTGTGGCGAACTATTCAAGTATTCACCCCGTCAAAGATATATTTAGCTACGTGCTCGCAAACTATGAATCATCCTAGCAATGACATTTTCTTATAAATTTTACGTAATATCCGTTAATTATCTCAGGCATAGACTACTGCCTGACCTAATTAATCTTGCTCTACCCTGGCCTAAGCGGCGGAGAAAGGAGACAGGTTATATCGCACGAACTTCTAAGAGCAATTATCGACGTTCTGCACGACTCCAGCGGTGTATTAATAAACAGTTGCCTCGTATTAAATCGCACTTGGCGCTCAGTTCCCACGTTAACTGACGATCAATAAATTTCAACATCGTATCGCTGCGTCTATTCTGCAGTTGCAATGAGACAACAGGATTTTCGTTATAATGAAGATTTTAAATAATATTTGTGTTAAAATCGGTCCACAAGTCCTTGTTAAAAATTTGTGTTGAATTTTTTAAATATGTAAATATTAATTCAACATAATGTGATTATTGTTTCCATATTTTGTGTTCAATTGATATTTAACATTTCTTAGTGTTAAGATTTTAATAAGTAATCAAGTTGGAAAGATTTCGATATTCTGTTTAATAATAGTTTCTTGGAAAAGATATTTTACCATCACTATTAACAAAGCATTAACCTTATGTATGATGAATATAAAAAAATATCGATAAATATCGACTCACACAATTGGAAAATTTGTGTGTTAAATTTAACACATTTCACTAGTTTCACTGTTTTACGTATTACATTTTGTGTTGATTTAACGTAAGATGAATAAATTAGGAAATAACACAAATTACATAAAAAATTAAATTAGAAAAAACATAATTGACACAATTTATAAGCAAACTATGAAAACATTTCTTTAGCAAAATCAACATTTATAATATGTGTTAAATCAATAATTTATTTATTTATCTTAGAATTTAAAAAACATTATTTTCATGTTATAATTGTTCACTTGTTTATAAATTGTATTATTTTAACACTAACAATAAGAAGTGTTGAATATTAATTTAACACAAAATTTGTTAATTTAGCATAATGGAATTGTGTTATTTGAACATTTTCAAATAACACAATTACATTATGTTAAATTATAACACTCGAATAAGTTAAAAATTCAACACAAAAATTTTAACAAGATCCTGTTAACTCAATTATAAAGTGTTATATATTGTGTGAATGAGAACATTAATAATTTATTCATTAATTTCATTAATAATTTAAAATATTCAATGCGCGGCGTGTTTCTATTAATTGTACGTATTAATTATTACGAATTTATACCCAGAAAGTTTTATTAGTCTTGATTGTATCAAGCATATTACTACTCCATTGTTATGGCTGTAATGATTATCGCAGGCGTACTATTAAAATAATTATGCGCACATGACTGTGACGATCCGCGATACCTTTCGTCATTCTTCCATCGCGTGGCCACGATGTGCATGCATGTTAAAAATTCAGAAGCCGTGCAAGCGTGTGCACGCAGGTGCTTCTCGTTGCCGCACGGCAAAAGCAGTGCGTTGACTCCAGTATGACGTAAAGAACGCGTCCTGCCTGTTCTTACTCGACGGACTTTCTGCTTTCAATAGGACTCGCCATCGATTCACATTTACTCGACTTCCTTTTGCACTCCTTTCGCATTTTACAGTGCACAGTGGCGTAATAAATACAAATCTTTCTACAGCTTTTCTTCTCTCGGTTTGTTAAAATAATTGGGGATATGCTATAATAAATTCTAATTTCAATATCAAAACTAAATTCTCCTCAAAAAGAGTTCATAAAATATTGCAATACAAAATATAATCAGCTTGTCATTTTTATCTTTTTGCAGCAAACGCACACATTAAAAGGGCTTTTAAAGAAATGAGCTTTTAAGAATCATTTACCGCTAATTCTATATGATGTTCAAATTGTCTCGTTGGTCACGTTATTATATAATTATCAATACAGTATATTAATGTATTCGCAAAGTATTAACATAAATATTTCGAATTGTCGAAATGGATTTCTTGTTTTCTCGCCATTTCCTGACTGAAGCATGCACATTGCGCGTGCATGCCCCGGATTGTCGTTGCACTGGCGAAGGTCAAAGAATGCACACGTGGCTGCTTAATACGAGGTCCAATTGAAATGCGGCTCACGAAGAAGACGAGGACGCCAACCAGTCTGCGCTCGAACAGCCCGGGTTTCAGTTTCTCTTTCCCATTCGCAGCATCTCTCGCCTTGTCTCCGCGTTTCACCTCGCCCACCTCGCCCACCTCACCTTCGTCGTGGTACTCGCGTTCAACATCTGTCGCTACAACCGACCAGGAAATCGCGAGACATATTGTGTAGAGTCCGAACATCGACATTTGCGATTAGAAATGATCGCGCTACACAAGCATAATTTTTTTTTTTTTTTTTTTCGAAGGACATAGTCTTTTCTCAATGGAATGCAAGACGATTCGGTAAAGACCAATAGCAAGTAGACGCCGAGAATTTAATTTACAAATTCAACTTAAACTTATGATAACTTTATCTGAACATTATTATTACCCCCCCCCCTCCACATAAATACGTTTCTTTTATTTATTTCCAATTAAAAAATTTATTTTTCTATATTTTTCAATTCCAATAAAACTAAAAAAAACCCGAGTTTTTTTTTTAGATGAATAAAATAATGCCAGCCCTGTAAAATGAAATAACTCGTATAAAAAAATGTATGTATTGTATATATATGAATATTAAATTTATTTTAACAATAATTCAAATTTGCAGACATAAAGAATACAATTAAATGACTCCAATATAGATCTATCATCTCCGAAAGTCATATCTCGATGATCGAAATTTTCTGTACACGATTAGAAAAAATATATTGAATTTAACATAAATCGCATGTCCCAAATGGTCCACTCAAATTTTTTAGTTAATTTTATACAAGTTTTGAATATGTTAGAAGGTAACATATTCAAATATTATGTACACACAAATATTATGTAAGAGAATAAATACAAAGAAAGATAACATCGACACAGTTTGTAAACAAACCGTGGGAACTTTTTTTTCAGAAAATTAATATTTATGATATGTTAAATTAACACATATTTCATTCATTTGTCTTAGAATTTACGTTTTAAAACATTATTTTTATGTTACTTGTTCACTTACTCATAAATTATGTCATTTTGACACCAAGAAACATTGAATATCAATTTCACAAAAAATCTTTAAATAACATAATCACATTATATTAAATTAACACTCGAATATGTTAAAAAATTCAACACAAATTGTTAACACAAACGTGAATGGACCGTTTCCAACACAAATATACAAACTTTTTTACTGTATACTTTTATATCCGTATTTTCTTGCTTCTTTATTATTATTCGAACTGCACATCTGAGGGCAGACATTTTGTAATTTTCCAACCACTCTACGACTATCTACCCTCTTGTGGCCAATTTGCCGAAAGATGTTAACGTTAAATGCTAAACGGCCACATAAATCATCGACTTTCCGCTTCCTTGGGAACGCAGTCTCAAAAAGTGAAACGGGAAAGCGATCGATCATCGGGAAAATTATGCCGGGGCACACGATTCGCGTAGAGTACATCATATCGTGCTTGGGCAATAGTGATTTATGTAACCTTAATATCGCGCCGTGCGGAGGCGCACCACCGCCGAGGCGGCCGAGGCTATTCATCTGGATCGTGAATATTGTTTCAAGAAATTTTGATATCAGATAGGCATAGGATTAATGGCGACGGTACTGAAAGAACGTTCGATTGTAAATGTGTGCTAGCGCGACGTTCTGGCGAGGAAGCACAAAAGGTCGCCCTTTTACCACCAGTGCAGTGCCGTGAACTTTATCGAAATTTTAATCAATCGTCCGTAAATTGACGAGCCGTCTTAGCTGGCAGGAAGAGAATCGACCACCGAGTACGCGACCGTCATTGATCCATCGCATTTGATTCCTCGACGGCAAGCTACTTCGATCGATTCCCGTCTTGCGCAAACGCTCATTTTTCATCGTGAGACGCCGTCATCGCAAAAACCGATTCGCGTGAAATAAATGAGGCTATCGCGTCACAAAATAGTAATGGTGAACAGGTACAATGCTTACCTGATATCCATTCTTTATTCCTGTGAATTGTATCAGAAAATCGTTGCACTCACCTAGAATGCTATTATATGATTAATTTTTAATGATAAAAGATAATATTTACTGTTTTGTTTTTTGCGGTTGGTTTCAAGACGCATTCACAGGCTAATTTCATCAAAATTTTTTTAATGTTGACTAATACTAATTTATTTCGGTTGAATGGTTAAAACTTTTAGCTAATATTGTACAGTCAAAATATCCTTAAATAACTTTTAAACGAGTAAGTAGACCTAAATTAATTTTTTCACAAATATTTAGAATTTTATTAATATATATAAAAAATTTCATTTAATACGTAATACTATAATACTTGCTCATCAAAAATTTGTAAAAGTTGCAAAACGCGCGTGCGATTCTACATAAAAATCAAGAAAAATAAAAAAAATTAAATAACTTTTAAACCAACAAGAGAATTGTAAGTATTCAAATTTTATACACATATTCAGATATTAATAATAGAACTATAAATTTTTGATAATACTTTCAGATGTGACGCACACATCTGTAATATGCTAAAAACAAAAAACGATGTGCTGTAAGTAAATTTTGAAGAAACTCGTCAATACTGAATACGTGGCGAATAAACGATGAGAAATTGAATGATCGGCTTGCAAAGCGACAAGCCTCACGCGTAGATTGAAAAATTCACCAATAGTTAAACGGAAGGCAATACGCCGCGAGTAGATTTTGAAAAATTCACCGATGTGCGACGATGCCATCATCGATTGTTGATTTCCAACGGGTGTACGGCACACTGCAAGAACGACACTGCATTTCAATTCCGCTCAGAGTGCAATCGGCGAGATTGCCGATACCGATCGCTGCGCTTCGCCAATTTGCTCGTCGATCTCGTTACCGCGCACGACTGTGCAGTTGTTTCAAGTTGGACACGACTACACGCGACCTATTATTTACAAAGCTACCATTGATGGAAAAACTGTTCATCCAATTTCGGAAAACGGAAATTAATTCACGACACGAACAAAAAATTACTAATTCGAGAAAGAATAATTCTTAAATTGCCAAAAAATTTTAAAGATGTATTTTACTCTTCAAAAATATTATTGCAATACAAATGTTACAAAAAACTGCTTTACAAAACCATGACAACTTTTCATTATTATTTCCCTTTTAGTTTCATTTTCATTCTTAATTATATAAGATTTTAAAAAGATAGTGACAATATCTAAAAGGAACACCATATCTATAGCTGCGTTGAATATTAAATGTACTATATATATTGTGAGCAATCTTTTTTTCTTATATGTAATGACAGAACATCGAGATGCTTTTTGATTCGTTATCCACGAAATGTTACGCAACATCGAAGCTCTCTTCACTCATTTTCTATTTTATAACCGTGATTGGCGTATCGTCAGAAAATCCAATAAAACCCAGAAACGTGATTGGAAAGTCAGCCGAACTTTTTGTCCCTTCGAGAGAGATAGAGCGCGTTCACATACCGGTATCGCGTTGTGGTCTGATGACGGATGCTCCTCGATACACGAACTATCGGTAAATTACATAGATTTCCAGTCGCGAAAATTCGTCACAGCAAAATTTTTGTAAAAAATTTTTAGGCGCTTGCAAAACAGACTTTTTCGTCAAATTTACACAAGACTCTTTTGTTTCGCCTGCAGTGGTAAATACAATCGAAGCACTCGATATACTTTCATTCTCTAAACGTTTTTTCAATTTCCGAATATTTTTTGATAAAATATCTGTCATTTTCTCTAGAAACACAAAATGCCATCGCTTTTTATATAAAATCATTTAATTTTTTTAATATAATAAAGTTCATATATTTTTATATAAATTTTATTTATATTTCATCGTAAAGTTTAGAAAATTTAATTTTTAACTTTGAAAATTATTACTGTCTTTTCTAATTAATTACAGGTGCATCAATGCAATAATTACCAGATAAATATCAGTTAAAAATAAATTTTCCCACGACTACGAGAATGAGAAAATAATTGCCATGACGATCATATTGCGATGATAACAATTATTTGGATTGCGCAATGAGAGAGCGCCCGTGGATGATATTTATTAGCCCACGTGCGGAATCGCCTTCATTTCTGAATGTGCAATTGGCGAGATTGCCATGTTCGATCGACGCCTCCGAACTTAAGGCCAATTTGCACAGTTCACCGTCGATAAATCATACAGAGAGAATGCATCGAACGCGCGAGCTCTTCATTTTATTTCATTCAATAAATCATTAATATAAGCGTAGTAATCATTTCTACGCAAAGTCTCCCGTGCGATACAAAAAAAGCCTTAAAAATCGATAAGAGCCTATTCTAGCGTGAAACGAAAACTTCCTTCGTCGGTCACTTAGAACAAAACACTTGCGCCGTTCTGTCCTGGATGACTCATTTCCAGATGACCATCCAACTATAGAAAATCACTAACCGTGTATCCTTTTTGTAAAAACATTGTTTACGCGTTCACTTTTCTTCCACTTTGTATGACTCATTCGCAATAATCGTTACAAATGAACCGTGCAAATTCGCCTTTAGTCGTACAATCAAGATTCTCCCTCTTTCTCTCTCTCTCTTTTGTTTTTCAATCTCTTTAGTGAGCTGCAATCATCCGCCTGCGATCGTGCCGCACTTTTTCAACTTTAAACCGTGATTTCAATACCGTGCAGAGCTTAACGGAGCTTTCAGAGAAAGCCGGATTTGCGTACGTGCAGTTAGTCGAGCCAAGTTTATGGTCGAAGGCGCTCGTTGAATTATCGGCGCGCGCCAATATTAACGAGCGAAGGCATTACTCGAATAAAGTAAACCTTCATCAATCGCGAGAATTATCGGACCAGTGCAAGCGCTTCTACATTTTTTTTTCGCTATTAATCACGAGCATTTGATAGACGTTTCTGATCATAAAAATGCAAATGCGTTTGATAATCCACGTTAATCGATCGTGAATACGTAATGAATGTAGTTGAAAATCATTTATAAATTCTCCACGAAATCTTCTCATAAATTAAGACTCTTCTTAGCAACTACACAGTAAAAAACATTTTATATTTGTGTTAGAAACGGTCTACTCAAATCCCTGTTAAAATTTTGTGTTGAATTTTTAACATACCCGAGTTTTAATTTAATATAATATGATTGTGTTGTTTGAATATTTTGTGTTAAATTAAAATTTAACATTTCTCAGTGTTAAAATAACACAATTTATAGATGAGTAAACAAACAAACATAAAAATAATGTAGTTTTAAAACATCAATTTTAAGAATAAATGAATAAAATGTGTGTCTTGATTTAATATATTACTTATAAATGTTAATTTTATTGAAGAAATATATTCTGTATAACTATAGTTACATAGTTTATATGTATATGCAATGTCAGTATAAGATTTCGATAGGCTAACGTAACCAAAAATTGGCTGCTGCAACCAATTAAAAATGCTATGCCATATTCAGCTAATTTTTTTTCAGTGTACCACTTAGATATTATAATGCACAATGCCCAGTAATGTGCAGTAATGCCAAAGCTGTACACCATAATGCTCTCAACGGTTTCCCCTCGTCAAAAATGTAAGTTAATGTATGTCGACACTGGATAGTAATGTGTAAAACTTGTATGTATTAACAATAATTGACAATTACATTACAAATGTTTCGACCATAATTAAGTTATAATAAATTAAATTATAAAGTACAATAATAATAATAATAATTTTACACAACTCATTATATTACTATTAAATTTGCTAATATATACCATGGATCAAAATGGCAATTTGTGCCATAAATTCGTAACAAATTAAGCAATAGCAAAGATTAATTTTTAAAAATACGAAAAATTATATTACACGTAATAAATTAAGTCGTAATAAATTAAGTATTAAATTAACATAAGATCCAGCATATTGCAATTAAAAATTTAGAAGAATCTCTCGGTGTCACGATTAATTTGAGTACCTGAAAAGCAAAAGCGTGCGTTCAACGGCACATTGTGCACGATACGACACGGACGATAAAATATAATAACCGTTCGCACGAAATCAAAAGCTGGTACGACACGAGAACGTTAAGTGGGCTCTTGTGGACTGTTATCATCTTTTTTTTTACAGATTATTCGTACTCGCGCCTCTTGTCCGCTCGCTTTTAAGCACAGGAATACATTAAAAGTGGCCATTATACGGTCATACGGTTTAGTCATCGATTTCACGTAGTGAATCGTGAACGGCGACGCGTGGGAATGACGGAAGTGGTCTCCGGGGTAGTGTAAATTATGTAATATTACGTCGAGTAAACGTCAGCCGTTCAAACCACTATTGGTATACATAGGATTGGAACGGCCGAAGGATTCGTGAAAGTGTGAGCTTATCTTCACCATGATGTTTATTTAACTCTTCGAATGAGTGAATGTCAGTTTCTGAACGTATCTGAGATATTCTAATGCTATACAAATACCTCTGGGAATTTAAAAAAAATTCAATTCAATTCCGAAATACCAATAAGAATGATTTTATGATTGTTATAATTCAATTATTATAATATCAAACTGCGCAATCTTTTTAACTATATGATATTGCAGTATTGCATGCAAGTCTTACAGTAATGCAAGACTACATTAATATAATAAAACAATTATATTATATAATTTTGTTATATTATAAAATCCTAACTTTATATAAACCGAATTAAAAAAATGAAGAGCACTCTTCTACCCATGAGAAAGAAATGACATTAACTTTTTAATTCAGATTATGATCTTATTATTAACGATAACTTTAATAGTACTGACGCGCTTTTTATCGTCCCAACATCAATGCCAATGTTAATTTAATTAAATAGTATCAGTAAAACAGGACTTTGTTATCGGTTTACGAGATGCATTAGCGTAATTAATTAATTAATCTGTAAAAAAGTTTCGGAAAATCTCCCGTAACTAGAAGAATTGTCGAGTAATTTAAGTAAAAAGTTCTGTTACTTCACCAACGCAATCTCGTAAGCACAATTCTTGTCGCTATGCAGCTACCACCGCACCCACATTTTCAGTTTGCGTCACATTAGTCCATGCCTCCGCTGTCAAGACAAAAAGCTCTTAGAGATGGCTCTAATTGTAAAACCGAACGCAGATAGAAGAAATTGCCCGCGTGCCAATTATTCTTCACTCGACGATACTTTTACGAGCGTAACGGAATTGTTGTTTTAAAAGTGAATAGAACATCGCATCGAGAGAAAGGCGCATTTGACAATGCATAATGAGAAAGACATTAAGAATACTAAAATCAAACAAACCGCTTGTCTTACGGATTCGCAGAAAATTTATAGAACTCGAATACACCTTGCAGTTTCCCATTTAGCTGTGGCACCAATTATATGTTATACAAGATGTATCTCAAAGAAAAATATTCGTTAGTATAACGCGATTTTAATTTTAAAATAAAATTAAAGTCATTTTTACAATAAGAAAGATGTATTTGATTCGAATATTATTTCTGCTATATACCGTTGAAATTTGATGTCTTTAATACATTTCACGTCTCCTAATCGGTTCATTCAAATTTATATGTTAATTTAACACAAAATGAATATGTCAGAAGGTAACACAAATATTATTTTAAAAAATAAACACAAAAAAATAATACTAACACAGAGTTTGTAAACAAATCGTGGAAGCATATTTTTTTAAAGTAAAATTAACATTTATGATATATATTAATTAGCACATATTTCTTTCATTCATCTTAAAATTGATGTTTTAATACACATTATTTTTTATCTATTCATTTATTCACAAAATGTGTTATTTTGATAAGAAATGATACAAAGATATTAATTTAACACAAACTATTTATACAACATAATCACATTATGTTAAAATAATACTCGAATATGTTAAAAAATTCAACACAAAATGTTAACAAGGATTTGAACAGACCGTTTCCAACAAATACGAAATATTATTTTACTGTGTATTTTTATATGTATTACACATACACACTATATATATATATATACATTATCTACCGTAATAATTCTCGATAATAAAATAATTAATACTCGCAAAGCCGCAAAGATAATTAAATTCTTCCATAATTAAATTTCATTTTTATTATACGATTTCAAAAATATAATTGTCCTTTTTCATCATATAAAATACATTTCACATAATTGAGAATCAAATAAATGAAATTTTGTGTTGTAATATACACAAAATTTCACCGAGAGCCAAAACTCATAAGATTGGTGAGGGGTCCTTTGATAGGAATTATTTTTTTGCTGATTGGAACCAGCACCATTTTGAGGTGTGCCGCGAAAAGAATTCGAAAAAAAAATTTCATCAGGAATAAAAATGGACCACCCTAATATATATACATATATATATATATATAAGAACAATATATTTGTAGAGCCACATTGTTCCACTAAAAACTTTATACATCCATTTAACATTTTGCTGTTCTTTCATGTGCATATTGCGCATGTAAGTGAGATTCCTGTCTCTTGCGCTTTCGCGGACAATGCACTGACCTCATTGGTCGACCGTTAATTGATGGCTCTTTAATTAATATGCACGACCGACGTGCGATTCTCTTGTTCGAGGAACTCGTATAACGAACGCAAAATTTGATTCCATTCATGGATTCGGATTGTCACAAGGTAAATGTATGCACGCATATGTATATATGAATTCGTGCAGTAAGTAATACATGATGCCGAGCATCGTCATGCTTTTTTATAGAAGTGCGGTTGGATAATACGTGCTTCATCCAAGGCCTTTCGCCCGATGCAATTGAGGATGTGAAATCACGCGTGAATGTTGGTAATTAAGAAGGAATTAATAAAAGACGAATGAACTGATTATAACTAATTAAAGGGTCACACTGGATTAAATTCAATAGGAGAAAGGTATATGATTGCTCGTATATAATAGAAATTATCAATATTGTGGTTGAAATTTCTCTCGTTAATTACTACAGATTTGGCAGACGTAATAGACTGAACGAATAAATGTTTGATTTGGCATTACGTAGTGATATTAAATGATAAAATCAGAGTGACAAAATATAATTCCTATTTGTACGTATGGCTTACTTCTAAGATAATGGAAGCATTTTAAACTATTATTGATTAGATTATTATTATTATTCAAAAAAAATATAAAAACATTAAATGGGAAAATTTTACTAAAGTTGTATTTTTAAGATTATATCTGAACTGATCTTTAATTAGTATCATAATTTTTAACTTCACATGAAAAATGGTTTTACTGAAGTGTTTAAAAATTTAGCTAGGTACAGATCTAAAAATAATTTTGTTGGAGTACCAAAATAATTATGTAGAGGAGAAGGTAGAGTATTGTGACCAGTGTATATATTGTGGCCTCCCTTAATATCTCCGCTATTATATAGCGAATCTTGATGATTACTTATGGAATTATTAGTTCAGTAACTTGCCGTTATACCATGATGCTAATATTACCAATACTCAATAACTCAATAGTACTTATTATAACGCATTACTTTCAAGTATTTTGAAACGTTTCTGAGGTTCAATTTAGCATTTAATTACAACTACTTCCTCATTTTTCTTAAACTTGAGCATATTATCACACGAATATATGTATTTTTGAGTATGTTATTTGTTATTTAACATTTTATTTGACTATATATATATATTTTGAGTTATACAAATTTAAACAATACCATGGCATTTTGCTAATGTGGCCTTCTATGAATATTACTCTTTTTTGAGGTTTTCATATCAAAATAATTATTTGATAATCGATTGTAACTCTACTGTTAATCTATAGTTTATATTACGTGTACTATTTTTAGTACTGAGATTTTTAGTATTGAGCAGCTTATATGCAGAAGTTATGTGAATGTATGTATTATATATACATTCATTTGCATACATTTTAAAATGTTTTTCTTTTTTGTTAATTTTGTGATCAAATACTGTTTTCTAAACAAAACTAATATTTTAAGGCTATTTTTATGGAAGGCCATATTACCGCCCATTTTTTTCTTAGTCATTACGCCATATTTTTATTAATAGTATCCTAAGTAATAAATATTTCGTAACTTTGAGTCCAGAATCGATTCAATAACATTTTAATGAATGTAATTGTCAAGTTTTAAACTTAAATATTGATTATTAACAAAGTTATTGTGCAAAATGTAACTGGAGTGCCATAATACCACCTTTTCTAGTAAGTTTAAACTAATTATTAGGATGTCAAAACTTTTTTGCAAAACATTTTTCATTGTGCTTGAGTTTCCTACATAATTATTTTGAAGATGCAAGAAAATTTTCGGATCTATGTCCATCTAAATCTTTAGATATTTCATGCAAAATCATTCTTTCCAACGCAAACGTAAAATAAATCAATAAACATTCTCCGATTGCATTTCACAAAGTCAATTCGTCGCGCTTTGGAATAGTCAGTTTAAATTACATCCACGGTGCAAGTCGGGGATGCGCGTTTACAAATGCATTGGCGGTAGTAATTGCTCTGTAAAATGCATCCGTATCGCCTATATCAGACCACCAATTTGCCCTTTCATGAAGCGAATTCGGAAATGGGATTGGATTTTCAGCGATTTTCTGTCGTAAAGGCATAGGACGAATGTCACCTAACTATAAGGCAACCCTTGAAACTTTCAATTTATGCAAAGCAAGAAATGTCAGCTGGCGTTACCCTCGAGTATTTTTTGGCAGTTCGATTACTCTGCAAAGCGAACGCATATAGCATTTCGTTACTTGAATATTTCATCATGCGTGAATATTTCTCAATGCGTGATTATTAAATATTTGCCTATCAGAATTGTTACATCGATGTTGTCGAATCGGTTTATAAACGTCCGATTTAACTAAACAAAGTGTATAATAAAATGTGACCAAATTAAATTAACTATCTTATTTAGATGTGTATCTATTTTTATACTAAATTTTTTCGCGTAAATAAAATAAATAAAATCTCTTTATCGTAAAAAAATAAAATAAAAAGCAAAAGCTTTTTCAACTCGTTTTTTCAATTCTTACATTTAAAAAAATTTAATAGAAAAGATATTATTGCATCTTAAATAAAATATATTTAAAAACTTGCTACTTTAAAGTTTTAAGAAATGATATTACAAAATATATACACGATGTATGTACATAATCTAAAAAATAATTCTTACTATCTAAAGAATACATTTAAAGTCCTCTCTTTGTAAGAAAAACTTGAATTAACCAACAAAAAGAGAGAGAGAGAGAGAGAGAATTAAATTAAAATACTATTCTCTAAAATCTTTGGAGTGGAATCTAATTCTAAAGAGTAATAAAAATAAGTGACAATTGAGCTAGTGCTGCAATGTTGAAAAAGAGTAGCTCAATTGTCAATTTTTAAAAGTGAGATTTCACTCTTTAAAGTTAGATTCCACTCCAAAGATTTTAGAGAGACATAATTGTAATTATACACGTATATAATAAAAATTAATAAAATATGCCACATACAAAATTCAATTCATCCAGAAATTTAGAAGTTCTAAATATCAAATAAATTCCTCCTTCTAAAAGAAAAAAACCCCTTAGGGCTGCACGTCCTGCAACATCAAGGGTCAACGTACTCGGAAAAAGATTACTGTTAATTAACAGCAAGCGATAGATCATTGCCCGGACTGACCATTACAGTGCGCACTTGTGCGGGCAATTAGGCAGCCAATGAAATAATGCATCATCGAACGAGCAGTGTGATTACGAGCGCGTACCTATTGTTGCTGCGAGGTCGACTATCGAATGGCGAGTACGACGCAAAGACCGCGAGTATACCGCGCAAGCAACGCAAGGAACAAAGGATCCTCTGTTGCATCCCGAGATCCCCGACTTTCCTCGAGGCCTTCACGTAGATCAAATCGTCTCTTTGCGACGACTAAAAAACGAAAGGCGAGAGATATAATAATTTTATCCCATGTGGAAAGATTTGGAAGAATAATGAACGTGATGTTGAAATCCCACTTTATTTGACGGCTTCATGTATACGCCGTCTATAAATCGGAGCAGCTTATCTGCATGTGTATCTCGGACATTATTTCTATTCCCAGAATACACTTATGTACAAAATGTATGAGAGAGATGTATTATTATTTTTATATAAAATAAGTAAATATAAGAAGAAAATATGCCTCCGTATCTCGATAGAAAAATGTAAGAAAACTTAGAAAGGTGTAGTACAAATACGATGTGATTATGTAACTATAATATTTAACACAATATCCATAAGATATTTACGATGTTGTACTTACGTATAACAAGACGGAGCGGGCGGATGACTAGAACCGCACAAATGTTAGATATTATTATTAGATTTTCCGTTACGTGCTGCACAAAGTTTCCTCGAGAGAGGAATACACGTGTATATTCGTTAATGTAACAAATGCAGTTGGCCACGAGAGAGAAGAGTCCGGCAGGAACATAAATAATCGTAACACATTGGCCATTTAAAGTGTGATAAACCGGTTATTACACTATGTGCAAATAGTTTTGCGTGAAATATGGCGGGAATGACAGGCAAACGCACGAGTCTTACATTAAATCTCGTCCTGTAATACTGAATTATTTTATTATGGCGTATTCGTATACTACGCGCTTGCACCGCTGGCGAAACCCGCGCATCCACGTTTCGATCTTCATTATCATTAATTTACGACACAAGCATGTATTACAACACCTGGAAGTGTCGCGATAAGCTTAAGAGCGTAGATTACGGTAGACGTACCCATCACTTACATAAAGCGAAGTATTCTGTTTCATAATCTAAAATACAGCTTATTCTTTAATACGCCAAGTAATTAATTAAGATGGATTATAAGCAAGTAATCCACTCTCGCAATTCAAGAACCTGTATATAAATAATTATGTAATTATATGTATTACGAGTACAGTGTACCATATCCTATGTAATTTTTATATAATAGAGGAAAGATTCGTATTGATTATGTTTTTTCATGAAATAAAATAAAAAAATTCTTGTATCATTATTTTTTTAGAATCAAGTCTTCATCCATTTGCGTCATTATATTTGACTTCTTCTTGTATTTTGCAAAAAATATTCGCTTTCTCTCTTAAAGAATATAATTAGCGATTATAAATTAATAACCAATATTCAGAAAGAGTTTAAACTTCATTATAGGAGTAGGGGAGACCGGGGATAGTAGACTCATTTTTTAGTTTCGAATTTTTATAGACGAAATTAAGAAACTTATCGAAAAAATGAATTCTACGCTAGTTACTACATACATTTGACTATCTAATAATATTTTAATAATAAGGGAAAACTGATAATTACTATGAAAAAAAATGTATTTTTCTAATGCATTCCATCTGATTTAACTAGCCCCGGGACCGGGGTAAAATGACTGATGGTATGGGGTAATTTGATTAACATTATTAAAATGAAGATTAATAAATATTTTAAGGTACATCTTTGGCTACACACATAATAACAAAAATTTTATAAAAATGTATTTTAAACAAAAACATATTTATTATAAAAAATGTATAACTTTGTACTAAATGACAATTTATCTAATCCGAATCGTTATCCGAATTACAGTTATAACAAACATAATACGATAAGTTACCCTTTATGCATTTAGAGTATCCACACGCATGTTCACAAAATTATACTTTTAATTATTCTTAATATTTTCACATTATTATTATTACTTCTATTACACTTAAAAATAATTTTACAAAAGAAAGAAGGATGTATGAACATATATGGATATGTTTCATATATAATTATATATGTTTATGAATATTTATACATGTTTATGTATAAATGTTCATAAACGTATATAATTTATCATATTATATATGTTTATACATATTTATACATATGCATGAAAAATTTCTTATACATGTAATTTAACTATTATTACTGGTAAAAAAAGTTGATAGAGAATGATTGAGAACGATAAGATTTCTATCAATTTGTATCGAGATTTCATTTCAAGAAGTTTGGGAGTAGATACTATCAGAGTCGTCACTAAATTAATCATATAGCCTCGTATTGTGGTTAGCCTATTAGCCCCATCCGTTCATTTTTTAAAAACATTAACAGTATACGACAACAAAACCAGATAAACAAAAAAAATCTGTTGGACTTTATTAAGTAAGAACTATGCTTACTACCTAAATGGAAATAAAATATCTCAGACAATTATATACAATTGTAAAACAAAAACTTTAAGAATAAAAATGTTTACTTAGGTGTACGATTTTTTTAAATTGTAGCGTAACTTCTATCATAGATGTGTTAGGAACGAGATGTTACAGCAGACTGAGCGGCAGTCGCTGCTGCGTGCTCAGACGAGTTTACGCGTGTCTGGCGCGATTTGTTTATAACGTAGCCTCGATTATTTTACTTACCCCTATAGTTTACTGACCCCGGTCTCCCCTACATTACTCCTGTATAATTTCGTTCTGTAGTTCCTCTTCACTTTGTCAAAAAATAATTCATTTGTTAGGAAGGGAACAAGATGAATCAACTGGGTAGAATTGCTAATTAATTCTCCGTGCAGAGAATTCAAATTTTAACTTAATTCCGACATGCTGCTCAACAAAAGATTCGACAGATCCTCTATCTCCCTTCGAAATTCCACTTTAAGAGCAAACCTTAAGCTCCGGTAAGGACCACTATGTGGTAGTAGGTCAGTAATGCCGAGGGCGAGCAGCTGTACTATATTCGCGAGTACGATGGGTGGGGCACCCGAGAGTTAGCCCAATCAATAAACCTCCACCCGACGACATTCAGACTCGGTCACGGGTGGTCCCGCGGACGTGCGCGTGCTCTGGAAAATTCCAAGCCACCGACCGTGCGCACCAGTTTTTCTTAAGAGATTGCATAAAGGTTCCGGAAGAATTTTTCTCTATCGTAAGAAGTATTATAAAACATCTTTTTTGGGTTAATTCTTAGGAAATGTTTTATAAAAGCGTTAGATGTTTGAAGTTCTTCTTCATTCTGTCGTGTGTGTGTGATCTAAAGAGTTTTCTCTTAATTTTGTGTGAAAATTAAAAATATTTTTCTATTATTTATTTTCATAACGATGGATTTATGCATGAAAGACTAAGATCTCTATTATATAAATTTTTTATATTTCATATATACAAATCAATGTATGTATAATTCATATTTAGTAAATTATTTTCTGAATAATTAAGAATTAGAGTTATAAATAAATTTTCTTTCCCTTCAAAAATAATAATGGAATATCTTTTTACCTATATCCTTGTGGAATCCACAAAACTAATTACAACCAAGGGTGCTATTATGTAACTTTCTGTACACGCCTACCGATAGTTGTCAGTGTCATTATATATTTTGCGCAGATATTTTGTGTGGTAAAACACATAACGACATCGGTAACTATCGGTAAATGTGTACAGAAAGTTACAGAATAGTACCACTGAAGAAAAAAGCCAAATATACTTTATTTTTTGCATCTTATTTATTTTATGAAAGAAACTCAACTACAAAAAGATTTTTAAAAAATACAAAAAAGTTAATTTTAAATATAAACATAATAAATTATAATATTTTCTATTCTTTAATACGTCAAAATTACAAATATTTTATTTGTAACTAATTTTCCTGTATAAGGAACAGTAAGAATAGAAAAAATTGTATAAATTTATTATCTCTATATTTAAAGTTAATCTTTTTGTAAAATACGAATAAGAATTATTTTACTAACGCAAAGATTTTAATTTCACACACACACACACACACACAAAATATCGATTATTTTTAATTAAATAAGAGAATTTCTATGTTCGGAAATTTCTATTACATATGTGAATTCCCTACAATTTTTCGAAATATATACAAATACGTGATGTATTTACCTATGTAACTTTAATTTATCCTTCAGAATTTGTTTAACTACTACCATCAGACTCGAATAATTAAAGCGACCTCTCTCGCAGGTACAACATAAATTCTTTTTGCGAAATTTACGGAATCCTCTTCTGCTCTTATGTTTACACAGAATCTCATAAAAGAAATATGTGCTCTCGTTTCACCGGAAGTTAAGCTCGCTTCGCCGTTTTTAAGACTGCTATAAGCTTCTATTGGGCTTTATATTGTAAATTGCACACAATTTTCTGAATAATAATATAGTCACGATAGAACAGTTATTTGTTTTCTCATCTGAGAGAAATGCGTAATTTATTAGACTAATTAAATTATTCCTAAACCATAGCCAATGCATTCTACAGAATGCATTGGATAACAGTATCATCGGATAACAGTTTCATTGGATAACAGTACAATAATTATTATATAACTGATATTACAATCCGGTAATGAAATGCAAAACTATAATACCGAGTTCGATGTTTCACGATGCAAATGCAAGTAAGTTTTATATTATCATTTTCATAATTTGATATCTCTAATATTTCTTTCGAGATATTCGTAACTATAATCCTTTGAGATGTATATATCGATTTTTCATGACTCAAGAATATTACGAGAATAATGGAAAACACTCACAAAAATATATAAGAAATAAAAGGAAATCATTTACTTATTCCATGTACAGAATAACCAAGAAGTCATGCTTTCTCTCAACTTTAATTTCATAACAAATTTGGATTTTACCTCCGTTATATTTTAATCAGTTATTCTATCTGTAAAGTCATACTTGTACATCTAATAGATTCTATATATTATATAACTATAGATTCCAATTCTAACGAGTAAATTTTTATCAATATTCACTGTAAATCATATATTTTTGTCAAATAATTGTATAACAATTCCTTTATTACATCCAAAAATACATATGACGTACGTTTCCTTAATTTTCGATGCGAAATAAATTGAAGGAAGCTCTATGATTATTTTCAGTTCGATTTGTCGCTGCCTCGGACTGTGAGAGGATTATTATCGGTTACGTCGCATCTGTGAATGAGAGAAAGTGCACGATTGCCTGGACACCCTGTACGAGCGGCAGCAGTCCGACAGGTACGAGAGTGTTTATACAGCGTGCCGAGGCGAGAACACGGTTTGCACGCTCATCGCGTATGGTAAGCAAGTTCGGCGACCTCACGCTCGCTCCTTTTCGCCTGCTCGGAAAATGGCAAATACAAGAACGACAAACTATTTCACCTCTCTTCATGCTGAAGGAGCTCACGTTCGAATCAATCCACACTCCTTCTAAGGATCGGTTCCAAGAGGAGCACCATTGACGCGCGACAATACTGCCTCGACAAAAGAGTCTGATTTACGATATTACATTCGCACTCGAATAATTCAGGGGCAGATTTGAATGCCAAACGAAGTCAAATTTACGCGAATGATTTTTATGGACCCGACGATTCATTGATTTGAAGTACTCGATATGTTCTCATATATCTGATAACGATGATAATGGTAACACCAATTTCAATAACTAGAAAATGAGATCGTAATTTTTGGGCTGTCAACACATCATGGACAGATAACAGCATTGAATTTTAATATAAATGGTTGAATGACGGCGAACTCTCAAAATCACTGAAGATTAAAATCCTGAAAATGAGATTTTAATTTTAGATCGATCAGATATTATAGTATGTATAATATAATTTTAATATAAATTATATCATGTAATGCATTTCGATTTTAGCTTTTAAATTTTCCGCACAGTGCGACATAATTACGGATTTTAATATAGATGATCAAATAACGTATTAAAGGACATGTCAAATAAATAATATCCAATCCTGTTTTAATTTGCAATTGTTAAAAAACAATATTCATATAGTTTCTTACGTGACAGATTTCGATTTTTAATATAAAGCTTACAAGGGGATACTCACATATATTTCACGGATTTTGATCAGCTATTGCATGATTATTCTGGAGCACCAAAAAATAATCCTTGTAAATTGCACCTCTCCGTATTTTTCGAAAGAATTATGATTTTAGGTCACGACGACGGATCACTTTCAAACCTCTTTACTCTTCGTTTAAACGTAAATGAAATATTTGAAATTATTTAAAATTAGAAAAATACATCGCCGAACATGAACGTATAAGCGTATAATTCGAGTACATCTACGTCGACTCCTACCGCTTTACGAGTGCGGCATCTGTTCGCGAGGTGTTTCAATAAGCTTCGGTTGAAATCAAAGAATGCCAATTTATATTATATTTCATATATATATTTTTTCATTTTTCATATAGAAACTATGGTACAAAAACAAATTACCTATTTTAATTAAAGATTAAAATTACTATTTTATTTGTATTAATACCATAATTACTATTATTTCACAAAATATAGAATTGATATTAAAATAAAAATTGTATTTTTTATATGTGTTGTCCATAACAAATATGCTACTGCCAATCCTAGAACGTGTGACAATCAATTCAGAACACGGGGTTAATTGTCACATTTTCGCAGCTTCATTTAAAATTAAATAACTTATTTTTACGATATGATGAATCCACGAGTAATATTTTTTTTAATACCTAAAGAATGTAGGTATATTATAACGTATATAATATTTCAAAATCAGGCATCCACTTTTTTCTAAAAATTACTAATCAAAAACTGTGACAACCGGCCCCGGTCTCCCCTATAATTTTCTACTTGTACAGACAAACTCTCCGAAAATCAATGGGTGCGTTCAAGTCGACAAAGCAGCTAGCCTGCTCGCCAAGTAAATGAACTTGATTGATTGTTACTTATAGATCTAATCAATTACATTCAATCGCTCACCGAGCAGTCTAGCCGCTTTGTCCGACTTGAACGCGCCCATTAACACAGTAACCCACAATAACTCTCGCAGAACAAGATCGACGAAGAGATTCTTCTTTAGAATCTCTCTAATCGAGGAGTTAAAAAAAAATCCAATAACTAAATATTGAATGAAATAATGCCAATCAATTATTCGGTTAATATAACCAAAAATTTTATTTTCTTAAATATTTAGTAAGTATTACCGAACTTAATAATATTGTAAGTATTATAACCAACCGTTAGTGATACCTATTTATCTACTAAATATTCATAACAAAGTAAAATTATTTTTTATTATATTAATCGTTATTATATAATCAAAAGTAATTTTAACTTTCTTAAATATTTAGTAAGTATTACTAAACGGTTGGTTATATTATTAGGTTTGGTAAAACTTACTAAATGTTTAGGAATCAAACAAAATTATTTTTTATTATATTAATTAAACATTTGATTGGCAGTATTTCACTCAACATTTGGTTATCTATTATTAAACTCTTTTTTTCAGTGTATTAAAGTGATCGATAAAATGGAATAATATCATGATGCTTACAAATAAAGATTGCAGGTCAAGTAACTGCTTCCCTTTATCTTTCTCAGCTGACAATGCTAAAAAGGGCGGCAGTTTTTATCTCGTGATGCACACAAGACGCGCAGCATTGTGTGTAATAAGAGAGAACACATAACGGTCCGAGATCGTCAAACTGTCAGCGATGAAAGGGACTGGTTGATAGATAGTCGAGGCATTTAAAAGTAATGGGATGTGCCAAATTTAGAACGAGGATTTAGCTTGCTTATAAAAACTGCCAATTAAGGAAGCGTTAGCCCACCCCTGAGGTTTGAAAAAAATCGAATTGTTTTGCTTAAACAGTTAGTATTTAGTCATAGAAATACGATGAAAACAATTTTTATTCATATAAACAAAAGCCTTACGTCTTAAAAGCTCATTGTAAACGCCGCTTTAAACATCAGGATCAAACGGTATCGACATTACGCGGGATTTATGATCAAAGGCACATGATATTACATGACGAATTAGGTACGCAGGCAAATATATCGATCTCTTCATCATTATAACCGGCGCAATTGGGATTTACCTCTCTACCTTTGATCCGATGCAATTCGTAGATTAATTAATTATAGAATGAATTAATTACGTAACGGCAAGCGAGACTGAATTGCATTGACCCTCGTTATGATGTACACGATCGTTATATTACGTCGCGCAGTGCTATCATTGTGCCGCGTTTTAATTATTGAAAATTATCAAGGAGAGGTTTCGAGAAGATACAAAATTTTCTCGCAACATTCATTTTCAAGCATGCTTATTATTTGAAACTTTTCGCTATTTAAATGAAAAATATAAATGGAGAAAAAGAAAGATAAGAAAAATTTAGCATTCTTTTGTCATTTCCTCATTTACAATTTTGTAATTTCGTTGTCAAATAATAGAATATGAGATAAACATGCCCCGCTAAACACAAAGCAACATCAGCAATGTTACATCAATGTTATAATTTCTTACTCAACAATATAACTGTTACGTACAGCATGTGTTATATCACATTTATATTGTATATTGTTGACTGCGAAATTATAATATTCATGTACTGTTACTTTGTGTTTAGCGTGGTATAATGGTTGTTAAAAATTTCGTAATATTCACATGATAAAAAATTCCGAATATTTTTATTAGATAATTACATCAAAGACTAATTATAGTGCATAAATATAAAAAAGTCAACTCACTAATTGTGATTGTCAATTATTCCTTTTAAATGTGTTAGATGTGTAAAATACGAAAAACAAAGAGAAAAACATTTTCTTCTGTTTATGCGGCAAAATGCCAAGATTATTTTTACCAAAGAACTTTTACCCAGCAAATCATAACAATTCCTTTTATTATTGCATTACTCTTTTAACTTTGTACCCTTAATTTAAAAAAAATGGAATATTCTACAAATAATTCAGATTATATGTAAATATTTAAAGACTGCGTTAGATTAAAGACTCAATGTATAGACATATCGATTAAGAAAAAAATTTTAGAACTTTTTTTCAAGAATTAATTTGTTTTTACAACGTATACGAATAAGATAAAATCTTTATATATGTACATTTATATAATCTGAAAAAAGAGAGAAAGAATTCCTGAAGAGATTCAACTCTTACTCGTCTTTCCTATAGCAAATTTTCAATTATGCTAAACTTTTATATGAATACAAAATCCAGCCACACACAAAACGTCATTCGAATATCATAAAAATCCGAAAGATTACAAGCACGCTGAGGGACATTCTGGAGATAATAATCTCAGGAAAGTTCCCTCTTTCTCTACGGAGAGGGAAAGCACGTCGCCGGTCAATTATTTTTTCTCCCCTATGAAACAGTTATTGTACCGCGATGAGGAACGGGTCAATGCGGCATAATAACCTCGTAATAAATCGCTTTGAGCATTAAGCGTGCATTTAATGCCGGCACACGTACACCCCGCTGTACACGAGATTTATCGTGCCATTCATAAAGTATCGCCTATAACACTCTCACGATGAGGATACGTTGCGTTAATAGTGATGTACCAAACCAACAACGTCGGAAAGTTTATATATACGCGGCGCCGAGCGACGCGGCGTTTAAAGGGCCCTCTGAATTAGTACTCTGGCTACGTAATATCCGGATTCGCATAACCGGATCAAACCTCACGCAAGATATAACGGCGGCACGATGCAGCGCTTATGATGAGTAATATCGCGAAAGTAAACTGTTACTTGCATCGCGGTAATGTTGCAGAGAGAAAACTGGACATCCGTGTGCTAATTTTGAATTTTTAGGACCGCAGAATTGATTGGTCGTAATTGAAGTGAAAAATACCAGATTTCTTCTCGGGAACTGATAAAGATCAATATAAAAATAAGAGAGAATTGCTTATTAAACATTCGAGTTTTTAAAGAAAGTTTTTAATATGAAAATATTATATATATTGTATATATGAACTTATATGGTAATAATTTTCGTTTTTAGATTATTTATTTACATTGTTCATATTTTTTTATATTTCTATAGATTTTAATCTATTTTTTCACAAACTTACTTTATTATTGATAATCGATATAAAAAGAGGGAACAAATACAATTACAGGTATAAACTATTAGAAGCACAAAGAATTCTTCCAGGATTAAAATAAACTTACAATTAGAAGAGTTCGATAAGCAGAAATCGATATCCTGCCTCTATAGTTTCCCATTCAATTTTCATCGATAGACTGCTCTTAAAATGAAGGGTAGACTGCTCTCAGGCGATTGTCACCACCACTCGGAAGTGGTTTTGGTGTCTGACCACTTCCGACAGAATGGGCTTTAAAACACCACTCGAATTCGATGGGAGACAACCTGAGAACCAGACATATCTTTGAGCGGAAATACGAGTCGTCGTTTTACGAGACACATTGTGGTTCCACGTAATCCTAAACGACACGAAACTTTAAATAACACTACATGTTCTCGTCCAAATAAAAGAAAATCATAAAGAAAAATAAAGATGAAAACTGATGGAATAATCGCACACTGAGAAAAAAATATCTTAAATTTCAATAAATATTTTAATTATACTATCACTACGTTTCCTCGTTATATATACGAAAAATGTATCCAATTTTTCACTCTTCTATCAATTTGTAACTTTATATTTTACAATAGATCTTTCTTCCCTACGTGATATTTTCCTGCTGTTTATCCAATTTTTAAAAATTATAGCGCTTCATTTAGGAACGTTCTGTTACAATAGGCACACGTATATCACATCGTCCAATTACACGGCGCCGTTAAAAAACAGAGGGGACTGAACCCTCAAAAAAAAAAATTATTCTCGAAAACAACCTCGAGGCATTTATTGTGCAAACAATCGTCTCGTACGAGCGAGGTACTTTAAGTTGCAAATGAGTGAATCGTCTCGTGTTATATGAGCGTGTCGAATTTTCTTGCATCGCGGAGCAGAGAACAGATCGGAGATATTGTGTAATTACGCAAGTCGCGACCATCATCATACATTGTATCAAGCCGTGGATGATCCACCAGCCTAAGTTGTTTCGTTTCCCCATGTTCGGCTCAATTTTCCGACGCAACATGTAATTTCGTGGCACCCTCGGGCGAAGGTTTTGTACAGCGTTGCAGACCAGTGTTTCTCAAACACACCTTTCATTAAATATTTTCTTTTATCTCTTTTTACATAAAAAGATATATATATATTAATACTAACATTGCTACTAACATTAAAAAATAATTTCGGCTGTGTGTGTGTGTGTGTAAATAAAATAATAAATTATGCGCGCGCACGCACACACACGCACGCACGCAATTAAAATGTTTTGTTCTGTCTCTATTTTTTAAACACTTAAAGATGTTTTAGTTTTAAACTTTTTCCATAAACCAAACACTATGTGTTTGAATTTAAAATACAGTGTTTTATTTATTGAAAAAATTTAAAACTAAAACATCTTTAAATGTTTAAAAAATGGAGACAAGAACAAAACATTTTAATATCTTAAAATTAAACACTTCTTTTTTTAGTGTATTGCTATGGCATTCATATTTGAATGTTGCGTAAAATTTGCAAGAATCCTATCACTCATTTATGAATAACGCGCTTTTATTTACTCGATTAAAAATAATTTTACTAAATATTTAAGATATTAAAAGAAAACAATAAGGTATTAAAATAATAGTGATTTTTTTATTAAGTTCAATGACGTAATCAGCAGAGCAGTCAAAGCTCAATTTAAATACAAATAATTTTGTATCATAAATAGCAATACAAATTTCTTAAATAAAATCACATTCAATTCGTAAAAGATAAGAAATATAAAATTGAATAAACTTCTGATTTTCATCAGTAAAACCAGTTTTTTTCGAGATTTTTCTCATTTCTGACTCAGGAAAAAAAAAAAGAATAAAGAAAATAAGAATAACTAAAATTAGATTGGGTTGCATAAGCCTCAATTCTTTTCTCGTCTGGCTCAATTCGAGAAACACTGCTGTAGAGGGTTCGAACGAATCATTTAAGGGTTGTTCCGCCGCGGGAAAAACATGGACAGTGGAAACAAGAGAGAACATGCAGATACAGCCAAGCATTCACATACTGTTCTTTCGTGCGGTTCCCGGACAATATCCGCCAGTTTACTCACGTTAGAAAGAAACAACCGCGACGTTCGCGCGTCTGCTGGATACTTTAGCGAGGTGTGCAATTACTTCGAATGAAAGAAAACATGTTTATGAACTTACGCAGGAAAACGGAAGAGATGCCCGCTGACCTGGAAAATCTCGGAAAATACGAAGAAACGTGTGACAAATTTCCGCATGAATTGCGTTTCATTATTCAATAATGATTCATTATGGATCAAGTTATAAATTAATTATCACATAATTATCATGTTTAATCAAATTATAAAATAGTATTATTTATACCTAATCACTGTTTTACTATAAAATATAATAGATAAAATAATACATATATTAGATATATTATACACATAGAGAAACATAACACACATGATAAAATACATTTACTACGAAAATTAGTTTACTTAAATTTCATAAGCTTTGCACGCAAAGTCATGTGTCATTAAACAAATGTTAAAAAATGCTTTTAAGGCAAAATCTTTTTTAAATACATTTAAATATTATATATTAAATATTGATATATATGCGCAAATAGTCGCATTCTTCAATTCCAATCAAATTACATTTCTCAATATCAAGAATAATCAAATACGAGGAGGAAATTTAAACACTTATCTTGCACCTTTTGCGCTCGCACGCAAAACGCAGCGTGTGGTCGACTAAAATCGTCCGACAGAATTTGCATTCTCATGTCGCGCGACAACGACGATTGTGTCCTAGCCGCCTTTAGACGCAGATGAACTTATACCTGATCTTTTCACCTTTCCCCACTGCTGACACGAAACGCGGAACTGCATCGTGCAAGTCGTGAGTCGAATTAAAAGGTCAATGAGAACAGGCGCTTTTATTTCGATAAAAGTGTGCGCGAACTGCGAATAGAATTGCTCGCGAAATTTTGCATGAGCCACTTATTTGGATGCACAGCCGAATCTTCGTATCTCTCGTCGATATATGACACTCAGACTTCCTTACATATTATTTTATGATTAAATGAATCGCTCACGATCTTTCTGATTCTGTAAATCAATTTTTTTAATTCCAATATTTATTAATCTCTAATATTGAACACATTGCTCTCTTTCCTCAAAAGTAACACAACTCAAAAAATGTAATTTTCGAGTTATTACAATGAACGAGTTACATAACCGTTTTTAGAGTTGTGACAATTTTAACGACTTCATTTTAAATCATCTTTTGTGTGTGTGTGTGTGTGTGTGTGTGTGTGTGACTTGCAAACATTTTTTTATGAAATTAAGTTAGGTCACTTTTAATTATTAATTATAAAAAATGAACTAATTTAACTAAAAAATCGTCAAACTCATCACAAAAACGATGGTT
Source organism: Mycetomoellerius zeteki (assembly GCF_001594055.1). Classification (NCBI taxonomy): domain Eukaryota; kingdom Metazoa; phylum Arthropoda; class Insecta; order Hymenoptera; family Formicidae; genus Mycetomoellerius; species Mycetomoellerius zeteki. The sequence goes on from NW_017257292.1 coordinate 260,193, forward strand.
TAAAAAAAATCGTTACAATTTTGTCATAATTAAAAAAAGATGATTTTTTAAGAATTATTAAACGGAAATGACAAATATATTTGAATATATTAAAGGGATCCTAAAATCGTCTGTATTACCGACTAAACCATATAATTTTTGTATAACAATTACTTTTTTCCTCTCTTACTGATTTGAAAATCCTGGAAAAGGAAGAGTAAAGTATACGCATTAATACGTGTCTGTGAGGCGGAGTTTATGCTGAAAACGACATAAAATTTCAAAATTGAGATCTTTACCATTTCTTAGTCCAATATGGCGCTCTAGAGCTGTCATGTTATGACATTTGCTTTATATAAAAGCTGTAAACAATCTATACTTTCGAAATAATAGTCCACAAATTAGTAGTTTGCATGAAGAAATAGCGTAGCATTCTTAAAATTGGACTAAGACGTCTAATTAAAACGTAATTATTATACAAAAATTTATGTGTATGTGTGGTATGTGTGAATGAGATATTGATGTAGTGATGTGTCAATGACACGTAAATCGTCTGTATGTAAGTGCTATTTACTACATGACTAATCGACTTTAGGATCTCCTTAAGAATATATTCTTCTTTTGCTGATATATTATACGATTAGTCAATAATATATTTTCTGCCGATATTATTTGATTAGTTAAAAATATTTTCCGTCAATATTTGAAAAATAGTTTTCCTGGAAACTTAATTTTTTTAATTGTGTCACTTTTGAGCAATATGTACTTGCAATACAATTATTTCATGTTTAGAAAGAATAATCGCGATAACAAATACTAAAAATACAACCAAAGTTTTAAAATAATGACGAAGATGCAACTGAATAATTTTTTCCTAACCACACGCTTTGTATCATATTATTTCTCCTAAAATTCCATTTATGTCGCTACAGAGAATATTCGAAACATAAAAGGCGTGCCACATTTTCATGAATGAAACGCACGTAATCGATTGCGACACTTCTTGTGGTCTGAATGGCGAGAGTTTGAGAATGAGCAGCACGTCGCGTCGCGGCGCCTTCTTTCTCTCCTTCCTTCTTCGCCATCGCCGCCGTGTCGCAATCTGAGAGAAACAAGTCATTACCTTTTTCAACGTGCTTGGAGAGTCTCGATCTTTCAACTGACCGACGTGAGAACACTCAAATTTACTTGCGTTGAATCGGACGCTAATTTTGTATGGACCGCGAAGAAAGAGGATTATAATGTTCTTACATCGTAGTTTAATATAATATATAGTTATAATGTTTTTACGTCGTAGTTTAATATATAGTTATAGCTCGTGTCCATATTTAACTATTTCACCACACTAGCTATTTCTAATACTTAATGCCTCGTCTATTTCAGACCTCATTTATGTCGTCAAACGAAATTAATATTAACATGTCCTAGTTTTGATTTACCAAGCTACCATTCCTGTAATATAATTTAGAAACAAGAATTTCCTAAAGACATTCGAAAGATTTAATTAAAAACGTAATTAAAAAATTATTTTAAAAAATGATTAATTTTTTGCACACACAAAAGATCAAAAAGCCTACAGATGAATTATATCTCGCAATAATTCTATATTTCGTCAGTAAAATAATGAAGATTATTAGTAACGGAAAAATTATAATTTCTTTGTGACTCTCAAGATAAAGTAATGAAATTAAGACAAATGATAGTGTAACGCAGTTGTTGGAGCGTGATTAAATAATATTGTTGTTTCGTGCAGTATTTACTTGAATATAAATTTCAATACGAACGTTTCGACTCTTTTTTGAGTCATCATCAGCGATACATAGTTCTTCAAATCTCTGACACTTCCCTCATAGAGTCATAAACTATAGGCAGCCACTAGTGGATTGGATGATCCCAAGTGAGGTGCATGAATTTCATTGTATTTTTTATACAAAATTTCATTAGATGATGAGAGAAGTGATTACAAAACAAATTACAAGAACATAGGCTATGCATTCGAGCAAAAAATATTGTAAAAATATATCATTAGTCAGAATAGAATAAAATAAAATAACACATGTTGATCAACGCACAATAATGAAGATCAATTGATTTCAATGGGAAGCAATTAATGCTAGAGTATTTCGTTCAAATCAACAGAATTATTGTTCTAATTTATCAGGAATATACACGGAGAGTATACAAGGAGAAAATTTTTTCTTAGAATTTACCCTGAAAATATGACAGTCGTGGGACAACGTTGTATTTCGAAGAATTTTTTAATGTAAATCTCTCTCATTCATTAATAAAACTACAATAAAGTATAAAATAAGTTTGATCAATTTTACTGAAGTGCATGGTAAAAATCTTCAAAATACTGTATTGTACCACAACTACCATATTTTCAGGGTAAATTTTAATAGAAAATTCTCTATGGAACTATTGTGGATGCAAATGAAACTGAATGAAATTTTGGGATTTTTGAAAATGGGATGCTAATCATCGACGCGAAGCAACTCGACTTTGGTGATCCACTCAAGGAAAACGATGGCTGCTAAAAAATTACTTATTGCCTATTAAAGAACTCTCTCGCAACGCGTCAAGCCGCCTTTGTAGCGTCCCGACGCGACGAAGCGCTGGTCTAATGGATGCCCTTGTCATACGATGACGATGGCGCCGAATGCATTTAGAAAGGTCGTTAAGAACTTTTTATAGGAGTATGCCTGTACGTCACCCAGTATCTCGAGGGTGAGAAGCAAAGGATCTCTGCACCCTCAAGCGCTCGAGACCCTTCAAATCATTATATACGGTGGTACATTCAAACGTATCATCTCCGTTAATCTCGGTCTTCGAGAACAGAATTGTTTCTAAGCGAAAACAATTCGCATTTCTATAAAAAAAAAACAAGTCTTTCATTCTGTACATTTGAACACGATAATTTTTGCAGTTAAAAAAATTAGTCAATGGTTTTCAACGATGCGAAAATTGTCAGAATGACTAATTACGATAAAGACGTCGCGTGTTACCATTACGCAGTGTACAAAGCGAATGATTCATCATGGTTACCCTCGTCACACAACGAGTAACATTGAAGGGTTACTCACTTGTACAATTCACGTGCTGCAATTTGCAATAATACTCACGAAACATTTATTGAGTTCTCAATATTTTCTCTTAAAGATAGGAAGATATATTTCTTATATAGAAAATGGTGTAGCAACGCAGGATAATCGTTTATTAACTGTGCCGGATTGAGTCATGTTAACAGATTTATAGAATAGAATGCATCTCGTAGAGGGATGACGAGCTCGTAAATTTACTGACGTGTTTACGGATTCATAGTTCGATCAAAAAGTTCTAAATGGGGCCATCACTCGTGTATTCATTAGCCGTCATTATAATCGGCGTCATAAATCCCGTCGACGGAACACCCTGTACGTAAATGCGGAGAACCGGCCGGCCGGCAGAAATCGTCGAAGGTGGTTCCCCGCGCAATGTTGGTATTTATAGTCGTCACCGTGCCGTTTGCTCTGTTTATCCCAATTTGTTGCGTATTCCTGCGTCCTCCAATTAGCAGATTAGTCGGTGCATAACGCCCACGCAAGTCGTGAATTCCAATTCCTCGACGAGAAATCACGGATTCGACAATATAGTTGGCTCGCTAATATTATTTTTGGAAAAAAAGCAAATTTTCTATGCGCGCGAAACCAGACGACAGATACAAATGTATCTGAGAATACAAAACAAACAATTGCTGCCGAAATTTACGTTAAAAAAATAAAACCATCTATCTAACGAATATTAACTAACTCCATAAATTTCTTGTTAAAACAGAAACAAATTTTTTTTTGCATCGTATAAATTTTCGTTTAATTAACATTAAAAAAAAATAACTTAGAGAAAAGTCACCGACATCTACATACCATTTTATTTTTGGACAATATTTCTTAAATAAAAGCTAAAAATAAAATTTCAGAAACAAATACAAACTAGAAAGTATCGATTATGAAAAGAAGCGTACGGGATCAATTTTTCCTCGTATTTGTGATGCGTTCATTTTAGCATGCTGTTTTGTAGACGCAAGACGTTTTTGCCGTCAAATTCGTTTTACTATGCCATGTCGTCGGCATACTATACATCTCTAGAGACTCCCGACGAGAAAGAGCAACGATGAACCGACATAAGCGGATTGTCGAGACATCACTCACTCGATGCAGGTACCTTCCTCTCTAGCATAATTTACATTTTCTGCAACCTATATACCTATCCTCTATCGTACGCCAAAAACTATTCTCGTAGTCGGTCAACTCTGCGATTTTCGTCGTCCTTGCGTTCCACCGTTTCGTGTCACAATATTCGTTTCGTTTTCATTCGAGAAACTAATTGAAAGACTCACTGCCATCAGAAAATCTTAAGCTCGAAAAATTCCAAATGATACTCTCTATCTTTAGGAGTGAAATCTCATTCTAAAGAGTGAAAATTGAGCGAAACTTGAAAAAAGTTATTTTTTATTCAATTTTCAATCTTTAAGAGTATTGAAAAAAAGAGCCTGGTAATACCTACCAAATGTTAAGTAAAATAATTCTAATCAAAGATAATTCAGTCAATGTAACCAAAAATAATTTTACTTTTTTAAATATTTACTAATTGTAAGTATATGTATTATCAAACGTAGTAATATAATCAACCGTTTAGTAATACTTACTATATATTTAGAAAAATAAAATTATATATATGTATATATATAATACTATTTGGTTATATTAATCAAATATTTGATTGAAATTATTTTACTCAACATTTGGTACACAATAAAAAAATTTGTGTATTTGTGTTGGAAACAGTCCACTCACGTTTGTGTTAACAGTTTGTGTTGAATTTTTTAACATATTCGAGTGTTAATTTAACATAATGCGATTATGTTATTTAAAGATTTTTTGTGAAATTGATATCCAATGTTTCTCACAATTATTAGTATCAAAATGACACAATTTATGAGTTAGTGAACAAGTAACATAAAAATAATATGTTTTAAAACGTAAATTCTAAGACAAATGAATGAAATATGTGTTATTTAATATATCATAAATGTTAATTTTCTAAAAAAAATGTTCCCACGGTTTGTGTTTACAAACTGTGTCGATGTTATCTTTCTTTGTATTTATTCTCTTACACAATATTTATGTTACCTTCTAATATATTCATCTTGTGTAAAATTAACTCAAAAATTTGAGTGAACCGTTTAGGACATGTCAACACATTTTTTCCAACTGTGTAGCTATTATCAAGATTCTTTCTTCACTGTGGATACAAGGGTTAATATATGTGCACATATATTATTTTTTCATATTATTAATAATGATATAAAAACTACATAACTACTTAAGAATGACCGTTTGTTAATAAAATAAATTTTATTACAATCGGAGATTCAACTTTTTGTTCTTATATAGTTGTAGTTCATCACGTAATGCTACTCCATCTGTTTTAGAAAGTATATTGACCTTATACTGATCGGCACCTAGTCCTGTCATTGCCCTCCAAAAATGCTAATATGCTATCTTTGAGAACAATTTTTAAGAGACAAAGAGAGAGAGAGAGAGAGACTTACTTTTTTAATTAATGCGTTGGAAAAAATCGAATATTAATAATAATAATAAACATCCTGCTGCGGTAATTATTCGTGTAGGATGCCGAAAATTTTTAACAGACCCTTGAGTTCAGTCAACACACGCGCGCTTGCGCATCACAACCGTGATGCGTCTGAATGCGTGCGTGGTTCGAAAACAAAAACGTGGATCGAAATGTGCGTAGGGAGATTTTCACGAGCGATGGTCCAAACGAACGTCGACTCGTTGTATAAACACGTGTCAAACTGCAAACGAACATGGAACGCGGTTTCAAAGCGAGAACGAAAGAAAGGTCAAAAGCTTGTTAATCCTTTGTGATCCAAGAGAATTTCGAAAAATCAGTCAATATTAAGTTCTTAATTTGATGTTGTCAAAGTTGCAATCGTCCGTAGTATTTTAGGATGAATCGAAAGATACAGTTACAAGGCGTTTATTATTGCAAATAAATTGATCGAAATCAAAGTAGAATTCAATCAAACTCTTCACATTAAAGATATACTTTATATAATCAATGATTAAATTTTCTTCGCAAAAATATGTAGATACAGCATGTTTGTATATCTATACACAGTAAAAATTTTGCTTGTGTTAAAACCGATCCTTGTTAAAATTTTTATGGTAAATTTTTAATATTGTTATTTCAATATATTTAATATATTATTTTTGAATATTTTGTGTTACATTAATATTTAACATTTTTAATAATGTTAAATTAACACATACATTTTATTCATTTATGTTAAAATTCATGTTTTAAAATTACATTATTCTTACGTTATTTGTGTATTTATTCATAAATTATGTTATTAAAATACTGAAAAATAGTAAATATTAATGTAATATTTTATATTCATTTTGTGTTAAATTAACATCAAAATTTGAATAGATCGTTTGAAACATATGAAATATATTAAATTTCACAAATTTTCCAATTGTGTAACATTATCGTCCGAGCCCCGAGGTTTCCATTGACTTTATATCGGTTTGAATTTCATTCCAAATTTATGCAAAAAGTATTATGTACAAATCTCATAAACCATTATCAAATATATTTCAATACAAACGCATTAAGGGTTAAACCATTCGAAAACGCGCTGTTTTCCACTTCGTTTGCTACCCATTTGAGCATCAGTCCCGCGTCTAAACCAGTCTCGATTTATCCCGCGTGTGTGACTACTCCGGTAAAATCTTAAGTGCTAATGGCCCCCTCGAGCAACCGACAAACGTAATTTCATTAGCACTCGGGACTTTCTGCTTCGGCATCTGTTTTCCACGCATTCCCCGCAAATCGACGGTAGAAAGTCTGTTTGTTGAAAATGTGTTTAACTCCCTGCTAACCGATATTATCAGCAAACCAATACAATTTCAAGTGTCCATTTTTAGTCTATACAACGAAACGTTACCGTAAATAAAATTTGCATAGGACGTTTCACAGAAATTACATAAAATGTTAGAACCAAATTTTTTTCGTAAAGTTGAGGTATACTTTCCTCTTAGATAAAATGTTATGAAAAATGATGAAAAATATGTTATGTTTTAGACACATACAAAAGTAACACGGTATAAATTCTAAATTGAAAATAAAAATACAAAATTTATTTAATATTAAAAACTTAAAAATTAAAAAATCATCTGTCCTGAAATTGACATTCTATTAAGAAAAAAATTACTCCAAGTTCATATGAAAATATCAAACAATGAAAAACGTTTCTGTAAAAACTAATACTAATATTTAATAATAAAACATATTGGGTTTCTCTTACGTGTTCTGATCATATAATCTTTCAATATTATAGACGCAGATAATCATGTTAATTAGTATTAATCAAGTTAATTAAGTTAAGCAACTATTTCTTTTCGGATATCTCAAATTAATAGCATCAACTTTAGAAACTATTATGCCACACTAATACGCCTCGACGTCAAGCAATATCACTATAAATTTTAAAACGCATTCCTCCGCAATCCTCTTTACGCAAAAACGAAAAGACAAGATCATAAGAGCGTTGCTGCATTCTAGCGGAGCTGTTAAGCGGTTATGCTCTCGCGAAGAAAAGATCGGTCGTGGTGATACTTCTAAAATTAGCTCGCCACCGCCGCCGCCGCCCCCCCGCGTAACTTCCTCTCTCTCTCTCTCACAGTGCGCGCATTCGCGAATGTCGTGCGCGTAAATTCCTGCGTGCCGACGTGGACTTGCAACCGCGTGCAAATTAATTGCCGTCGAGCTTCAGAAAAGTTGCCTCGAAAAGCGCACTTCGTGTAACTAATCCCGGTCGGCGTCATAAATTTCCTGCTACCCGCTGTTTTCCCCGCGTGTTTCCACTCTATCTCGGCGAAGATGGTGGCTCGATAATGACTTTATATATATGTATGTTCATAGTATTTACGCAAGAAGAATTCGTGAAGAATTAGAAATGGAAATATCAATACTCGCTTTTACATCATCGCCGATATTGTAACAAAAGTACAATAAAATTATTATTTTTTCATAACTCCCTGAAAATATTTGTTTAACAACAAATGAAAATATTTTCTATGTATGTTAAAACCGGAAATATTTTGTGTTAAATTGACATTCAATATTTTTTAATGTTAAAATAATACAATTTATGAGTAAATGAACAAGTAACACAAAAATAATTATAAAACATAAATTGTAAGATAAATGAATAAAATACACATACATAAACACATAACATTTAATATATTATAAATGTTGATTTTACTGAAAAAATACGCTTTTACGTTTGCTTACAAATTGTATCAAAGTTACATTTTTTTAAATTAATTTTGTACAGCGTGTTGCATCAACATATTGGTCAGTATGTCTGTCAGATTATTTTATAAATTTAATGTCTCTAGTAAGCATTACATTTATAAAATAGCCGACATACTGACCAATATATTGATACAACACGCGGTACACAATATTTGTGTTATTTCCTAGTATATTAATTTTATATTAAATTAATACAAAAGAATATTTAGGTAGACCGTTTACGACATGCAAATTAAATTTAACATCAATTTTTCAACTGAATATTATTTAATAACGCAGTTTTGTAATCGCTTTGTAAATCTAAGACAAGCTGTATTTCGAAAAGTAAGGTATTAATTCTGTCATATTTTTTTGTTCTCTAATATACTCAATTCTAAATCGCATTCTCATCTGTTTAACGCGATATTTCTAGTCTTGTATTCTATAATACTAAGAATGGATTTCTCATTAAAGTGAATTATTTGAATATCAATTTAATATTTCAAAGAAGAAAGAACATCGGAAGTGCATCGACTTCAGGAAACTTGGATGCATCCGCAGATACTCCATCGAGCAGACAGCTCCCGCGGAGATTGCAGTAACATTTAATAAAGAGCCGTGATGTATCTGCTCCGGGTTATCAATCAGCAGTAATTGCGCTCAGTCTACGGAAATATTGATAATGCGCGATAGAGGACGAGAGATGGAAGTCTTAGGTATTAATCGCGGTATGAGTCGGCCATATTACATGAGAAAATTTACATTCAATGTCACAATTTTCGATGCTGCATTATCATGGCATGCATTTCGGTATTACCTCTTTTTTTCTCTGCCACGTTAACATCTCGTTCGTGATGGGGACTCGAAGTGGGCATTAATTAAAGGCCTGGCATGCAGCAGGTGTCATGATAATTCCTTCGAATTGGTCGCGACGGGACTCATTATATAAAGCTATGCAACGTTCGATCGTGAGTAATCATACGCGCAGCACAGAATTATTTATCCAACTGTCAATAGTGTTGTCCTCATGCATATATGGTGACACAACCGTTAGCATAATTTATCACGCTTGGATTAGGCGCATTAAGGATGCGCGGTGATTGCACGAAGCAGTTTGCTGCTTTCCTTTTTTAAGACGCTATTGATGCATTAATCTCTCTCTCGAGGGAAGATTTAATTCCCATGCAGTCGCGGAAACATAACGTCAATTGCAATGTTGACACGTTGTCGATATGGCATGTGACAGTCGTTTGATTCGCCTGTCATGCCAACGTCAATGGCCAATTATATCTGCGTCATAGTTACGTGTCTCGAATTGTTTCAATACAAATATATCACACTAATAATGATAATAAATTATCTCAACGTTTAAATATCAACAAGTGTTAGTATATGGTATTTACGTGATATATACTTTAATCACACATGATATTGCAAAAAAGATAACGTCATACAATTACGTGAAAAAACTGGTACTGCGTTTAAAGAGAAAGGGGGGTAGTACAAGCTATAATATAATATAAATTAAAGTATCATATTACATATAAAAAAAAATTATATGAAACGAAAAGAAAATTTATTCACCATAAACGGTTGGAAAATTTATATTTTTAACACATTTCATAGATCTCAAATCTCGGTCCACCCAAATTTTTGTGTTAATTTAACACAAGATGAATTAATATGTTACAAAGTAACATAAATATTGTAGGGGCAGAAAAATTAACGGAGTCTATCGAGATTTAAACTCGGGATCCCTTCAGAGAGAGAAAAATGTTTGGTATTTGTAATTATAATTATATATTACTATAATTATTATAGCAGTAATAATCATAATTATAATAATATATAATTATAGTTACAAATACCAAACATTTTTCTCTCTGTGTAGTTTACAAATCTAGCACTCAGTGTGCTACGCCAACGACGCTTCACTGTTGTAATTATTCCGGTCGTTTATGTATATTTTAAATGGCCTTATATACGGTTCTCCTTATTTTCCTACGATATTATGTAAAAAATTAATACTAAAAATGTAACATTGACACAATTTGTAAGCAAATTTCGTCAGTAAAATTAACAACTATATATTAAATTAATTAAAACTTGTCTTGAAATTTACATTTTAAAATATATTATTTTTACGTTATTTGTTGACATATTTACAAAGTGTGATATTTTAGCACTAAGAAATGTTGAATATTAATTTGACACAAAATATTCAGATAACACAATCATAATGTTAAATTACTCGGATATATTAAATATTTAACACAAAAATTTTAACAAAAGCCGGTTTTAATACAAATATAAAATATTTTTTAATGTGTATGCGTAAAGACATTTTTCATTATAACAAAAGGTTAGCGAATATGCCTTTTGACTTGTCGCAAAAGGGACGAAGCATAAAAGCCACGGAACGTTAAAAATAATTCCGAGCCCACTGTCCTTTAAAAAGCGAGTGAAGAGTCAACGTTGTGAAATACGATCGTGGTTGAGTATCACTCGTTATATCGCGTCACACAAAGGGTTAACGTACGTGCGAGACTCATGCGATGACCCAGAGAGTTAACCCAAAATTAACCGAGGACAATTTCAGAATTGGTCCAGGGTTAACCCTTGTCTCCGGGAAATAAATAAATCATCGTAAGTGGAACCAAGTCCGCGCGTAACTGGTAGAGCCAATGCAATTTTCTAACCATTATCTTTTAATGCAGATTACTCGCTTTGATTAACTTCCGCCGGAAATGAACAAGAAAGGCATACAAATTTTAAGAAGCTTATGACGAGAGAATCAAGTAAAATTTCCATTCCAAAAGTTTTTATTTTTCGAACAAATAACATTGATGATGAAGAAAAACTTCTAAAATACCTTTCTAAAAAAATATTAATTTTCAGATTTTTCGTTCGTTAAATAATTAAGTGTGTATAATTAAAATAAAATTTAAAAGGATTCAAATGTAAAATTACATCCGTGTTCTTTGTGTTGAAAAGGAATTATAATCAGAAAATTTCTGTAAGTGAAAGATTATTTACTTCTTATTTAAGTCTATTCTCTTTCTATTTTTTGCATGCTAAAATTACATAATTAATAATCTTGTAGTGTAACCAATTGTTTATATTAATATATAGATAATGTTATATCTTTGAAATAATTCAGATAGACCAATATACACTGCAAATACTGCATTTTTACATTGAATATAGTAAGGTTCTCTATAAATTCTTAGATTGTAGTCATATTTAACGAGATATTTGCCCACGGGTCTGTTCAATGTAGCGTGATATAATAAATAATATATTCTTGGCAATAGGCCGAGATTATGTTCACTTACCTTTTCGATGGCTTCCAGCGCCGCTTCAGCACTCCCAGCATGAGTAAACCGACGAAGACGACGCCTAAGCGCCAACGGGCCTCCGACTCGCAGCTACGTATCAAGCACCACTACCAGCACTACAACCGACCACCACCGGAATCACACAACCACCGGACAACCTCGTCAATCTTTCCCGAGGGATTCCTTCTATCGGCCGCACACGAATCGCACCATGATCTCCACCGAATGAGAGTCCCTTTTTCCACGCGCGGTCTTCAGTCTTTCACGTCACGATGATCGATCAATTTTCCGATGATCGACGCTCGCCGATTAGATGGATCGTCGTCGCTTAACCTCTTCACGGAATCACTTTCAGTCACGGCACGGTGGCTCGAGTTCTGCGATTTTCAAGCAGCTTCTTGTCATCCTCATTATTGCATGCCCTTATTTGCCGGATATCTTCAATCAGAAAAATAGCAACGCTTGAAATTGCTGAAATGTGGACATTAATGCACGTACTTATTATTTGAAATATATTGATAAAACTGTTAATTCAAGGTCACCTCCACTTTTTTAAATTTAATTGTATGATTTTTTTTTATAAACAATATGATTCCTCTAATTATTCTGAATATAAAAGCATTAAGATAGTGATATAAAAAAAAACTAATAGTTTACGAGATATTTTATACCATATTCTGGCATATACATATTGACGTAAAATGTTAAATAACTCGTAAACTATTAATCTTTTAACAATCGTGTCTTAATACTTTTATGAACAGAATAATGAGATGAATCAATTGACAGAAAAGAACACAGTTGCTTATTTAAAAAATTATCCATTTTGCATATATATTTTTTTAAATATTTCTTTGTTAAAAAATATATACTTAATTTATTAATAAAATTCATAAGAAATTTATCACGCGCGATTGCTGACTGTGAAATGTAAGTAAACTGAAGATATAGCTGCAGCTTGATATTATATCGCAGTGTTTGTAAGGAATAATATTGTTTCTAGCAAAAGATAAATTTTACTCAATGCTTTACGGCGTATTGTTCCATCGATGAAAGTTCAATAACAAGTAACAATCATTCCACGTGCAACCGTTAAATATTACACAATTTGCATCAAATGTTACGTGAGAACAACGATTCACTTTTTCCGAGTTAGAGTGTGCGATTTTACGACGCGAGCACAAACTCACATAGTACGTTGCGCAATACGGTCGCAAAGATTCTATTTGCCATTCACAAAGGATCTCATAAATAATAAAGCACGTCGCTCGACAAATATTTATCCCGCTTCCGGGCTCGTGGAATAATTTATCACCCTTCGAGAGAGCTCTAGCAGCGGCGCGTCGCCGCGCTGAAAGGAAATTTGATCGGTAATTCAAACGCTAACTCGAAATTCTAAGTTTAAGTGCCATGCTTTAAGTTTAAGCACCTATATGTATTTTTATCTGAATATCGAGAATCAGCTTTTACAGGGTAGTTTAATTGACTGCCGAAAATTAAACTGCCGCATCGCGCGGAGACTAATGATTAAAGATCGTATAATAAATCACGACCCTCTAATTAAGACGATAATTAATCGACAGCGTTCCAAGGAGACGCGCGACTCTTTTGTCGGCTAGTGAAAAAAAATTGATCTCCCTCACAAAAACCGCCGCCTTTTTCTCCGGACAGAAAGTAACGGCATTCGTTTTTTCAAACTGGTTATTAGCCCCATTAATTTATTTACCTTACGAATCGTAAAAATGGCTGTTACTTTACTGCGCGCACGAGAAACAGGTGCTATTAGTAAAAGAAACCGTAATTAACTGTCTTAATAGCGTGCTATATTGCTCGAAAGAATTTAATTCGAATTTTAAATCCGATCTTTAATAAGCAGTTTCTTAATTACGTGAAAATTTGGAAAAATTTAGATATTTTAGATCATTGGATCTTCGAATATTTATCATAATCTTTCGCTTTGAAAAATAAATAAATTTCCAAAAGAATTTAATTCAAATTTTAATTAAATGTTTAGACAGTTTCTTAATTAAAATATATACTAGGAAATTTGAAAAATTCAGATGAAACAAAATTGGATTTTTGAATATTTATTACAGTAATTTTTCGCTTTGGAAAATAGATAGTTGCTTGAAAGAATTTAATTTGAATTTTAATCTGATGTTTAAGCAGCTTCTTAATTGTTTGAAAATTTAAAAAATTCAGATGAAACAAAATTCGATCTCTTCAAATATTTATCACAATAATTTTTCGCTTTGAAAAATAGACGCTCAAAAGAATTTAATTTAAATTCTTAATTACTTGGAAATTTGGAAAATTCAGATCGTTGGACCTTTTCGAATAATTCTCAAAGTAATTTTTCGCTTTGAAAAATAGATGCTTACTCAAATATATGTTAAATTCCTACAGCACCAGATATGAGAATTCATAATATCTCAACAAATAAGTGTAAAATAATAAGTATACAGTAAGATGTTATTTTACATAATAAGGGAAAGTTAACAAGAGTGATTGTATGTTCTGCATGTATGAGAGCAATGCAAATGTCGATTTTCAATCCTTCTAGGAAATGATGTTTAGGTCGGTATTAGAGTGACCTTGATTTGCTTTCTGAGATTATTGGTTTACGAGCAATCACGATCAATGCGGCTGAGCATCCAATTGCCGCGAAATTGCATAACCAGTGCTCAAAGGCTATTTCGGGCTTAACCGCAATCGTGCGCGAGGAGAGCAAAGTAGAAACGGTCAAATCGATATTTTATTTGCTGTGCGTTTACATCACGTTGACAATGAGCATAAGGGCACAAGTCGTGATATGCGAATGCAAATAATACGATTGCAAATAATAATTTTGCCGGTGGATAGATATTGAAAGGATATCATGTGGAATATTAATGGACCATCTCGGAAAATCATTGTATAATTCAAATCGTATTTGGGGAAAATGCAAACGCAAGCAATCGTAAATATTTATATTTCATCGGAAAACAAAATGCATTTTAAATTATTTAAAAATTAATATCGATGTCTCTTTCTGCGAGAAAAAGATACAATATGTTTTTCTGGGCAATAAAAATCGTTTTGCAAATTCTGGCAAAAACAAAATAGGCCTATGTTCTATTATTGAGATATTGATTTTCTAGTTCAACGAATCGACTTGTCGTCAGTTATTGCATTCTAATTAACAGTCAGAGCGGATTTCCGTTTAATGATATTACTCCACGACATACACACATATACATCCGAAGATTATTTTTAGAAAAAACTCTAAATCTGTAAATGAAAAATGCAATCGGAGCAATATCATTAATTAAATAGAAGTTCTTAAACAGAAAATCGTTCTGCTGGTTAATATTATATAATTTATTAATTACAAAAAAAATATTAAATATATAATAGCTAGTAATATGTTAAATGTTCCGTAATCTATCATTAGATGTTTCGTATATCCATCATCGATCTTTATTTTTACTAACATAAATAAACTTTGATTTTGGCTTAATTTACTCCCTGTGTCTTTCAAATTCTTAAAACTGGAAAACAGTAAAAAATAAAGTTAAACAAGACTACGTTGAAAGAAAAATGCAATAGCATAATTTATAGTCATTTTTGTGCCAATTATATATACATAAATTACATACATATTTTTTAATAAAATTATAAGGTTATTATTAACTAACATTATAGCAATAATAACTATGAAAATGGAGCTTCTAACCATGATTATTTCACCGTGCATTATAATCACAAATATTTTTCTCTCAATGTATGTAAATTAATCTACTTTGAAGAAGTAGATATGAATGAAGACAAAAACCAATGCAGTGCAATGCAGTTTATTTCTGTTAGTAAAAGTAAAGATCGATGATGGATATACAAGGCATCTAATAATGATAAGTTATGGAACATTTAACGTATTACTAGCTATTATTGTATTGAGCTTCGAAAATAGAATAAAATTTAGCTAAATTAATTCAAAATGACCATCGAATTAACCAACCGAATATTATGCCGTTGCAACATTCTATATACTTACACTGTAAGTAAAAAGACGATCATTGTAATTAAAATGCTCTACTTATTTTATCACATCGTTATTCAAGAATTCGGACGAGTCATCGTTTAAATTTTACGCAATATAATAAAATACCTACTTGTCGCGATACATGCATATTTAATCCCGTTATGCATGTTATTAAGGTTGCGTTCGGACACTCACACGCTGTAGTACAAGCTTCATTCGTTTTTTTATATTATATATATACAGAAGAAAGATAGAATGAAATTTACAGTGCGTAAACGCCCAAACCAAATGCAGCTTAAAACCAGTGTTACACTACTATTGGAATCTGAGGATTGCAAACTATTATAGAAATTAAAATTCGATCAATCAGATAATTTTAATTTTAATCCGTTTCGTTCTGATTGGCTGAACTCTCTTCACGCGATCGCGGCGATATTCAGGGGCTACGTTCAGATTTTCATTTGAGTACCACCCAAGCATTATTTTATCCTTATTATTCAATAAATGCTAAACAAAGATAAAAAGATACCTGGGTTGCACTTGAATGAGAAACTGAACGCGTCTCAGAAGGTTCCCCGACGCAGGGATGCGTTGCGATGCAAACAGCTTTCTCGCATCTTGCTCGATCCACGTTGATTTCTTCCCGCGTATCTAATCGACGAGACGACAATTAACCGAGAGTCACGTATCGTCGCAGAACTTTCTGCGCTCCGCCCCATATCGGTCGAGCCACCGCGCGAAGTTGGCCGCGAGAAGCGCGAAAAACGCCGGCGCCATTAAAATTTTTAAACGCGGGAACCACCGATCAAAAGTTATTACTTATAGATATTAGTCGAATAATACTCGTTTCCGCCAATGTAGATTAACTTTAATCTCGGTTCAACTTGCTCCAGTTTTAAGAATTAGAAAAAGATGAAGAGTAAGTTGAAACGAGATTAAAGTTAATCTTCATTAAAAATGGGCGTAAGCCTCCGGATAGGAATTTGTTTTCTATTTCTGCATTGCTGCACTACACACTAGAACTTTTCTTCTCGCTTTTGTCAAATATCAAACATATCTAGGTCTGTTTTTATAGCTGAACGCTGAACTAGCGTACATTCTTTGTACTTAATATACATATATATATATATATATACATACATACGTCCCAAAAGATCAAAAGTAAGGATTAAAGACACCTTAAACTCCTTTTATTCAAAGAGAAATCATAAAAAAAGATGTAGACTGTACATCAAAATATTTGTTCGCGTTGCTTAAAATTCCTAAAAATATTATCACTTAAAACGAGATAAATATATATTTGGGTGCTGAAAAGGCAGAAAGCGAAAATGCTGAGTGCAAAAAGTGTAATAACGAATTCAATTGGACACACTAGTGCGCGCTAGTGCATATTATAAAGCCATTGTACTGATTTAATTTGAGTGTAAAAGTGAAATGCAAGTATTTAGAATTATTTTTAAAAAATACATACTTCATTTAACAACACAATGAAATGTATTGAAGATTTCACGATTTAACTCGTTTATATTAATCACACACCTTTGTATTAATTTGTGTACCATAGGTTCAATGCACCAGTGCGCATTGAATGTGTACAATCGAATTCGCTATGAGCAACATGAACAGGCCCCTATTCTTGAAAAGTATTGCATACGAAAAATTAGGGAAAACCACAGTATACGTTACGTATACTATAGTATTTTTCTAGAATTCCGTATACGTTTCTTTTCGAGAATAGAGGCCCAGATTTAATATGTATTGGTCGTATACGTTAATTTGACTGTATATGGCGACAGTTTGTCTTAACGATCGTTATAGGCAGTCGGGAGCAGCAATAAAAAAAACAAACTTTATTTAACTTTAAATACACTAACTTTAACTATAGGTCTATTTTTTATTCTTGCACTAGAACTCGTCTTTCTTGTTTTCGCGAAATATCAAACCTATCTCACTATAAGTTTCAAAAGTAAAGTATTTCACTAATTCAGCCGCAAAAAAACAGATTTCAAGATGTAAGAAGACCAAGTGAATCAATTTCAAGGATGCGTAGTTAAAGTAGTGACATATGACATTTGTGACCAATCGGAAATTGGCCTCAAATTTCAAGAGTCAATATAAATATTTGCTATTAGAAATTTGTCATTAATCGGAAATTTACCTCAAATTATATTTAGCTGTTATAAGGCGCAATGTTACACTTGGTTACATTTATTCCACTATAAAACTAGACCTGAGGTTTGTGGAGCCAGCCCACCCATCATTGAGAAAGTTCAAGAAGAAGAAGAAGAAGAAACTGATCAAAAGTCGCGGTTCGCGCCTCCGAGAACGAGCCGGCTCTCCGGACACCCAGGATCGCAGGACGATCAATAATCGCGCGCGAGAGTTCGAAACTAGAGCATCGCGCGCGTCGCGAGAGATCTCGGAGCCTCCTCCCCCCCCCCCCTCTCTGGGTTAAGTCGCCGGAAGAGATCCGCGGGCGATTAACAGTCCATCTAGAATAACGTGACCGTTTTTAGGGAGAGGGGCCACAACGATACGGGCCACAAGCAATCAGTAGTAGGAGCATCGAGATATCGATTGGTTTACTCACCTCATTTTCCGCCGGTTCCGGATCCAAGGGCAGCTTCCGGCTTCAATACCACCTCACGAAACGAAAACGCACGGCGCGATCGACGATCCTGCTGCTCTCGACACGACCGTCTTGCTACGCATTTCGATGCCTACGGAAACAACGTTGTACGTGTGCGTGCGTGTGGAGTATATACGACGAGACCCGTTTCTCGAAATTCGACCCGGTGACCGCGATTCTGCGCGACGTACCAACGAACGAACGAACGGGCAGACGTGATTCGCGGGAGGCACGATGCCACGATCGCGACGGTCAAGATGTACGGTGGCGCGCGCGAGAAGTCGAGAACGCACTTGGCCGGAGAGACGGTTGATACTCGCGCGCGCACACGAAGCGACAGTGCCACGGACGCCACGGACCTATCGCGCGCCGAACTCGAACTGAGCGCCTGGCCTGGCGTGAGCCGCGAAGCGAACAACGAGAGACAGAGACCGACGTGCATCACCCGCCGTCCCCTCTGCGCCGCCAACGTCGCCCCCACCACGGACTCTCTCCTACTACGCGCGCGCTCACAGGTGCGGCGAGGAACCACCGCGGACTCCGAGCGAATTCCGAGAGAAGTACGTACGTCCTCGGTCCTAGGTGTAATTCCCGAGTACCTACCGGCTACTTCGTGCTTTCAGTTGATGTTTTGAAATTGTATCGTCTCGATGGCTATGTTTACACCGTACGCTTAGTCCGCGGCCTATACGATAGATGTCCTTGTTTATCCCGTAGGTTAAACAAAGACATCTATCGTATAAGTCGCGGACTAAGCGTACGGTGTGAACGTAGCCATCGAGACGATACAATTTCAAAACATTAACGGAAAGCACGAAGTGGCCGGTAGGTACTCGGAAATTACACCGATTTGATTTGGCTCGAATAGGTATATAGGTACGAAAAATATCCGAAGATCAGCGACATGTCCAGCGTAGAATTAAGGTAACGAGATTTTAGATAACGAAACGCCGAGAAAGAAATATAATACGTGCGAGTGGTCGGAAATAAGAAAGAAAGATAGAGAGAGAGAGAGAGAGAGATATTCTTATGGATGTAAAAGATGATTTTATATTATAACGTCTTTAATATATTTTTTATATATTTTTAATATAGATATTAATACATTAATTGCTTTTTAATTAGTTAATTAAGTTAAATTAATTAATGGGTCAATTCTAAACAAAATCATAAGGCTTGTAAGATGTTTTCGTAAGGCGGAAGAATTTACAAGTACTTTTAACTTTATACAACATCTTATTTATACAGACAACTTCTTGCCAGCCATAAGATTTACGAAAAATCGTAGATATTTACGAATGATTATACGTTTTATGCATAGAATTACAATATCAGTCATAAATTCTTACAAATTTTACGAGAACAAATTACGAATGTTAAGATTTACTTAAGCGTTATTATATAGAACTTCGAAAATTTGTCTTTAGTAAATCGAGTTACCATAGAAATGTCTAATTTTTTTATGTAATGAAATTGAAGTACCAAAATTGACGTGTGCAAAATTCTACAGTAGGGTAATGATGAAATAAGAAAGAAAAAAGATGTTGAAAATGTAACTTTTTACATAACTTAGTGACATATAAGGCTCGCAAACGCTTCTTTGACTAACTGCACACAAATCTTACCATAGACTTTTCTCAAAAACGAGATTATAATAGTTTAAAAAATTACTATTTTAATGGTCACAAAAAAATAATAGGTCAACGGCCATTCTGGAAAGATATTTACATGCATAAACTTGCATATAAATTTAACCTTGAAAAGTAAACATAATCTCATCTTGTTTTCGTTCGATGAAGAAAGCAGCTCTTGATTTATTATCGTATGTTCCATACTATTTCATTAAAATATACATGTGGTGTTAATATTTTATCCAAATTACGCAGGTATTTGTAATTTTGGGTGGGCCCTGGTGAGACACTCCAAATTTTCGGCACTTTACTGAAGAATCACCTTAATGGCAGAAAGAATCGCTATACAAAAAAGACTGTATGTATAATTATCTTTTTAGAGCGGAGTTAGTTTCTTAATACCTCGAAAGAGTATACTCAGATGACTCCTACACTAAGATTTCTTTTATCGTAATCACAGTTGTCACTCTCCAGCTTTTTAAACAAACCTCTGGCTTTTCGGCAAACAGAAAAAAAGTTCTCGGTTAATTGCTCTGGACATGTATTATAAAATTATTTGGAATGGATTCCGATAGGAATTATTTAATTTTCTCTAGAAAAACAATAGAAATCTAGGGAAATGAGTAATTCCGATCGGAATCCATTCTGAATTCCATAATATGTTATACCCTCATCTTTTTTCAGAAAAAGCAACAAGCTATTGTACAAACTATTGTTGAATATTTCTATTATTTTTTTTCTTTTTCTTTTTTAAAATCGATCTCTGATACAATACTAATAGGCGAGCGATTTATCTCTGAAAAGTCGCTTGGAAAATGCATTAACCGATCTAGTTCTAACGACTGAAAATGATTGGATTCGATTCCTCATATTATTCTGCGAAAAAGCATCTATATACACTTTATTTTTTTAAGTGGTCGTTAAAAAGTTAAACACCTTTTGTTCAAAGTTTAGATTTTTTTAAACAAAAAATTGTTTATAACTTTTTAACAACCACTTAAAAAAATAAAGTGTATATAGATGCTTTTGCATAAAGCATAATCCACATAATGTGTAAGAGAATCAACCAATCAGAGGTCTTTATTTTATATAAATGAAAGACTTTGATTGGTTGATTCTCTTATGCATTATGCAAAAAGTCTACGCTGTTGCCCTTGTTTATATAATACATTATTTCATACAGACCAATAGAAGTGCATTACAAATCGAAGGCCAAAGTTTAACGTGAAATTGCGTACGTTGATCAAAGGCAAGATTCTTCTGCTCCAGTCTTACATTACGCGGTTAGACACGGTATTATTAGCTGAATTACTCACGCCTTGTGCTTGGAATATCTGAATATCTAACGCACGAGATTTATTAAACTCCAACTCGCATTAATCCGATATGCCAGGTAAAACACACGGTCCCTAAAACGGCTTTGACTCGAACGCTTCCGCGATTCTTCTTTTTTTCGGACACCGTAAAGTTACTTTGGCAAGGTTGCAAATCGCATGTTAAAATTATAAGCTTCCAATGGTTTCCAATTGATTACTTAAGAAAGATTAGTTTTAATCGCTCGTGGATTTTTCAATAATCGTATCATTATGAGTAATCTTGACTTCTTGACAATAGGAATTTCGAAATTTTGCCTCATTATGAGACGTACGCATGCAGAATATAGTTTAGGCATTATCTTGCCAGTATTTGATGTATTTTCATATAATCTTACTATTTACGGAAATCTTGTTATTAAAATATAGCCCCCTCGTTGCTACGGTACGATTGTATAATATCACTGAAAGCGCCAGACGATAAGATAAGATAGCCAACATATGCCGTAATCTCTCTTTTGCATTACAATAAAAATTATCTGGTCAAAGCTCTTTGCGAAATTGCGTGAGATATGCCACTGAATTAGAGTCATATCTTATTAAAGTATGTACATATGTACAGTGCAAAATAAATATTTTTTTTTTATATTTTACATTTAATTATTTTATTAATGGTTGCGTTCGACAGATAAAGCAGCTTTGCAACTAAAGTTCTTTAATATGATTGATCTCTTGCCCTTAGTACCTCACTGGATCTAAATGTATAAACCAATCATACTGAAGAATTTTACATCAATTGCAAGTAGCAAATCTGCTTTTTCTACTGAACGCAACCATTATTATCGTATATTATCGTTGACTGCACTAATGAATTGTAATGTAAGTTTATATCGCGGTATAACCGATATAAACTTATGCGGTTAAACCGATGTGAGAATTTCGACGAGACTGAAACTGACTCGCGCGTAATTCCAAATGGCTGCTTCTTTTAAGCAGTTCTTACAACTGCGCGGTCAATTTGTTGGACACGTCGGTGGCCGTTTGTCACGCGGCGGAAAATTAATTTAAACGCGACATATACACTGTGCTACAAAGGCGGTATACGCCTCTCGGACATTTAACATCTGTCCAACCCATGCATATGCACGTGCTTACGCAGCTATGCAAATCCATGTGTTTATCTCTTGTGGTATCCGTTCAAAACGCGGGACGACGAAATCGCGGGCGAATATCGGAATTAACATATTCGTAATGTATACAACTTATGGCAATAATCAGATAAAAATAGGACACATCTATGGCACATGCTGTATTTTGAATATCTATTTATGGAAATCTATAATTATATTACTAATTATATTGCAGGAGAATACATGAAGGTATTTATATAATAAATATAATTTAATAGACACACACACACACACACACACACACAGATCTATTATAAACCATTATAACGTAATTAAAAAAATTCTTTTAATTTAAATGTCATGTTTTTCGCAATCTTCTAAAAAAAAGAAATAACGTCGTTTATTATAAATTATTATAAACTATTTTCTAGAAAAAATATATAGATACCGTAGAAAAAATGTAACACATTTAATTAAAAGAAAATTTTTTTTATTTAATGTTTTTATATCCTTCATAGATCGCATTTTGATATGCATATGAATATTAATATTATTGAGCACCCACTTTGGCTGAAAATATAAGCCACCGCCGTAGTTAATCGCGCACAACGGCGCAGGCGTGTCGATTGTCTAAAGTCTAAACCCTAGTTATCCCCCAATTCGCGTTCGCATTCTCGAGACTCGGCCGAGTCGCCGAGTTCGAGGCATTCGAGCACAGCTGAGCTGGCATGAATGCATCGATTTTTCCCTTGTTCCCAGTGCAACGAGCAAACCGTTCCGCAGCATCCTGCATGCAGACGCGTGCACCACGGCTCCACCAACACTGGCACTTGCCAGCATCCCTTTCCATCGATTCCGTCTCGATTCCGCGTGCTTCGTCAAGCGGAAGAGTTAAAACGGGTATCGTTCTACTGAAAACGTTGGCAACAAAAGGAACGTTCTCGCTTTTGACGCAAAAGAGATCGCCGGAAAAGAAATAATTAAAAAGAGAAAATTTTTACTGTTTCTTGTGTTCTTTCTGCTTTCAATTAAGTGACAATTATTAATCTGAAAAGTTAAGCTGGAAGAAGTAGATTTTTATTGAAAATGAAAATTCTCTTTTAAATAACGCGGACAGTTAACGTGAAATTTAGAAATCGTATTTCTCGAAGAATATTGATGTAAGATTAATTTAGTCACTTAGTAGATATCAATTCAGCATGTATACAGTGTATGTCAAAAGTTCCAGAACGGCTAATTATTTTAGAAAGTGTTGGTTTATTGGAAAAATGTTTTATACAAAAGTTGTAGGGTTTCAACAAATGCATTATATAACAGAACGTTTTCTTATTGGGAGGGGAGGATAGGATCAAAGAATTCGGGATCAAGTTCAGCCCGCATAAATGATGGACCGAAAAATGCTGCAGGTGAACGTATAACCAGCGATAATAACAATTGTAGCCAAGACTGGTTTATCAAGATTTCATGGTCCTGCGTACAAGTAGTCTCTGCAGGACATACGCGTTAAGGGTGGAAGAAATCGAATGGTTCGAATGCTGATTGTGAACCCATCATTGAAACTAATTGCTCCACGCGGGAGATGTGCTACTCCTTGCATCTTATTCATGAACGATCATTTACTTTCGAACATCGCACATATTCAATAGCCCACCTGTGGACTCAAAGTAACACCGTGAAATTGTAAATACGAATTGTAACTGTAAATCCTGAAGCACATTACGCAATATTTTTTTACTCTCAAAGCATTAATTGTAGGGCGATATTCATAATTCGATAGTATATCTATGTTAAAAAATCATGTTCTTTTAATTTTAAAAAATTAATGTATTTCCGAACAGTAAATATTCTGAACAGTGAATATCAGTAAAATTAAAAGGAAGAGAGGTTGGGAATTCTACCCATTATATATACAATATTATTTTATTCAGATTCCAAGTAAAATTTATAATATTAATGTATTTCTATTTTTGTTTCTTTTAAAGGTTTTTATGGATGCGTTCTCTCCGTTTCATGAATGATGCTCATGATGTTGCTATCCTTCATTAATATTCGGTGAACAATAAGGACAAATTGATACATCATGTATGAAACGAAACGCACTCTATATCTTTTTATTTTTTAAATTTTCACTGTCGAAATTTTCACATAATCGTTTTAAGTTATACCACGATATAAACTTACATTACGATTCATTAACTGTCAACAATAATATGATAATACCGATGAAATAAATTTTAAATAATTAAATAAAAATATTTGTGCATTGTATTTTTATTATTATGTTATTTAAGACCACTTTAGTAA
The DNA here is from genome assembly GCF_001594055.1 of Mycetomoellerius zeteki. NCBI lineage: Eukaryota > Metazoa > Arthropoda > Insecta > Hymenoptera > Formicidae > Mycetomoellerius > Mycetomoellerius zeteki. The sequence continues at coordinate 284,905 of NW_017257292.1, forward strand.
CTTAGAATTTTATGCACTTAAGAAGTAATTTTAAACTTATCTGTTGTCTACAAGAAAGATATCTTGATAACTTTGCTATTGAAAGTGTCACTTATAAAAAAATCAAATTAAGTGATTAATTTAAGCTTTATGCTTCATTCTGTGTTCGTTAGAGACAGTTCTATGACAGTAACTTTCAGGTAACAAAACTCTCAAGTAAAATACACACACACACACACAATGAAATTTTTTCACTAAAGTAAGTAGATTTTGCACAAATTAAAGCAAATATCAGTTTCTTCCATTGTTTCATATAAATTTTTATACATGTATATTAAGAATTTAATTAGAAAATATTTAACAAAATTGTTAAACTGAAATATATCTTTTTTATCGATACATTTTCTTAATATAGTAAGCAATTATATATAACATAAAATAAAATTTCGTTGAAATAATATTTAAATATCCGTGGCAATTTAAAAGAAAATACTGCTTTAATATTAAATTCCAATGAAATCAGATTTAGATTTAAATTGAACGAACGACCTTGATGTGTACGTCATCTTGAGATCGATCGATCATGATTGCGCAGGATAATGTAAGGAAAGGATCAGTAACATTGTAGGGCGCAACAGGAAACCTAAATTGATATTCGGTCTTTTTATTCATCTTGTCACGTTTCTCTTTATTATAGGGATTCGAGTCCTAGGAGAGGCAAGAATGGAAAGAGCATTGAGCATGGCTCCTTTCGAGTCCTTCATTCACTGTCTCACTGAACCCGTACCATCTGGCCCTCCACCTGTGCCTAACCAACTGTTTCTTTGCCAGTACAACCAAAGTAAGTCCAATTTCAATTTCGAATCTCTTTCAGCATTTTATCTTACGACAAGGTAAGATAGCGAATAAGGTAATATCAATGCACATTTAAAAGCCACATCATTCTCCCATATATAGGGTGTCCTATTTTAATTTCTCCAGGCAAATATCTCGAAAAATACGGAAGGTATAGAAAAATGTTTCAGATAAAAGTTGCATGGTTTAGAAGGGGTCACATTTTGGTTATGTTGTCTTTCTTCTAGGTGGAGGCGTCAAAAAAATATGGTCACATCCACTTTTTAAAATAGAATTGATTTTAATGGATGGAATGGATTTTAAAATGAAAAACAACATGACCAAAATACGTCCCTCTGTAAACCATTTTGTGCAACTTTTGTCTAAAACATTTTTCTATATCTTTCAAATTTTTCGAGATATTTGCTTGGGGAAATAAAAATGGAACACTCTGTATATAGACAAAATTTTGCACCTTGATATCAAAATAATCGAGGTGTGTGAGATGATCTCTTTCAGTAAGAAAACGTTGTGAGGAACGATTATCTCTTAAATTTGCGTGTATAAATTCCATATTATATAATTACTTGACAATTAGCTTTTTTTAAACAAAAGATCAGAATTTTTAATATAATAATTTTTCAATTTTTTACAAAAAATTCCACAAGTTTATGACAGACCTTTCTCATGAATTACAGAAAGATAAATTTGAAATTTTAAATTGTAACGTTAATACACGCGTATGTTAATAAAATAATAATTAAAGCTATATATTGCTCCCTTTTTTGCACGTACCTTATAGTATTTTAATACGATTTCATGGAAATTAAATGAACATAATAACCCTTTTATCTCTTTATTGAACAATATCCATTATTAGATACAATATTGCATCATGGTTTTATGTTATGCAAGTTTGAACTTTTTCATGATCGTTTTCAAGATAAAAGAATACAAAGTAAAAAATAAAATTTTTTGCTTGCAATTCTTAAAGACTTATATCGATAATTTTATATTTTACTAATAAAAATTCTCAAGTACATTATAATTAAATATTAAGAACATAGAGAATGCAATGTGAATATTAAAAAAAAGAGTGGTTATATTTTAAAAAATAGAAAAATAAGTGAATCTTTAGCTCTCCTCTAGCTCTTATGTGTGTCATATATTTGTATATTTAAAAAAAAATTACCATAAAGAATAAAATTATAAGTGGTTCCGGCCGGGATCGAACTGGCGACCTTCTGCGTGTAAAGCAGACGTGATAACCGCTACACCACGGAACCTCTATAACTTTCGGTGTTCATTATATTCATGAGTATTTAGCGATTTTTAATAAATAATTATTATTTTTAAATAATTATATTATTTAATACAAAATTGATTAATTAAGTAAAATTTAACTATTTTTGTAAATTTTAAGCGGCAAAGTCATTTCTAAGACATTAATTTACAATTTTACACGTTACATTTAACTCGATCGATAAATCACGTGGCTTTCTCTCGCGTCGTATAGATGGCAACTGCGATCTATACGTATACATCAAATGTGAATTAAATTTTATACGAGTTCGATTTTACACCTTTTCCTCTTCTTAATTTTATAAATTCAAACCTTATATCTTATTTATGATAATGAAAATATAATAAGAAGAATAAAGGATGATATCTTTAATATCTTTTATTTATTAAATTTATATTTTAATGTAAACTGTCACGGAGTGCATTTTTACTGCTTTCTCGGTCATTTAAATTAACAGAATAAAAATTAGATTTTATTCTCTTGTAAATTATAGGATATTTATAAATATTTTCTTACACATTAAAATTTTACTTGGCGATAAAATAAAACGAATTAAAGCACTCCCACAAAAATTTACATAAATATTCTATATCTAATGAAAAATGAATTAAAAACAGTTTTATTAAAAAATAGTATTTATTTTTATAACAATTTTAATATATATCGCTGCAAAATCTCTGCAATATTGCTGTAATATGCAATGTTGCTGCAATGTTGCAGCAGTGTTACTGCAACTTTCGTGCAACTTTGTGCTATAGGGGATATACATATAACTGTATATTTCACCGAGACTGTATGTTTCACAAAATTAGTTTTCAATGAAATTAAATGTGTATTATCATTGCAAATGTGTGTATAAACGATTCAGGGGGGATCTTAAAACAAGACACGTATTTAGAATAGCGAACATGTAACTTTTTCCCTAAGGTGGAAACGTGAAAAATGAACATTTTCATTATCTTCAATGAGATAAAATTTTCACTTTTTACGTTTCCATCTTAAGAAGAAAAAGTTATATAATTGCTATTCAACAGAAAAATAGTTTAATTTAATAAGTGTTTTGCGTTGATTGGATTATACTTTTATCAATCTGTATTGAAATAGAGAACTATTTCTCTAGATCTAAAAATGTAATTCAATTAGCGCAAATTGCTCATTAAACTACTTTTTTTTACTGAACGCAACTACTTGTAACGCAGTTAATCATTTCTTGTTTAACATTGATAAACAACAAGAATAAAATGATTCACTGTATTATACTGTGTCATCTGTAATGTTATTTTCGTAAGAATTTTGATTTTATCGATAATATGAAAATGTGTTAAACACATCTAATACAATGAATATATTATCATAAGTGTATTACATAAATTATACACATAAATTATTGTTACATAAAATCTATATTTACTATAACCTACAATCACACACACAACATATATATGTTACTTAAAGTGAGATAAATCGTTTATGTAGTATGAAAAGAATGCTTTAATACAAGAGTCCTCGGTAGTATAGTGGTTAGTATCCCCGCCTGTCACGCGGGAGACCGGGGTTCGATTCCCCGCCGGGGAGTTTTTTTTGCAATATTTTTTTAATGTCATTGTTATGTAATAATTACTCTATGTTCATCTATGTAATAATTTCATATTTAATAACATATACTTTAATCAATTATTTCAGAAAAATTTAAATTAGCATCGAAATATCTAAAATAATACTTGTATCTAATATTAAGAGCTTTGATGTTTTGTATATAACATTTATAAAAAATTTGTCGTTAAGAAGAACGATTGATTCTAAATTTAACATTTATCTTTAAAGGAAGTTTAATGCGATTAAATTAAAATACTATGAATATTTTCAATATTCTAGTTTAAATTAGAATTTTTTTAGTTTCCTCATTATATGTATAACATAAAGGCCCAGTTTCTTATTATATACCTAGTTAACTTGTAATTTAGATTCAACTCACTTTTGATGATAATGTAAAAATTGTGTTTTTCTAGCTCTTATATGATTAATCATTAAGCTAGCAGTTTTGTATAGTGGTAACTTTAAAAATTACTCACTATAAAATCATTATTTTAGTGATTAGGTATAGCTAGAAAAATACAATTTTTACATTATCAATACAATTTTTATATTATTATTAAGTTAAGCCTAGTCACAAATTAATCAGAAAATATCCAGATAGCACACGACATTAATAGAACTTATATGAATGTTCTAAGAATATTTTTACATTCTTAAAATGTTCTATGAACGTCTTTAGAAATTGCTGTATGGATAAAAAACCAGTTTAAAAAATTAAAATTCGGAACCGTTAACAGCGGAACCGTTAAAGGTAAATATAACTGAAATACGTGATATATATTAGATAATTTATTTTTGCAGAAGATTGCCAAATCGTGCGTTACTTATACAAAATATGCTCGTTATACGTATAATAGATAAATTAAAAAATATGCCGAATTGATCAATGTCTATAGCTATTATTGTACATATAGGAAGATGACAATTTACAGCTACTGGTGTGTTGAAGATAAAAGATAAATATTTGTTGTAGGAATAGATACAACTATATATAGCACATAAAAACATACAATCTACATTTAGACATACATTTATACAATCACACATTTATATAACCACAAATAAATCGATCCTTGTTTAATAGGAACGAAATATCATATATCATATAATAATATAGATAATATTAACTGTACGTGTATAATATGTCAAAAATATCGTCACAACACACACCGATTATAATTGTTCTGTTTCTTGGTTACGGTAGGATATATTCTACATATAATTATGAACTAACTTTCTGTGTGTGTGAGGAACATGATTTCTTAAAAAATCTTATTTTGATATACATTTAAAAAAAGTAAGTATTAATATTTTTTAATAATATAGTATTGTTTTAATAATATTAATCGTATATTTTTCTATACTGAAAATGTCTCTAGTTTCCTTCGCAACTACTTAAGCAGTTAATTACGTAATATAAAAGCAGAAGAGAGTATCATATATTATAATTATAAAATACGAATAATAAATGCAGATATTAAATAATTATTGGAACTTGATACAGCCCGTTATTTTGCTGATTTGAGGCGAGCGTAAAAAATATTGTTGAAAATCAGTGCGCGATATTAATAAATGAAATGAATAATTAGTTAATGAGATGTACTTCTTGTCCGTCGATGTGTTTGATAAATCTTTTAAACGGATGAATATAAATCTTTTAGCTTTATTACTTTTAAACCGTTCAAAATCTTCATATTTTCATCTCGACGAGACAGCAAATTTTACAGCTTACAATTAGTCTGACGTAGCATAAAATTGAATTATTTAATAAACTTCATTTCATTTATCGCTTTCTTTTTTTATAGCCGCTGCGAGGCAACAAGCAAGGACGATACCGGCAATCTGAAAAAGAAAAAAATGTGTTTTTTTATTCAAAATATTGCTATAATAATATTTGATGAACAAATTTAAATTCAATTTACATTTTTGTTACGATAAAGAGTTATATGATTCTTAAATTGAAAAATTTTCTTTACCTTTTCTTTACTCTTTTAGCCTAGGCTATTATTCTTTTACTTAATGCCCGTTTAACTTTATTGCAATAAAGTAAAGTGCCAACACAGTGTCGGCTTGATTAAAATATGTTATAAACTAAAACTTTACTCGCCTCCACAAAAGCTATTCCGATGCCCACACCGATTAAGACTGTCGCTCCATTTTGAACTCTCATTTCCAACTTCTTAAAGCATCCTTCTGTATTTGCATTAACGAATTGACAGATCGATACTCTATCATCGCAACAAGATGACGGGAATTCTCTTGCTGGATATGCTCCACTAGATTCAATCCAATCTCTAGGACCATCCACACCGCAACATTGCAGCTGTCGTATGAACCAGTAAAATTATCGATGTATAATCAAACTTAATTAATTAAAACAATTTAAACTAGTTGATGCTTATTTTAAATAATTCATAAATAATTATTTCTTTTTTATCATTTTAGCTTAGTCCCAATGCTGATTAAAAGTATGGTAAATTGAATCGAAACGGATCAGATGACAAATCAGTTTCAATTTTGAAAATTAGTCGAAATTTATCGTTAATTTTGTTTTTTTCCAAACGAGTTATTTCACTTGCTAGTTATTTCCACGCACTTCCTTTGCATCAGAAAACAAACAATTTGTAGTTCGTGTGATTCAATATCAGTCAATGATATAAGCGCAGAGATCGTGAGTACACGAAGAATTTTTTTTTTACATAAATTGTTATTCCAAAAAAAATTACGAATTTTATAACTTTGTAACGGAAAGATATGTTGAAAATTATAATGATTTTTTATAATGTATAGTTTGTTAAATTACTTTAGTAAACTAATGATTCGCTTTGTCCTTCAATTTTGGGATAAATTGAATAATTCATTCTTCTTGATTTTTTTATTGTGCAATAAGAAATATTTTGTTTATGTAATAGTTTATTATATGAAATCTAAACCAAAGTTGAAAAAATTAAACATTTTAATAAAACTTGTTTTTTATTACTTTTTTACCACTTTATTTTTGAATATTGATCCGATTTGCCTCGATCTACTCTATTTAATCACGCGATTTGATTTATATAATATATTTTGTTACAAAACTATTGTTGTCAAAGTAGGACAAAGTAATTTAAAGTATTGAAAGGTATAAGTGTGTTAATACGAAATTAGAGTAATCAATGTACCTACAATACTAAAACGATTTTAATTGTCTATTTGCACACGATGATTATTTCAATTGACCTAACCCGTCATCATTATAGAAACCATTGTTTTCTTTATGGCACGGAAGCTATACTATTTCATCACCTTTTGTATCGACAAATCCATTAGTACGTTGTGCTCCAAATTCAGTTTACTGACCTTTTTCTGCACGTTATCCCAAGCTTGCTTGTCAGTCTCCGTATAGTTTTTCATCGATTCCTTTAGGGTATTCTTCATCTCTATGCTGAAATCGCTTTTTAACACTGCCGCCGCTATGCCCACCGCGAGCTCAATTATGAAGATTATTAACAATGCGACCGCAAACTAAATTATTTTTAATATTAACATAATTATTCAAAGATTATATACAACTGTAATTTAGTATTATTTATTGTTTTCCATCACAAAAAATTATATTTAAAAACAAAGCAAAATAAAGATATTTGAAATTATACGTACGTACAGTTTCATATATTTATATTACATAAACATGAAATCTCTGATTTAATTTTTATTAAGCTTTTTGGAAATTTTATTTGAGATTAATTCAAGTATATAAAATAATCAAAAAATCTATTATATTAAAATTAATATATAAAATTATTTAATAGAAAAACTTTTTACTCTAAGTTTTTCAATTTTTTCGTTTTTTTTTAACTTACTGCAAGCAACATGTTATAATGCTCCTTTATCGCTCCATAACATCCTAGAAAAGCTATGGCGAAAACAATTGATCCCGCTACTATAAGCACTATAGGCGGTGCTATTATCCTGCTTTCCATGAAATGATCGAATTCGCCGACATTTATTAACACCAACGCACCAGCCACAATAATACCTATACCAGATATCTGAAAAAATCAATTTTAACAATTATTGTACATGTATTTTTTTGTCCTTGAAATTTTTCTTCTTTTTTACATTTTCTTAATTTAAAAAAAAATAAAAATAAAATTAGTAGAATTAAAACGCATAAATTTTTTTAAATGAATTCATAAAAGCACATTTCTTAAATGAATATCCTTTAAAAATAATTTTTATTAATTAATAGAAAGAAATAATTATTGTTGTAGAAATTTCTATACGTATATATTCATATAAACACAAATTTTTTAAATAAATACTTTTTTTGATAATAACTTTTCTTAATTAAAAAAAAGAATTATTTTAAAATGTTACAAGGATTAAAAACAAAACCAAGCGATAACTTGCTATTTACACAAACATATTTCGTCTTATATAAATAAGCACAGTAAGAAGTATTGTTAGTTATTTTTCTCAGGGTTGTTAACATTACCGTTTTTAAATAACGTGTTACAGTTACTATTACTTGCTGTAAAAAGTAATACGTTATTCGTTACTCGTTACCGATTGTAAAAGGAACGCGTTATCGTTACTTAAAAGTAACGAAAAAAACCGTTACCTTTTTCGTTATTTTTCAAAAAATAATTATATTTATATAAATAGCTACATAAGAATAAATCATTTTTTAATTTATAGTTCTATTTTAGTTTATATTTTATTAGCTTTATTTTATTTTTTATTTTATGAGTCCTTTATTTGGTTTTGGTACTTTTGATACATATCAATCTACATTAGAAATAATAGAATATTTTTTAACTTTAAATTATAATGGATTTATTTCCCTGAATTTTGAATTTTTCTTCAATAACAATTGTTGTTCAAAATGTCCGTCTATTAGGCGGTGTTGAAGATTCGACAAAACGAGTTCACCAATATTAAAAAGTCTTTCTTTTAAATTATATTCATTCTGGATGCATATTTGACGCACCATGTGAACATAGTACACGAAACTTGCATAATGGAAAAGTGCGGAATAGCGTTAATTGGGGTTGCTTCAATGACGCATTTTCTATTCCACAGTCCTTTTCCGCACCGTGTGATTTCACCCTAACTCTACATCAACGGAATAACGAGAAAAGTAACATAAAATTTCGTTACTTGTTACTGAAAATTGTAACTTAGTTACTGTTACTCGCTAGGAAAAGTAACTATGTTATTCATTTGTTACTAAAAAAAAAGTAACGAAACCAGTAACTTCGTTACTTTTTTATGTAACGTTAACAACCCTGATTTTTCTATTTTGTTTCGCTCTCGCTTTGTAAAAGCTGGTTTCCTTTTAGGACACATAGTCAATACAAGTGTCGTTCTTCGTTATTCATTGAATGCCAACAAGAATATAGAATGATGTTTATGTCGACTATGTCTCTTCTATCACTATTAGATATCAAAGGAGTAATAATAGTAATAATCGTAACCTACATATATAATCTCTTAAATTATATAACGTTTTGTCATTTTTTACTTGTATATCTTAGCAAATTCCATGTAACGTACATATTAGTTGTAATTTTTCACTCAACAATATAACTTTAATATAACACGTGCGTATTATATTACAATTATATGTATTGTCAAGTAAGGAATTACAATTACATGTACATACGTTATATCGTAACTGGAGTTGGGATTTGAGAACGTTACCTAAAAAAAATAACGTATTACAGTTACTTTTTGTTAAAAATAATTCATTACCGTTACTTATATTTAAAAGTACTCAGTTTTCACTTAAGTGATCTTAAGTGAATCTTTATCTTCAATTTGCTTTTTTATTGAGCGTTGTACAATGTTTTTCATTGAGTCATTGGCTGCGTTCAGCAGAGAAAGCAGCTTTACAACTGTTGTAAAATTCTTCAATATGATTGATTCTTGCTTTTGGTTCCTTATAGATCTAAACATATAAACCAATCATATTGAAGAATTTTACAACAGTTGCAAAGCTGCTTTTTCTGCTGAATGCAGCCATTGAACGTTGAAGCAAAAATGATCACACATACACGCGCGCGCGCGCACTTACACAACATGTTTATTTCTATCTTTCCAAAAATTCTCGAGCATAATCATGAATATTTGTATTATATCACACTAAAGAATATATTAAATTTTAATAAATTATTTGTTTAAGTAGTGCCAACTAAATATTTACTAAATATAAAGATATACATATTTATTTGACATAAAAATCATTAATTTGATTTATCATTTCTTTTTATTAAGCAAATGTTTATTACTGTAAATAAATCTTTAGTTGGCACTACTCAAATAAATATTTATTAAAATTTACATTATTTTTTCTCAGTGTATAAATAAAACTTTCGAAAATATTAACAGTTTAAAAAGCACATATCACAAATAACCGAATCTTTTTGCGCGGTACATAAGTACCTGAAAGTATTTCAAACAGAAAAATCATTAAAAACCGGATACTTAAAATCTCAGAAAATAAGAATATAAAAATCAAATAAAGCTATTTCCTATACTTGATTCACTTCAAAAACTTGCCACCAAGATTAATCCTGACAAAACTGTCATTCCTCCAATTCGCTCTACTTACCGCGAAGATTAAATTGAAGATAAAGAGGATGTATTTGATAACATTCATCCCGCACGATTCCATGATGCTTTTTCGTATTTATCTGTCGTTAATTAAACTTTACTTTGATTTTATTATTATTGTTTCGAATCAATAATTCACGGAAACTTAAAAATTCAGACATATAGTCGATTGGCTTGCGTTCCGTGCGGCAGCCGTACGGTCAATGAGAGCGATCTAGGTGGTGTTCCTTTGTTCGAGTCTACAGGGAAGGTTTCGATCGAAATCCTCGACCTCGAGGCTACCGAAGGCGAGAGCACGGTTTCCAGGTCGAAGTCCTGCGTTACAAATTCATTATTGGTCTGCAGTTCTAGGCGAAGGTGATTGTCGATGGTAACCATGGTCACTTATTCCCTCACCATTGACACTCCCCGAAAGAGAGAAGTGAACCTCTAAAGAGTATTAAAAAACACAAAAGATATATAATTAGTATTTACGAATGTATTATCTTGTAGAAAAACATACTTAACTTCTACAGTGAAACAGTACCCTTCGGTTTGAGTTTGAGGTTCTATTCTCTGCTTCAAGAGAAAGAGAAAGAGAGAGAGAGAGTTCGGTGTCCTTTTTAATTCGTAATTACCCCGGATCTTCGATCTAGAGGCAATTCGCTTCCATCACAACATCTCTACGCTCGAAATTGACGCACGATTCAAAAAATTATACGGCAGGTATCTTCGGTGGACTTAACTTTATAACAATCAGATAAACTTTGCGTGTTGGTAAAACGTTAACTATTGATCCTGTTGTGACTCCATATTTGTATTAGATTATGAGAAAAATGGTTTGGTTAAAAATAAACAAATCAAAAGATTCTTATTAAATCGATTAGAATTCCGGTTATATCTTAACTAGAATTTTAGTAGATTTAACCAAAAAGTTTTATTTTTAACTATACGGTTGAATCAACTAGAAAATTTTTTGGTTAAATTTACTAAAATTCTAGTTGAGATAACCGGAATTCTGGTTGATTTAAATTAAAATCTTCTGGTTTGTCCATTTTCAACTATTTTTTTCAGTGTATATACAGAGTGTGAGAGACTAACTGTTCAATTGAAGAAATGAAAACATTTCAATTCTCTAACTCCAAATGCATTACTTAGAACTGCATTGCGGGTGAAGTCTTCTCCATGGACGAACGCAATCTGCCACAATTTTATCGGAGATCAGACAAATCGCGCGTGAGCATCACGTTAAACGAAAGTCCCTGCCAGTTCAATAAGTCACATTATTTACATATACCTGGTATAGGACGTGCAAAGTAGGTCACAGGCGACTTATTTACGAGCACACCGATAAGTTTTTGTTTTCACGATTCGATCCACCTGATAGGCATCTACATTAAGGTGACCAACTCCTTAAGAAGGCAAAAAGAGACATTTAAAAAAATTCAATATTAATTATCGTAATTAAATTTTAATAGATAAACATTTTTTGTATTGCTAACGAAATATACACAATACTATATTATTATATTCGTAATTAACTAACTAATAAACACTTAACGTCACATGAGATTACAATAAAAATTACGTCAAGTTACGAGAGCATATTTTAACCCTTAATACACACTTTTGGATTCATTCGTGTCCTGCGCATTTCTTGTCTTTGAAATATTAAGAGCACTTGGTTTCTTTTCTATTCTTAAAAAAAAATTTAGCATCTAGAGAATAAGTTTTGTGCGTTGCCGGCCTCAATTCATACGTATCCTTTAACTAGCATAACTCCGAAATTCACCTCTGAGTCACAAATAACCCAACGTGTGTGTACATTTTTTGTAACTAAAAAATTTTTATTTTTTTTTTTATTTTCTAATTCTCAGTTGTATTATGGGAATATTTCGCGAATTATTAAAAAAATAATTTAACCATAGCTAGAACAACATATTAGCCTTTATAAACACGATTTTTGGCGCTCTTGTGTTAACGTTGTCAGTAATATTATATATTATATATTATGTTGTAATGTTATAAAGAACATTTTCCTAATAAATTATAAGTTTTTTTAACACAATAGCAATAATAAAATGCATTGTTTAAAATGTAAATGCAATATATCTTCAATTCATAGCCATTCATGCATATTAAAAAAACATCATTTTCAGGTTATTTAATAATTGAACTTTTTGAACAGCCGATACTTGAATTATTTTTTTTTGTAGTTTGGAATATCAATTTTAAAATATTGAACTATATTTTCCCTTTAAACATTTTTGTTTCAGAGTTTTACATTTTTATATGAAACAATGCATTTTTCTCATTTTGTTAACTATATTTAGTTATAACAATTTATCTACAATTTGTTATGAATATATAACTGTACAAAAACTTTCTAAATATACGTAAAAATCATTTAATAATTTATATATACTTGTAAAAGTGATGAAAATTAATCCAGTACACGAATGACCGAACGTATGTAATAAGGGTGCCAAAAACTAAGGTGTTAATTTTAAAAATTGTACATTTCTATTAAATGTATTTTATGAATCTGGGTTTTTAAATAAAAAATCATAAAATTTTTCACATATTAGTTGAAAATTATATTCCATACTTATCATTTTCATTTATTATTTTTACACTTAAAAGAACAACAATTTATAATCGTATCCTTAATTTAGGATGCATTGTAATAAGTGGGATGCAGTGTTAAAATTTAAAATTGTCCGTCTTAATTTGGGACGGATAGTCACTAAAATCTACTTAGTACGTTCCTTCAGTATCAACTTTACTTCTTGGTACAGTGACCAGCTCTTGTGAGTCAGAAATCCAGGGGAAGAGAAGAGAACTATCAATTTCTAGAAAAATTTATTACTCACATGTAGTTAGGATTCGCGTAAATCCGCAGTTTCGTGCTGTACTATGTAAATGTACCTACCTATATAGGTTAATGAGAACATGGTAAATATAGATATTATGCTCATTCCTCAGGTAGCTGCACATAATAGTACGTGCCTGACGATAACACGTTATAATTTAAAGTTCAACGCTGCATGACTGAAACCTCTTTTTCCAACTTTTCTGCTCATCGTATACTTCATATAAAAAAATATTTTTGATATTTACGTAATGAAGTTAATAGAGTATGTTAATATCACTAATAGCATCTTTAAATGAACAAATCAAAACTCTTAAAATTGAAATAAATGTAAAATTAGAATAGGACTAATATACGATGTAAGAGTCTAGCGCAATAAGTGCGTAGTTATATATTCTTAATAAAATGATTAATTTAAAGAACTTAAAGAAATTAAAGAAAAAAGAAAGTTGAACGTTCTGATTTAAATTTGAACACATATAACTGTGTTTGCATTAAACTCGTACTTCAATTTTTACTTAAAAAATTTACTTAATTTTTACTTAACAATTTAATAATAAATAATTTTACAATTAGATTTACAATTAGATGAGATTGATTATAATAGAAAACAAGATGATTTTTACAATTAATCAAGAATTTTATTTTAATAAATACAGCTTTATTACACAAACATTTACAATAAAGAGACATCAGTCGAAAAAGTTGTACATAGAATAAAGTGAATTTATCGATTAACATGCATGCATTTTAAAAATCGAGGAATATAGTTGTTAACGAAATTATATGTTAACGAAGTTATATGTATATAAACCTAGATCCTACAAAAATGCATGTTACAAATACAAAAAAATTGTAGCTTCATATTATATTAAGGATACAAATAATGAAACTGACTATCCTATAACAAATAACACTTATAAGTTGACTCTTATTATATACGTTTTTAATTAATTAATTAATTAAGTAGATGCAAAATTGCAAATTGTTATACGTAATTCACAGTACATTTACGCATATACATATAGATGTGTTTCAAGTAAATCATTTTACGTTCAGACTTATGGTGAATTAAATATTTCTAAGTATTATTGCTAAATACGAGAGTGGTTCAAGTCAAATCGGGACTTTTTTATTCTTATGTTCATGAGAATGAAAGTCCCGGTTTGACTTGAACCACCTATGTATTAATATTGCACAATATTAAATTATATGTATGTTTATAAATACGAAAATTTTTGTTGTTTATTCATTAGTTAAATTAAACGATTTTTCAATATATCAATCTGATATAGTCTGATGTTCACCGGTAAAAAATCGAACTACTCGTCGGTTTATTGCAATGAAATTTATAGTAATCAGCCGATAAGTCACATTTACGTCAAAATAATTAACGATTGCTAACATAACGCTACTCTGCGACGTTCCGTAGTGGTAGTTAAAATTTTGTTACTGCTGATATTGTTGAAGAATAATCGATGGTCGCAGCTTTCGCCGTTTGTGAGCTCAAGATGCAAATGTAATTTACTTATCTTCGAACAAGACACGGAATTACTTGAAGCTCCCATGGGATCGTTAGAACTTGAGGTGTTGATGTACTGCGATGAGGAAGAATATCACAAGGATCGATACGCTCGGCATAGTAAATGAGCCAGAATTCCACTTGCCGTACGACGACCTAGAAGCAACAACATTGAAGAAATCGATAATTGTACTCTCAATTGAATTGCGCAACATTAAGCAAAGTGCACGACGTTATTACCGGCATTTCCGATAATCGAAAAATTCATAGAGCAACGCAATTTTACGCCGCGAACTTTTGTGTGTGTGCAATCGCCGCGTATCTAATTACGTGCAAAATGCAATAATGCACGGTGAGATCCGATATCTGTAGCTACTTTTAAATGAAATACGTACTACATTTCAACACATTGCATAAATCTGAATTGCAAATTGTATATGAATCGTATTGCGATTGTGTTACGGTAGTGGCAAGCAGAATAAATATTGCAAACATTCTTGAAAGCATTAATATTTATTGGTATTACTCAAACAACAAATATATTGGCAACGACACAAAAAAGTAAGCATAAAATGTGTTAAAAACATCGGTGCAATTGAGACTCTAGGCTAAGACTTTAAATATCGTGTTAAATATCGTGATGCTTAAAAATTCAGTTTATTAAAAAATTATTTTAAAAAATTTATATTTCGTTTCTAATAATTATATATTTTTATTGTAAATCTTTTACCGTATTCTGAGAGAGAGAAAATATATTAGTAACTTTTGCGATTAATATAAGTTGCGACATTTATGATATTTATTATACGATTGTTCAGATATTACTTTTGAATAATCGTTATGGAAAACGATGATATTAACTTTCTAGACTTTATTAGCATTTTACAGAGGAAGCTCATAAATTATCAAAGTATTATCACGGCGCCACTTTATTAGCGTGGAAACATAGTCCAAGAAAAATGCAGATTAATCGGCTTCTCTCTTAACTATACAAAAGTATATAATGCGCATATCATTTAGATCTAAACGTGTGTGATCGTGAAATAATTTATAGAGGCTTTTTATAGAGAATTCTCATATTGCGCTTAATAGCATAGTATATATTTTTAAAAATATATTATTGATATTTTCCTTATCAAAAAAGCGATTGGATAGAACAAAAGGGGATATATTAGGGAAATAACACAGAGGAACGAAACATTTGTTAAAGTATCATCAACAATTTACGTACAGAAGATAGATACGCTATGAATGAACAGACAGAGAAAAAGTTACAACACATTTACATAGCGCACGTGTCATCGTTCCTACTAATTCTACATCTATTTCTCAGTTTATTACAAACGACAAAATTCTTTTACAAATCATATAAAATACAACAAGTCATTTCATAAAGGAAGAATCACATCGAAAGTAACGTTTAAACAATATTGAGTCAATTTTATATAAACAATATTGAATCAATTTTATATAAATTCTTAATCAAATCTACGGGTGGTTATTGATCCTTTTTTGTTTCTCCTCCGTTGACCGTTGACATTTTCTTTCGAAGTACCTCAGATTTTTCTGTAATGTGCAGAACACAGTAAGGTGCGACTGTTTAACTTTATTTTTCTCGTGAAAAGATATTAGGATTATTGTGTGTAATTGTGTACAAATAATGTTAATATCATAATTATAATAATATAATTATAGAAATATTACTTTCATAAAATGTTATAAAATATATACTACAAACGTCATATCTAGATATCTAATATACCCATATCTACAGATCGAGATTGAGATTATATTGGAATTTAATCAATCAAAAGAAAGAAAACCAATATTAAATAAATAAACTTTGCTTTGGTAGGTCAAACGCCAATCTAATGTCAATCTCAATTTCTAGTTAGATATTAGAAGAGTTTTTACTACACTAAATATATATATATACATATATTTTTCACTATTATCCATAGTAATATTTTTATTTAACATTTACTTACACAACAAAGTTGGAACATGTAAGAATTTAGCGACAAATAAGCAGTAAGCAAATAAAACGTCTTAATATGTTTATAATTAAAACATTTTAATATGTTTTTATCGGAAATTTGAAAATTATTGTATCATAAATGACAGATGCTACATGAGAATTAAAGATTGTAAGCTTTATATTATATGAAGAAAATACGTCAATATAAAAAATTATAAAATGAAATTTAATAGCACAAAGCACAAAAAAAATAATAGAAACGTATCCGTGAAACGATAACCTACTCGATGCCAATGATACCGCAGGCCCAACGATCGCCAGAATTTCCGGTTGTCAAAGAAAGAGAATGATTGCCCTTGCCAAGATCATCCTCGTCGGAATGTACAACTATGGACCGTCCCACGATGCTATTCGATCCTCTCAGCGAGATGATATTGTCAGTGATATTTATTATCGCTTCTCCCTCAGAATTGGCCATGATATTTCCTAGATCGCCGACATGTCTGACAGTGTCTTCCGGGGCGCCGTGAGTGTTCTAACAAGTTAATAGCACGAAGTAGTTAAAAAAGTAGTATTACTGAAAAACTATCATAAAGCAGAGAAGCTAAAAAACAGAGAACTTTATTATAAAATAAGAACGACGAGAGATAGAAATTTATTAAAAGTGAAAATTTTTCAAAAGGTTATACAATATAAAATAAGAAGAAAAAAGAAGTCTTGACCTTAAGTATAAAACATCTCCATAAATTGATATAAACATTCTATATCTAACGAAAAATAAATTAAAAAATAATTTTATTGAAAAATAATATTTATTATTATAACAATCTTAATATTTTGTTAGTCCTCCTTTCATTACTGCATTTCCTAAGAAAATTCAATAAATTGAAAGTGCTTTATGCTTGTGGTCAAAACTGTAGTAACTAATTAATTCTAAATTAATTATTATGCATCGCAATTAACAAAAAAATTATATAAGGTAGGCTGCTGTAGAGGAGCTCACGTTCTCGGGGTTGAAGTGTGCTCCCGTGGATTTGCAACCCTCACTCAAATTTCCCTTTTCGTGCACATGGAAACCGTGTGGCCCTTCTGTGAGTCCGGAGATCTTACCAGTGATAGTAACAGGTCCATTCAAGGGAGTTTGAACAATCTTCAAGTTACCCGTGACATTTCTCGAGGAAAATGATGTTAGATGGACGACCGCCACCAATTCCTAATTGAATCGATTTGATACTATTAATATATTTACTAACAGTAACAGCTTGTAGTGCTTTCGAAAAATAGCAGTTTTACCCAACGAAAACAAAATTTCTTTTTTTTAAGAAGGAGTTAATTAAATATCATCTTTTAAAGACTTTCAATCTTTGAATTCAATTAACTTTTCCTTAGATCCTTAATTTTTTATATCATAATTTTATTTTTTTTTATTTTTAATATTACCTAAGTATTTTAAGAATTAAAAATTGAGCGAAAATACTATTGGAATAAGAAAACAAAATAGTCAAATGATATTTTTTTCTGATCAAATTAATTATAAATTTCAATATATTCTCAAAATGTTCTTCTTTAAGCTTTACATTAATTAAGGGATTCAAAGATGAAATTTTTGACTTTAAGAGCGCACTTATATATTCTCCGGTTTATTCGTTGCATTATAATCACCATGCACGAATATCACATAATGACTGCTATCCAATTTGTATGAAACTATGTCATATTACCAATTATAATCAACGCTTGTCACGATAATAATTCGTCATACATTATAATGCGTTGGAAAATTGATGATTTATTTATTATTACGGAAATGGATTAATATATGCAATATTCGGATTATTGTACGTACCTCTTCTGCATGTGTAGCAGTAACAGCAATTATAGCTGCCACTAGTAACGCAACCATTCGATTCATCGTACGTAGTTGGGCTTTGAGCTGTAATTAGAATAACAAAAAACTAACGATATATCAAAACTATATAGCATGTAATATATGTATACATGTAATATTTTCTTGCTGCGTGCACATGTTTTATCTGAAATTGTCGCTATTTTTAGAAGAGCAATTACTAGATGCAATTGTTGCAATAATTTGTAAATTTAAAGAAGTAGAAAAATATTTCCTTATTTCTCAACGCGTAAAGTAGCGTAAGAGATATAAAGAAATATACATTTTAAAAAATACGTTACAATATTTCATGTAACTTTTTTACGAGGTGCATATTTTCTTATAACAAAATTTTAATAAAAAATGCAGTATTTTTTGTTATAGCAAACGTATGATTCTAAATTCGTAAAAAAAGAAAGATACTCAAACAATATCAAAAATAATTGTATTTAGGTAATTAAATAATAGATTATGAACTATCCAATAAAGAAATATTAGTAAAATTTTCGATCAAGGTCTATTTGCATGCCTCACGTACACAAGTATAATTTAATCGATCTAAAAGCCGCGCTGATCAGATGAACCGTTTAATATTAACAGTAGCCTTGTACGCGCGAAAAGGACTAATCGATAATCCGCGCTACGCAGTCCTTGAAGTGCGATCGTCGCTTGATTTAGGAAAGCGGGTCTTTTATATAATTTCTACGAAAGGTGATGTACATGGATGAGTACGTTGATTAGTCGAGGTGAAGGTGAAGCCACTTTATATTATTGAGATACGTTGCAAACAGTCAATCATATCAAACTAGCGAGCGATTTATTTTCCCCTATTACACATAGTAAGATATATACATATGTACAATCTATTTTTTAATATTAGTTTAGCTTAGACGACCTTCGCGATATACACGAACTACGTTCTAATGGCATGAGTTTTTTGCCCGCGGTTAATTAACAAGATTATGTAATTTTATTTCCGAACAGCAGCTACGAATCGCATGTTGATGTCGCGCTAAATATAGAGTTATTATAAATATCTAAAATTTTTATACAGATATTAATAATTTTATGTAGTTTTATGTAAAATGTATTAAGAATTTAACGTAATTTGTGTCATTAAATATTATTCAGAATAATTATTAATCAATACAGAATTTATTTTTATGTGACTTGTGCGTAAGCATGCAGCTTACACAAAATTCAAGGTTCACAAAATTATGTAAATTTATGTAAAGCTGTATAAGGTGACATTATCACGTCGACTGATGCAGAATCATCAGATATTCTAGGTTCTTATCTATTATATACTTAATTTCAATATAACTTTCCTTCTTGCTACTACATCATTACCTCGTTGAAAGAGAATATTTATATTATTGTTCTTTATCAATGTCCCTCTTCATTTTACTAATGATCCTACATTGCATTCATGAAATATCTATGTATAAAAGGTATCCTGCAACTACTGCATTACCTTTAAGAACACGTTCTTATGATAATTTTAAGTCGAAAAGCCTAATACGAAAATGTTAAGGCTATAATATTTTTTTAATTAGTAGCGACTAAAATTCTCGAATCACAAAACCAAAAATTGTTTCAGGAACACGTTTTTAAAAGGTAATGCGATAACTGAACATATATATTCTGTATTGAAAAACTATATTGAAAAAAATACTAAATTTTAATATTCATTTCAATAATTTTTAGTAAATATTTATTAAGATAAACGTATATTTATTTGATACAAGAATCACTAATTTAATTTAACTATTTATCTTTTTTATTGAGCAAATATTTATTCACGGTAAAAAAAAATTACTAAGTCTTAATATATATTTCTTTGAATAGTACCGTAAATAAATGTTTACTTAAAGTACTATTCAAAGAAATATATGTTAAGATTTAGAGTAAATTTTTTTCAGTGTATACTATTTTATGGTATATTATTTTATGTATTAATAAGGAAAGTGTTATAAGAAAAAAAATGATAATTTTTCCTTACATCACTTTGTCAGAAAAATATAACTTTCCTTGTTAGTATACATAAAATTCCTGACGTTTCAAATTGTTATCAGTTTACATGTTTCTTCTCACGCAGTCTTTATGAAATACGAGCGCAAGTTTATTCAAGATTTTCTTGTCAATTTCGATATGATTGGCGTCAGTAAGAACACTTTTCTCCTCGCCATTATTTCACTCACATTTTATAAAATATACAAGCACTCCAGGTATTTTACCAATTTTATCATACTTCACCTTTCTCGTTACCTTACCTACGATTTTCTTTGCTTCGATAAGTGTACATTTATTGGAAAGATTCTCGTCAATGTTATTAGCATAAGACGCTAGTACTTCGATTCTTGAGAGTATTTTATAAAATAGAATAGATTTTCTATCAATTTCGAGATGTATTATTTTCTTAGTTGTTATCATTTTAAAACTATCGTTTCGAAACCATCGCAACAATTATTGTGAGAAATTTATTATTTATAGCCATACTATAATTATACACACACTGTGTTTTTATCTTTTATCGTATGACATTGAAAATGGCTCAATAACGATCGAAATGTTTGTCATATTTTATATTGTTGTAACATTTCCATTATTTAGTATAACTTTTTTAAATTAGTGTTTCCTACTTAATTATAACATTAAAATCTAATTTGGTTTAGCTCAAGTCTTGAATTCTATTGTTTGAATTTTAATTCAAATTAATCCTAATTTAAATATTTATTAAATCTTTGTTTCTGTATTATTTTAAATTTTATTTATCTCAACATTTATATTTTATTACGGAAAAATAATTATTTCAATTCGCTAGCGCTCTCTTTATGGAATGTGTGCATGTGAACGTCGCGCGCTGGTTGGAAAATTCACGGTCCAAGGAGCTCAACGCTCAGTCCGGTGCAAGTACGAGTCAATTCAGTAGTACGTGTGATCGTGGAATTTTTCCGTGACCGGATACCCCTAGAGGTGGATAAAAGCATCGTGAACTCAGGAAATGCGGCAGCAAAGAGCTTCCGAGGAAATATCGATTCATGACGAAAGGTGTTCGTTCACAACACCTGCGCGATTTCATCGATCAGCGTTATTCATGCGTTTTAACGTAAACACCGCGCGAATTGATGACGCGTTTTACGGACACCAAGCAGGTCTGGTATATGTATATTGAGTATATGTATACATGCCGGCGATGTATTTCCATTTCTAGCGTGAGACCGGCTTTACACGTCATGTACACTCCGACATGTCCATCGGCCGCTTTCATTATTGTGTTAGATTAATCAGGACTTATAGCGAACGCCTTGTTACATTCTCACATTTCCCAGAATTAAACGTTCTAAGTTGAAAAGTCTTTACAGCGTAATTTCAAAACAGGATTTAAATAATGTACACAATCTGAACAGATGTTTAAGCACATCAAATTTAAAAGATTCAAAAGACTTGAGAATAAAATATTAATCCACGACTTGAAAAAATTCGAAATAAAATTTGCTTTCGAGAATTCGAAAGTAATAGTTCACTTTTATACGTCATAGTTTCTATAATATTTCCTAATTTTATATGAATAGAAACATATTTTATAATTTTCAAATTCTTAATAAAAAAAAGTACTAAAAAGATAATTAAGAAGTTTTAAGCTTTTCAAATTTAAACAATACAGAATATTTGAAAACAAAATATTAATCCACTCGAAAAAATTCGAAACAAATTTTACTTTGAAGAATTTGAAAATTATGGTTCTTATAGGTACATTACAATTTTTATAATATATTATGATTTTATATAATTACATATTTCATAATTTTTGTATTTGATATTAATAGAGAAGTGATAAAGGAATAGAAGTTTACGGAAAAGATTTACAAACAATATATGAGTATATTCTTCTATTTTCTCTTATTTTCTTCCACGATTGATCGCAAAATTTATGTTGATTAAAAATGTTACAACTAATTAAGAGCTTGTGAAAATTTAATTTGAGTTGTTATCTTACTCAATTATTAAACCCCAATAAACCGCGTAATTGACCATATAATTACTGAATTTAACATTAGCGTATCTCTACACCGCGTTATAGATATCGATGTTATGGATTAACATGTTACGCTCGCGGACTATTTCTGTCAGATATGTGCGATGGCTTTGCACTGTAGTTTTGCATTTCCGATAATAACGCACTATATTTAGTATCCTCGATTCGCTACAGTACGTATATGTATAATCATAATTTCCGAAAAATTCTCCACCAATATGGAGATTATTCGAATCGCCCATATTTTATCTATCAAATGTTCCATATCGATTTGCATTATCGACACTGCGATAATAATTACAACTCGAGTTTCGTTTTAACAATTGATCGTTCACGCTAATTCAAGTTTTTGGAATTTCACGTTAAAAACAAAACAAAAAATAAATATCGAATCGAGCTCCAAACGATTTAGCTGCATGCCCTGACATCGAATTTCGGAAACTTGCGAGGTCATATATCACAAGATAAACCCGAGAAAGAGATAAGACGAAGAAACCGATCAAATTTCGAATTGTTACAACCAAAGGCTCTTACGTGGCAATTCGTATCATTCGTTCGCGTAATAAATCGAATTACGCAACGATATGTACATCGCGGACATGGAACTTCGAAGCGTGATAATGCGGCGGCCGACACAGGAGCATGCACACGAAAAGTGAAAGGAACCTACCGGGCGGGCGGGCACTATTTTACCGGGCACTGAATGACCGAATGACTGAATGACTGACTGGCTGACTGCGGATGCTGGGCCCATGTTCCGCTTATATCGGCACGGTACCCCCGTGCGATCCCCCACCCGTAGGGCAGACAAATCAGTCGCGAACGAGCATCTCGTAAATGATCATGCACCGACGACACCGGCGACCGGATGACCGTCGAAGATAACGGAAGATTCTGGACCCTCCGCTAGACCCCGTGCTGGCTTCTTTCACCGGCACGGTATGATTCAGCGCATCAAATGCAGCTGCACAATTGATGTTATAAAACGAAAGGATAATTCCACAGCAACATAATTATCAGCCGCAAATATACAGTAAAAAACATTGTGTACTTGTGTCAGTCTACAAAAAATAGTCTACTCGAATCCTTGTTAAAATTTATGTTGAATTTTTAGTATATCCGAGTGTTAACATAATCTGTCATTTGAATATTTTGTATTAAATGATATTCAACATTTCTTGGTATTAAAAGAATACAATTTATAAATGAGTAAATAATACATAAATAATACACTTTTTAAAACGTAAATTCTAAGATAAATAAATAAAATGTGTTAATTTAACATTTTATAAATTTAAATTTATAGAAACTAATTAATTTAACTGATGATAATCAGTTTAACACAAAATCTTTAAATAACATATAATCATATTAAATTAATACTCGAATATGTTAAATTCGATATAAGTGATTAACAAGAACATAAGTAGACTGTTTTCAACATAAATATACAATGTTTTTTTACCGTGTAAATATAAGATATTGAAACTATCTGGCACATTTGGATCAATGCCTAATAAAGATCAAAATACTTAGCAAAGAAAAATGAATATGTCATAAAATATCGATCATTCTATAAAATATCTTTAAGATGATTATCACGGAAGTCTCATAAATAATTGTAAAATTTTTATTGGAAATTGTAACACAAACATTATGTAAAAAATTAACATAAAAGAATAACACTGGTATAATTTGTAAGCAAATTCTAAAACCACATTTCTTTAGTAAAATTAATTTATAATAATTATAATAATTATAATAATTAATTTATAATAATATGTTAAATTAACACGTTCCAGTAAAATTAACATTTATAATATGTTAAATTAACACATTTTATTCATTTATCTTAAAAATTACGTTTTAAAGAATACATCATATTTAATTATTTATTTTCACATAAATTGTGTTATTTTAACTTTAATATTGATTATTAAACGAAAATATTCATTTAATACAAAATGTTCAAATAATACAATCACATTATGTTAAGTTTACACTCAAATATATTAAAAATTCGACACAAAAATTTTAACAAGGATCGATTTTAACACAAACAAAAAATGTTTTTTTATATTTTTCATTATAAAAAAAAATGAGATAGGAACTTTACGTAGGAACAACTCATTTAATTAATAATCGCGCAAATCCACGTAAATTCGGATGTGTTTATTGACTTGGACGTTAGCAGCTTAGTTTTGATTAGAGCTGACTGTTATTAGGAAGCTAGCAATGCGCCACACGGCACAATATAGGTACCATTTAGATTAATAGGATAATAGTGAAAAGGATGTTAGATATTCATGATCGGAGCTCTTGAATTTGTTCAAGTAACCAACTGCAGTAAGTGTGTCACCAACGAACGCACACGAAACTTGTCGTCGTGAGAGCAAAATTAGCATCATTAGCGACTTGTTAACACTCGCGAAGAAACTTCACCGAACATTAAACCTGCCGTTTTCACACGTAAAATCTGTCTGCTGAGCTCGGCAATAAATGGACGTCTTATTCATTTACACATTCATTAAATATTGTTTATATGAGTCGCTTACAAAGTGTTTGAAATAATTATAGACTTTATTTTAATACTGTTCTTCTGTTTACTTAATATAGGGACATAGTATTTTTTTAATTATACTTTATTTTAATATATATATTTAAACACCACATAACGGGAACACAGTAACTAGAAACGAAAGTAATCGAAAAAAAACTAGAAACTTGCTTTGGTAGTTAAACAGTGAGGATGCTTGCACGGAATACGAGAGATCCAGGTTCGACTCCCGGCCAAGATAATTTTATTGCGAAAAATATTACCTCGCTTAATAATCAAATTATTAAGATTTAAGATGACTATAAGCATCAATATTATTAAAATTGCTTGTCAATTTAATTGTGATTGTGTTTTTACTCCGACTTCAATTTAGGACTGTGTTTCAAGACCGACAAATTTGCCGGCGCACAATTAGCTTGAACTGGAAATGTATAATGTATAAATATATATACATAAGAAATATTATTAGGCACGAAGAATCGCCTTGACCGAAATATTTTTCACTCACATATGTAAAAACTTTTAATTAAAAACTCAGTAAAAAGTTTCTTTTTACTTCGGCCTTAAAAGTTTTTTTACTCGGATATACTTTTTTGGAATATTTGATGACGCTGTATTATTGTTCTAGTATTCAGTTTTTTGCATTCATCCAAAAGATTTCTGTATAAAAATAGCTATAAAAACCAAAATGTAGTACAATGACTAACAATAAATGGCTATGGCCATGGATATACACTTCCGTAATAATAATTATTCGAAAGATATTTTATACCGTTCTCCGATTTTCAGAATTAAGTAAATATTCTATGCCTTTGTTAACATAAATAATACTTTACGAAAATAATTGATGCTTTTTATGTGTACACTTTTTATGTGTAAAAAGTGCAGTGTTTAAAATATTTATGTTTAAAGTAGCTCTACAAAATAAATGTTGGTAAATATTCACAAAAGGTTAGTACGAGCGACGGCTAAAACTTGTTGGAGGTTATTCAGGGTCATGAACTTGACAACATATGTCAAGGTCATTGATTTTTAAAGGTACTGACCTTTTGTGAATATTTTCCTAAACGTTTAATAATAAAAGATATTTCAATATTAAACGCTTGTGTTTTAAATTCAAACACATAGTGTATTGTTTATTGAAAACGTTTGAAACTAAAACATTTTTCTGTTCAAAAAACGAGGACAAAAACAAAACATTTTAATATCTTAGAAATATTTCCTTTAAATATTTCCTTTATGAGTGTTTATTTGTTGTAATTATACATATTCTAAATTTAAATTAGTGAAACAATGTTCATCAGACTATCTTAAATTATTCTTGAATAGATATTATATCGAGATGTTGTCTCAATAATTGAAATTTAGAATACCTATGTACAATTACAATCATATAACAAAATACATAGTGTCAAAAATTCATATATAATAATAAATTTATACATAATTATTTCATATTCATATTATTATATTTATACACAGTAAAAAATTGTGTACTTGTATTGGAAACGGTCCACTTATGTTCTTGTTAAGTTGTAAGTTTTCTTTGTAAGTTTGTGAATCTTTTGATACATTTGAGTGAATCTTTTGATACATTAATTTAACACAATGTAATTATGTTATTTAAAGATTTTATATTAAATTTTTTTTTCAACATTTCTTAGTGGAAAAATAACACAAATTGCTCATAACTCTGTTAAAAATTATCGTACTGCAATTTAAAAAATAGGTTCTTAAAGCTGAAACTTTATTTTGTCGAATATTATAATTGTCATTTTTTTTTAAATACAGTATATATAATTTTGAGCTAAAGATATGACACTTTACTTTCTTTCTAATTCAAAACGCGTACTCACATCCCCCTTGAACAATTTATCATTAATGTTACCTAAATTGAGGTGAACTCAAAGTCGATGCCATAGCATAAACAGAGTAATGTTCATTGTCGCATAATTATCATGTTGAAAATAAACATGTGTCATTCACGGGTTATTATCAGAAATAATTGGATCATCGCAACTCTCTTTTTCTTGTGAAAACCTATTATAACCGATACAACTCCTCGTCCGCACCGTCGCGATTACTCGCGCGATATAATGGCGTTGTGACATAACCAAGCCATTTCAGAAATTGTTCATTTTTTTTCACACTATTATTTTGCAAAACTTATCTTGTTTTTACGTTTGTGTTTTGCACTCCGCCAAACTTTTCAACGTGAAATATCAGGCGAGTTTTATATAAGTAAAATCCTTTGTTTCGTTTTTATAAACATCGTACATTTTTTGCTGTGAAACTTATATCATTTTATTTACAGCTATTATATTTACATCATTGTTTACAGTTTTTAAGATACTTATTAACATCATATTGTTTACATTTTTTAAGGATGCTTATTAGCATCAATATTATTAAATTGTTTGTCAGTTTAATTTATGATATTACTATTCTAGTTCGGCTTATAATTGCGTTTAAAGACTAAAAATGATTTTGGCGCGCAGTTTACAGAGTTAAATATATGTATATATTATAAATTTTAATTTAATTTACTTTATCTTTATTGTACGAACGCACGACGTTCATACTGACAATATTATTTAAGCAATAAGATCCAATTTAGACCGTTGAAGCTTTCATTACTCAGTTATATCACTGTTTTCTCAATAATAAATATTTTTCAACGAAATTAGAATGACAATAATCTTTTCAAAATAGTTATAAACTATTACATTACAAAATTATTACATTAAATTTGCTAAACTTATAAACACTGAAAAAGTACAACAGTTGTTTGTATTTTTGCTATTTTGTAGAAATTTATACCATTGTTTTCATAATGAAAAAACATGAGCTTTAGATTTTTTAATAGAGTGTGTTCATTTTAAAATTGCAAAAGTTTCTTCGAAGCGTATAATTATTATTATTATTGTATTAGAAAAATATTGCATTAAATTTTATAATTATAAATCAATGAACATTTTAAATAAAAAATATAGTAAAGATATCAGGAAAATTTTGACAGCAATCTTTTAACTTTTCATTATCTCGTCTAAATACACTGAAAGAAAAGATTGGCTGAATATGGCATAGCATTTTTAATTGATTGCAGCAGCCTATTTTTGGTTGCGTCAGACTACCGAAATCCTGTACTGACATTGTGGATAGGCTAACGTAACCAAAAATTGGCTGCTGCAACAAAAAATCGACTGTTACAGCCAATTAAAAATGTTATGCCATATTTTACCATCTGATTTGCTGCAGCAGCCAATCTTTTATTTCAGTGTATCCCACGAACTCTTCAAATAGTTTTTAAAAATTATTTATTAATCATTGCTTTGTCAAATTTTTCCAACCATATTTTGAGAAGAATATATTATTATTGAAGTTCGATTGGAGAGAACTATTATGAAGAGCTTCAGAACTATTCCGAAGAGCTTCAGAACTATTCCGAAGAGCTTCAGTTTTATCATTGTATCGACAAAAATCCGAACGATCGAGCGGTGTATTTTTAAGTGAATCGAACGAGATTGATGGACGTTTATAGCGCATCCCAACGAAGTGGGGATAATTGTGCTTCGGATTGAAATCTCTTTTGTGTGCCTGGATTCTCTTTATAAAGGAAACCGGATATTGCATTTGCAGAGCTCTGATTGGCAGTCCGGCTACGCAGTAACGTTTCGCACAATTGGAACTTTGTAATTATTATTTCCGACAGAGTATGTATATGCAAAGAAAATTTAATTAATAGCGCTTCCGCAGCGTGAAAATCGGGAAATGTCGCTCGCTCTGACTAGATTTTATATCAAGCCGAGTTGCAAGAGAATAAAAATATCAATGTTTCATTCATGCACCGTAGATGAATTGCCACTTTAATCGTAAGTTTTAATAAAGCATACATTGAAAAAAAATTTACTGTATTTTAATAAATACTTCTTTAAATATTTGTAAGTAAACATTTGCTTATAGTAAATATTTACTTACAAATCAATAAAAAAATGATAGCTAAATCAAATTAATGCTTCCTATCAAATAAATATTAACATTCAGTAATATTCAATAAATATTTACTTACAAATATTCAAGGAAATATTTATTGAGATATATTATAGTAAATTTTTTTTCAGTGTATAATAATACAAAATAAACACATAATTAAAAAATATCGAAGAATATCCTTCGAATATAAGTTTAAATTTAAAAAAATGCTTTATTTGCTATTTATTTATTGATTTATATTAAACTATTTTTCTTGTTATGAGTCAGTCATAAATCTTTGCATTTAATATTAATTTCTATTATTTAACTTTTTTTATATAATTTTTTAAACTGCTTTTGAAGTAAATTAATAGGACTTTAACAGTGTGAGCGAATTATATAATTGTTATAATATTTTTGTAATACAATAATTATATTTAGGAATGTTTACATCGTATAAATTATGTCGATTTTACATACCTTGTAAGAAACGGGGTTACATTTAAATAATGTTCTTTATTTGCTACTTAATTATTGATTTTTATTAAACTATTCGTATTATTATGATTTATGAATTTTTTTTGTGTAGATATTGAGTATTAGGTAGTATTTATTATTAAATTATTCATTTTTAAACTTGTTCTTCGACTAAATTAACAGCATTTAAATAGTGTGATTAATAAATCGATTTTTATAATATAATATTTTCGTGATACAATAATTACATTTAAGGATTTTTACATAGTGTAAATTACGCCTATAGATTTTACATGTCTCATAAGAAACGTTCGAGGCATTCGCTCCGATACTCACGCAATTATAGGGAACTTATTCTCAGGATATTCTGATTGATGTAATATAATGTCTGTAAAATTGATCAGAAATTGCGCGCGAGTATTCATCGTTGAACGCAATCGTTCAACAATTACAACCAGTTTGATCTCAGAAATAGCGTGGCGCGAGCGCAAGATATTCACTCCGGCCGCCACGCCGTGACGTGATACGTTGGGAAATAAAAAGGTACGGGACTTCGTAAAACGTCGACGTCGACGTCGAATGTTAATGTGGCTGTCGCTCACAGGAACGGCACTAGACATGTTGCAGATCAAAAAATAAGAAGAAAACAGATAAGCCCGCTCGACGCGAAGATTATGATATGATTTTTATTCCGCGGCATGCGGATGATGAATAAAATTCTTCACCGAGGAATTTTTAACATTTTGTTTAACCGTGACAGAATTCCTACAGTTATATTCTAACTTTTTTCTAATCTGTTGGATTACAAAAATACACGCTTAAAATATTTTGAGGAAGAAATCGTAATATGGGATTTTCATATTTTATATAATATTAATATACAAGGTATCCTATTTTAAATAATGTATTAAGATTTCTCGAAAACTATGGTAGATACGGAAAAATGTTTCAAACAAAAATTGTATGGTTCGGAGGGGGATATAAGAAGGTACCATTGATTCGACATTGGATGGCGTCGCCAAGGCCAGATCAAAGTCACGTCGATTTTTTTAAATGGAATCCCCTATTTTTCATTACATTTTCTTACAGCTTACCTCGAGAGCTTTTCAAAACACTATAATAAAATATTTTTTTATTAAGTATTTTTCGAGTTACAGGTACCTAAAGCTCGAAAGTTACAGCCGGAATTAGCATTATGCAAGTTGTCCGACGACTAAAACCTCTTAAATGTTGTTCAAGATCATGTCCTGGATAACATTTGTCAAGATCAAAGTCATTGGAGATTATTCCTCTTATTTTCATTTTTGCCCTAAAAATTTTTACGTAATTTTTACCATTTTTACCATAGTTTTCGAGAAATCTTGATGCATTATTTAAAATGGGACATCCTGTATATAAAATACATTATATAATTACGCCAGTTATTTTTTGCTCGAATATTTCAGATTATTTAAGTTATTAGAATTTTTTAGTCACTTAAAATGCAAGAGTAAAAAATATCAAATATTGCATTTGTATTATTGCAACAAAAAGATCGATTAGGAGGCTGCAAAGCACTGGAAAATATTTCTGGAAAGATTTAAAAAATTCGTTTTAAAAAATATTAAATCAGGTGTATGTATAAATGTTCTATTAAAGCGCACGAAGCCTCTTTATCACTGGAACAATCGTATTATAGTGCAGTGTAACGTGCACGATATACTACTTAACAATGAGTGTTTCACATAATAAATAAGTCATCGAGATAATCGCCGCGTTTCTGCACATGCGCGTGACATGTTTTCCAACGTGAGACTTACCTTGTAAATCCAATATATTCACGACAAATAGAGATAATTGAATAAAATACTGACAATGAGAAGAACGATGTAGTTTGGAAATTGATTTCCAACAAGCATTCAAAAATGTTACGATAAGATTTAATGTAAATATTTTAGTACATTTTAAAATATTATTTTGAAAAACAATTTAAATTATGCGTGAAAAAGTATGAGTTAATAAATTAAATAGAATGTGGATGTATTTATCGATTGTATTGCAAATGTAAAATAAATGAGGCAAAAAAGTGCATACCGTATTTCATTCCGTTCTCCTTGAGCTCATATTCTTATCCTTCGCTTCATAAGCTTAGATATTATTAAAAAAAACCGCAAGTGAACTGTTGTTACTGATATTACAATTTTAAATTAAACTCGAAGACTATATTAATGACGTGCAATTAATACTTAATTCCATTGCAACGTCAAAATCGCATGTCTATAAAAGTACACGTGTTAATAATGTATATCCAATGCAAAAATTGCACCATGTATTAATATATTAACGACTCGTTTTCGTTTTTATAAAGTATTTGATATCTTTACGATATTATAAATATTTTATTATACGATATTATTAATATTTGCAAAAAGTACAAATAAGCAAATCTAATCCAAAGTTAACGTTTAAATTTAATACGTGATGTACAGATACGTATAAAATCTACAATCGTTTTAATTTTTTTTTATGTAAATCATTCGATAATTCAGAGAGAGAGAGAGCATTCTTTTTTTCCTTACCTTGTTAAGACTCTGACTTCCACGTGACTAAGACTGTCTGCTGCAGACAGCTGCGAGCGCGACACTATTTTTCCTCGATATTTCTTCACTATGTGACGCACGTTATCGACGCACACTCGCGTAGATCATGCGTCTCAAAGCGTCGAACATCGACTGCGTCTTGCAACGAAGAAACTTGGAGAATCAAGTACGAAAGAGAGACGCGAATCACGAGGGACTGACGAGAGAAGAGAGCCGCTTCTCTCTCGTCACCGCAGCCGTTATCGCGATTAAGCAACTTTAAGTCGGTTCCTTTTCAGAGATGAGTTCGCATGTACCTGATCGGTCGTCGACCCCTCCTTAGGAATCCCCTCTTAGACTTGCCGGTAGATTCTCTCGATCTTCTCTCCGGACGGCAACTCGTCATTCGTGAGAAATATTCCGTGAAAATCTTCCGATCGCGGTCTACCGACGGCGACAGACTGCCTAGAAAAACGACGCAGAATAAGTAAATATACATATGTTTTTGCACAGGCGATAAACGAAATTTTCGTCCGGTTTTCCCCTATTGTGATAATATTCAATATTGTGATAACATTCCGCATTCTTATCTACTGCTTTTTTTGTGGGAAAAACGGGCGCAAATTTTCACAGAGTTCGAAGGTCAAATAAAAAATTTACGCGCTACAAATAAATCATTTTATTTGTAAATTATCCTTTTCTTTAGTCAAATATATTTGAAAAATTCCATCCTTCTGTTATGAAATTTAAAAGAGGACAGTGTTTAAAGTTTAAATTTTTTAAAATTATTTTCAGAGTTTAGAAATTAAATATACACAAGAATAAAACACCTCTACAAATTAATGTACCTAAATGTTTTAATAATATTTATTTTTATAATAATTTTAATATTTTGATAGGCTTTTTGCTTTTATTACTGCTTTTCTTAAGAAATTGTAATAAACTGTGATACTTTATCCTTATAGTTAAGACTGCATAAATGTGTTACAAATGATACACAGTACCCGAAATATAAAGTATTTAAACGCACTAGTCAATTATGATGAATGTTTAATTAACAAGTTAAACGGCACAAACGGAAAAATGTAACAACGCGTTGACGGTGGCACCGGTTAGAAGAAACTGAAACCTACGGAAAGCAATTATGACATTCGCCTTCCTTGGTCGACCACGGAGACCATTCGTACATACCTACGTGTACACCTTGTCTTATCTCCCCTCTTCTAAAACATCACTCATTATGGCGCCAAGGTTTCACAGACCTTGTGCAATAGTTTATAGACTACACTCCGATCGAATCATGTCTATAATGTTTCACCCAGATTTTCCCATTCTGAGGAAAACGAGGTAATTTCACTCCAATCGCACTTCATAAACTACTTAAATAAACTTCATAAACTGAAAACGATATTATTCAGAAAATAAGACAATTAATTCTTTCTCTGCCATTTTTTTTCTAAAAAAAGAATTCCATTCACACATTAAATACTATGAAGATTGATTGATTAAAATAACTTATTTCTCTTTCAAAAATTTCGAGTTTGTATTAAATACAATTTATAAAAATAAAACTTGAAATTTTTCTGAGTAAATAGAAACTCGACGTGAATTAGCGAGAGAGTTAAATTTGACTGACACATCGACAATTTGATTCAAACGACGATGATAATTAAACATCGCCAGTAACGAACGGGATGATTGGCAAGGTCCTCTTGCGTAATAATCTTCGTCAATCAACGTGAAACACAAACCGTTGCTCCGATACCGCGATTACTTTCATAAAGTGACAGTGGCGTAGACATCGGTGTCATGAAGATATGACACCTTCACGGTTTGCCTCCTTGTCCCTGCGGAATTTTTTCTGCTATAAGATAAAAATTATCTTGGTCGGTTCGAGGTACGACTCTCCAACGTTGTTATCAATCTTCAAAACACATATCGCGGAATATCTTCGAAGATAAACTTCGGCAATGACGCTACGTTGCAAAGATGAGTATCTCATCGTAGAAAGTCTTTACCATCTCCTAATGAAAATAAAGTTTATGTATTATTATCGTTGAGCTCAACGTTGTAGAAAAAAGTAAGCATTTGTGCCAATCGTGACGCAATTATGAGTAATTGTGTTAATTTCTAACATTATAAAGAGAAACTTGCGTAAATAGTATGTTAGGAATCTATATAGGATCTATATCTTGAGATTTATCGACAAACATCAACTTAATGATGGCTTGCAATTTTTATTAATTTTTAATTATTCGATTTTTAACTATTTATTACCAAATTTTACTTTACCAAATTCATTTGTTTATATTATTTCAAATACAGTTAATAATAATGATAAATAGCATTTTAGAATTTATATAGAAACCATATCTTGAGATTTATCAGTGAAAATATCAACTTAATGAAAGCTTAATGCATTATTTTATTAATTTTTAATTGTTCAATTCTTAACTGTTTGTTACCAAATTTTATTTAAATATTAATGATCGCTTTACGGAGATCAATTACAATTATCTTCGCGCTGTCATATACCTATTAACAAAAAAATACTGCATTTTAATAAATATTATATTATATTTGTTTGAATAGATGTAAGTAAATATTTACTAAGTACTTACTATTTTAACAAATACATAAATAGATTTAGCAAATTTTTTTTCAGTGTACATCGAAAATCTTCGGATAAATGCAATTTTCTATTTTATGAACGTCAAATGTAAAACAAATTTTATTAGTATTAACTTTGGGGGGTTAAATATAATAATATTTAACATCGCCTTCCTTCACGAATTAATAATTAAGATCGAGATGGTTCCTTTTGCCTACAAATCGAGATTGCCCACAGTATTATTTGCTTATATCATTTTTGCCGACAGTTCATTTATGCATAAAAATTATTGCCTACAGCTCGATTGTCTACATGCATTTTTACGCACAAGTAAAAATTTCAGGAACGAAGTCACATTTGCCTACATGTATTATTGCTTAAGCTCGATTATCTACAAGCACTTTTGCGCATAAATATAAAATTAAGGTTAAGTTAAGTAAGAAAATAATTTGTATTTTTAAAGCAAAGACTTTGTGTTTTAAAGCAGAATTTGTGTTTTTAAAGCAGAGAATAGTACATGTAGGCAATCGGGCTGTAGGCAATAATACATGTAGGCAAACATAACTTCGTTTTTGAAATTTTTACTTGTGAGTAAAAGTGCATGTATAAGGCAATCGAGCTGTAGACAATAATTTTTGCGCAAACGAACTGTCGGCAAAAGTAATGTAGGCAACGGTGTTGCAGGTAGGCAAACGGGATCCTCCCATTAAGGTCTCTCAGATTTATTTGCAGTCCAAATCTTCCCAGGTGATACATTTGAAGCTATATTTGCTATTTATACTGTTTGTAATCCTCATGTTTCTTATGTGTATTATTTATAATCCTCGTGTCTTACGTGTATTATTTATAATCCTCGTGTCCTATTTGTACTATTTGTATCTCTCAAGGGCTACCTTGAGGATGTTTAAGTACTATATCTATCCGGCCGTGCTTGACCTACACTCAGATGTACGGGGTTATAGCAAAACCTCCGCCTTATGTCTCTCTCCTCCTCCTCCTCCTCCTCCTCTTTCATTGTTTTTCACAGAAACGAGAAAATTTTATTGTCGCACATAATCGTAAATTATTTTAACATTAAAAATCCGCGACGCAGCACATCGTCCAGTGCACCGTGCTATGTCGTTTCCTGGGAACGCGATATCGGATTATGGCATCTTCGGTATTGAAGAACACTCTTCGCGGATCGTTAGCACGCCGCACGCACCGTGAATACCACGATTCCGCGATACGGCAACATTCGGTTTGTGCATGCAAATGAGGATGATTGCAACTATGTAAGTAAACCTCGCATACCACACTTAGAATACTCGGTAGAGATGTGCAACGTGAAATTCGATTTGTATGAGTAATAACCTTTTGGTAAAAGTTTAATAAAACACCGATATCGATATAG
This sequence comes from Mycetomoellerius zeteki, assembly GCF_001594055.1. Taxonomy (NCBI): domain Eukaryota; kingdom Metazoa; phylum Arthropoda; class Insecta; order Hymenoptera; family Formicidae; genus Mycetomoellerius; species Mycetomoellerius zeteki. The sequence goes on from NW_017257292.1 coordinate 321,057, forward strand.
CAATATAACGGGAAAAATTCGATTAATATTCATAGCGATGTCGAATTCCCATGAGATTCATTTAGCTTTTTAATATTAAAATCAAATACCGTTAACTAATAATACTAACGTATTTTTGCTGGTAGTATAAATTATATTTTCATCGATAATGTGTAATAGCCAGTAAATATATATTTTTTCCAAGAAAGTCAGACCAACTGCAAGATGTAATATATAGATAGTTCTAAATAATTTTTTTGTTAAATACGGTATTTTTTGAGAACGTAATGTGAAAATATAACAAAGCCACACGATGGTTACTTTGGGTTAAAATGACCTGAACTGTTTCTGAAGTGTTACCAAATCAATAGTATTAGTTCCATTGACTTCAAAAAATTGCATTATACAATTTCATCCTTTAAGAAAATGGAACAGTGGCGTTGTAGTGAAAAATATAATTTTGACATCAAAAAAAAAAAAAAAGATCGTAAACGTGTCAACTTCAGAAAAATAAGTATTTTTACTTAAAAAAACCTTAACTTTTTAAATTTATAATATTTTCAAACGCAGTTTTAGCTTAATATTCTTGAGATGATGTACTTAAAAAAAATAGTATGGTTACACGTGTTTTAAAAAAGTTTATTTATTTTGAAGGTAGATGGTGGTCGTCTTTTAAGTGTAGAAAAGATTAGAAAAGATTAATTTGGGTAAAAGACTTTTTTTATTATTGATTTTAGTTATTATTAATGTAAAAATTGTTATTATTATTATTATTATTAATACTGAAGACAAATATAAATGAAAAACGTAAAATACAAAAAATACATAGAAAACTCTTCGCTACAGCAATCTCAGTACACAAATAGAGTCTGCTCTCTAAATCTGAATCAGTGGATAATCACTGATTCAGTGCCAAATATGCCATTGTTAATTAGTGAATGAAATGTGGTATCCCTAACCTATAGCGAACCTTGCTTCAATGTATAAGTGTAGCGCATTCAACGTACATGGTATTGTAAGATTGGAATTACAATATGCTGGAGCATGCAAATATCGGTATTTTAACTATATAAGCTCAAACTTCTTTTCTTTTATAATTGAATTTCACTGATTATTCAGTGAAAAATTTCACTGATTATTCAGTGCCAAATGTGCTAATATGATATGCTGATAATTCGCAGTAAGTATCAAGTATATGCCACTTCAGTAAATTATCCATTAGTTCAGATTTAGAGAGAGTGTTTATCACACATGGGTCATAAGCACGATGGACATTCTTTCCTCAGCGTTTTTTTACCCTTACTTAAAGGACACAATTTACATCTTGCTTATTTTTGCAATTTTATGCAAAAATATAAATCATAAATTTTTTAACGAAAACGACGCGTTGATAATACTTGCTGATACTTTGACTCGAGAAAAAACGCTTTTTGCGCGAATGGCTGTTAGACGATATTAACAGTCTGATTAAAAAGTTAAGCATCTCTATCGATAGTTGAAGCTTCAAACCTTCAGTCAATGGCAGGTGCGCATCCTTCCAATGCCAAGAAGGTTCTAAAATCTAGCATGAAAGATGCTTGGGTCATTTTGGGCCACGAAGGGCCTTTAAAATGCTAATACTTTTTTTTATAAGATCTTAAACATTAGAGAATTAATTTATAAAAAACGATGATTTTGTGATTCGAAATCCTATAATAAGAGTCACACCATACGGTAGCCAGTTTTGATTGGCTTGCTAAGTTTTGTCAATTTCCGCTTATATTTGAATCACACTAATTTTAAAGGTGCCATAAATATTGTATTTCAGCAACATAAATATGAAATGAGCCTTAGATGAAGAATTGTTTTAAACAGTGCTGCACATTCAACCATTTTCTAAATTTTTACGTATATTTTTTATAACAAATATCTAGTCGATGTAGTCGTAAACATACGTGAGCAGCGTAAGCGTTTCAGAAGAGGTTAGATTAGGTTAAAGAAAAGGAGATACTGCAAATACATACCCTTCTCTCTCGTAGGATTTTGACAAAAATACGTACCTTATGATGTGATTCTTATTATAAGTAACTCTTATTATAAGTAACTTATATGTAAATAAAAAAATTAAATTTACTTAATAATCTGTGTATTACATTGTTATTTAAAGTAAGTCTCATTTTAAGAAAAATTAGGACATTCTGATCTCAAAAATAATTTTTTCAAAATTAATGTGTTTGTTTTAATTTATATAAGTTAATTCTATTTTAACTTTTATTAAGTTAATTTTTGTTCCTTCAACTATTAACTTAATTTTATTAATTTTATAAGCCATTAACTTTAACTTTATTAATTTGGTTTTAATTCGCGTAAAGATACATATCGTCAGCTACGATTTCGCTGCGCGTGCTCTTAGTGCAAGACTCGTGTCTCCTGATAGTACAAATTATAGTATAATAATAAAATTATACTATAAAATATAGTTACATATTAGGTGGTGAACTTAATTCCTGCCGTTTTTTCGTCTCCAAAATTGATTTGTTTCGAAAGGAAGATAAATGAATAAGATATTTATTTATTTTAATCAAAGTAATTTCCTCCATTTTCTATTACTTTTTCCCATCTCTCCGGCAACAGGGCAATCCCACGACGGAAGAACGCGGTATCTTTCGAGGCGATCCATTCATCCACCCATTTTTGGACTTCTTCGTAACTGGAGAAGTGTGTGTCCGTAAGGACGTGTTGCATTGATCGGAAAAGATGGTAATCCGATGGTGCCAAGTCTGGAGAGTACGCTGGATGCGGGAGGACTTCCCATTCAAGCTCTAGAAGTGTCTGCTTCACACTTTTCGCAACATGCGATTGAGCGTTATCATACAACAAAATGACTTTGCATCGATTGTTGGTTGGTCTTTTTTGCATCAACTCGTTACTCAATCGGCATAATTGCCGTTGATAGTGATCAGCTGTAACGGTTTCATTTGGACGCAATAGCTCGTAATACAGCACACCCTCCTGGTCCCACCAAATATAGAGCAAGGTCTTATGTCTGTGAATATTCCTCTTCGGCATTGAAGTAGATGGTTGGTCAGGGTTCACCTCTGATTTTTTTCGCTTGGGATTATCAAAATAAATCCATTTTTTATCGCCAGTCACGATACGCCACAAAAAACTCTTTTTTCTTTGCCTGGTAAGCAAAGAAGTCGCAATAGATAAACGATTCAAAATGGCATTTTCTGACAGCTCATGTGGTAACCATATCTTTTCCTTATGAATCATTCCCATGGCATGCAAGCGTTTTGAGACGGCCTTTGGAGTAACATTTAACGCTTTCGACAATTCTGAGAGCGTTTGAGCTGGATTCTCATCGAGCAATTCTTGCAGCTCGACATCTTCAAATTTTTTCGGCTGTCCGGGACGTTCTTTGTCTCTCACGTCAAAATCACCGTTTCGAAAGCGTTCAAACCAAACTCTACATGTTCTTTCCGATGGAGTTTCATCACCATATACTTCAGATAATAAACGATGCGTTTCAGTTGCAGTTTTCTTGAGGTCGAAGTAGTGAAGAAGTACATGTCGGAAAAACAGCTTATCGCGGTTCATTTTCAATCAATTGAAAAATCTCTTGTCGAGAAATCTAACCTGTGAGGATTGAATCACTTTCAGCAATGTCTAAACTACAAAAGACATGCGACTTCACCTTTGACTCGCCAGCATTGGAGCTAGCACCCTCTAGTAGCGAGCGGCAGGAATTAAGTTCACTACCAATAGTAATTGCGACCATTTTTATTAGTAACAATAACTATAATTGTAATAATTTTCAGTTACCAGCTATATTTTGTCGATGTAACTATACACATAATTATTATTACTAATATTTTGCAATAATTACGGTATGATTATAATCATAAATACCAAAAATTTTTTTCTCAGTATATTTACAGATAGTAACTTAAATTTGTAACATTTACGAATCATCATTAGATAACTAAAATATGTTCTTATTTTCACATATACAATTTTTTTTGTATTTTTTTTTATAATTCTGGATAATTGGAAAAGTAAAGCAATCTCTGTAATATTGAAACTCAGATATAACTACTCATCTATGAGTTCTGAATACGAAGAAAAAATTGTATAGTTAAAATAAAATTAATAATTGTATAAAACGTAAGTAGTGATGTGATGTTCTTTTCTTAATTAAAAAAGATCTATTAAATAAAAAGCATTATAAGATGTAATATCAAAAAAATATGTAATTACTTTTATTATTAAATAAAAATATGTAATTACCAAATCAAAAGAATACGTTTGATCCATACTTAGTCTTCATCAGTTATTTTAAATTATAAGCTAAAAAACTATAATACAAATTTCTGAAATTCATATAATGAAAGAATGCGAATAAAACGAAACCAATAATGATAATAAGAAGCCATGCTAAAATGTCAAACACTTAAATATACAATAAAAAAAACAAAGAACAAACACAATATCAATGAATTATGCCGATATTTTTTTGTTCGCTTATTATATTATTTTTTTCATTACAAAAAAATGTAATGTATTAAAAAATTTTCAATCAGTGTTCAGAATCAGTGTTCGTTATATGACGCAATTAATTGATTCTATTACTTTCTGTAATTTAATTCATTCTTTCCCGAAAATCAATTAGTTCGGATCAACCTTTACAACCCTTGATGATGATGAATTTTACGCAACAGCTATTGCCGTTCCGGTTGGATAATTACAAAAGTTGTCCGTCCTGGTTTTCGCAGTTTTTCACGTTTGCCTCTCGCAGTTACTTACAAGATGACTATGTCCAGATTAGTCCGCGGAGTATAAGCGATCTGTCAGCCCGCAGCGAGAGGCACCCGCAGGGCACGTCTCGCTTTCACTCAGCCAGTCTCGCGCGTGGGCCACGTGCATTGGAAAACTGAATACGGCGGATGTACATCGGGCACGGCACGATGCACCGAACTGATGTGTCTAAAAAGGGGAAGAAGGAGGGACAGGTTTCACATATGCAATCGTCGATTGCGAGCCGATAGCGGTTACGCGATCGCGAGATCGCGTCTCGTTAAATTGGTACCGCTCATCCACGATCGAGACCCCCTGGTGTCACGGCACTCCTCGGGCTTGGCGCCCAAGTACAACCTGCCTTGTCCTCGTCGTGACTCGCCGATGACGCAACGCATAAATACACGCCACAGGGAATCGAACCGGTAGCTTCTAGTTCTACCTCTGCTGCTGCCGCTGCAGCATCTTCTTCTTCTTCTTCTTCTTCTTTTTCTTCTTTTTCTTCTTTTTCTTCTCCGAGGAAAGCAGTCTTTGAAAAGCGGTGGTTCCGGAGGCAGCTCCTTGATCGGTACGGCTCCACGATCGTTATCGTGAGAAGTGGATGAATCTCGGGCTGCCAGGTCTCGTGGCAATCGAGTCGAGAAGGTGGAGGTAATACAGTAGGGAGAAAGAGGAAGGAGAAATACAGCAAGCAGATCTTGGAGACGCCGTCGAGTCCTGGCCGTCAGACCCGCTTTATCCTCCGATCGACTTGGAGGACTTCTCGTGAGGACCAAATCGCTGCTAAATCTTTCCGGCACGCCTTCGGAACTCCTGACTCGCGAGATGTGGCGGCTGTCGATATTGATCGGTATGATCACGATCGCGAGAGCCGGACCATACGACAGGACAGCAGACTCAATGAACGACAGGACTCTGTTCATTAGGAGTCTACCGGGATATCCTGGGACCAGGAGTGATCTCTACGAGGTCTATATGGAACCATATTATTTCGTATGTACTTATATTTTTGTCTTTTTTTATTATGGATATATATGATGAATTTTTATTATATTTGCATTATACTTGATAACAGTTATTTAAAGACTCTCATATTTTTTTTATGTAATAATTTAATTAATTTCTGACGGAATTTATCATTTTCATATAATTACCGATAATATTGGAAATTGATATTAATCATTGCCCATTAATTCATCAAAATTTTATAAATTATTTTTTTATTTCTATAGTGAATTTTTATGGCATTATACTTGATTACAATTATTTAGAAATTGCTACGTTTTTTTTTATTTTATATACAATAATTTTATTTAATTTTTGGCGGAATTTATTATTTTTATATAATTACTAATAAAATTGGAAATTAATATTAATCGTTGTCCATTAATCATCAAAATAATTTCTTTATTATTATGTGATGAATTTTTATGGCGTTATATTACGATTATTCAGAAACTTAAATTTTTTTAATTTTATATACAACAACTTTATTTAATTTATGATATTTATCCTTTTCGTATAATTACTAATAAGATTGGAAATTGATATTAATCGTTATACGTCGGATTAAAAATCATCAATTTGATGATATATCTGTGTTTGACATAATTTAATTTTTCAAATATTGGATTTGAAGAATTATATTGTTATATTATAATAAAATTATTGTGAAAATTAAAAAGAAATATTGAATCTAAATTACGTTTCATGATGGTAAACGATTCGATTAGGATTGATCCAATGCATACACTTGGAAATCAAGAAATTCAAATTATGTAAAGTACTTATGCTATATACACCTGAGGATAACCCGAAGAGAAAACCGAAACGTTTGTATTTTATTTTAATTCGAAATAGATTCAAGTTCAAATAGTTCAAATAATGTGCCTTATTAATGGCACTTAACTCTCATTTAGAAACTTTTAGCTTTATTAATCTTTAATTTCAAGAGTTCTTAGATTGATGTATTGTTGAAATATTTTCGATTTTCACATCTCCACTTTTAGGAGAAAATTTTAAGCGACCAATCTCACAAATTCTTTACAGCCACTTTTAAAGTGAAGTACTGTAAAGAATTCATGAGATTGGTCGCTTAATGTTCTAATTTTTAATCGGATAATTGCCAACCAACAATCGGTCAACCTTTTCACTTTGCATTTCGCATCTTAGACAGATCTCATCGACCTGAAATAAATTATGTAACCTTGTTAAACTTGTGTGAAAACATTTAATGAACATCCTTTCACTTTTCTCTTAAACTTTAACGGAGCTATTGCTCATGTCGCAATTCATTCAACTTTAATTTTCCTTGATCAACTCAACATGTAATTTTGTTGCTCGATATACGATTACTGTTGTATCTCAATGCTTGCGGTAATTGGTATCGTCATATTTATAGCCTTACGTGCAAATAACAGCCGTTACGAACATTTCCGCCGAACGTTATTGAAGTAGCAATCATCTGTCATTCGGCGTTACTTGCAAGACGAAACGAGAATTATGTAGAATGTAATAATTTATCATTTGTATGGATACAGTATGAAGGAAAAACGAGTTACATTAACTCATTTTTATTAATATGAATGAATATTTTATAACGAAAATTTACATCGATGAATCAAGCAATACAGATTTACATATCATTTTATTATTATACGTTTATTTACATACACTTGATGAAAATCTTATGAGAAAAATGTTTAGCTATAATTGATATAATTTAAAATTTATGACTATAATTGCACTGTAAAATAATTATAATTTATAAGTTTTGTTTTTACATAATTATTGTTGCTATAATATTAGTAACAATAATTTTATATTTATAATTCCATCAACCATAAAAAATTATACTATAAATATGATATTTTAAAATATTAATATAACAAAATATTTTTAAATATTATAATATAAAAAAATATCAAAATATGGATGATAAATAAAATAAACATTTTTATATAATAAAAATAAACACAATTGCAATTATAATGAATATAATTATTTACTTTCTATTTATGTGATAATAATAACTAAAAAATGTATAAAAGAAAAAATAAGGAAATAATTATTCTCACGATATAACACACACATGGAAGCTTATCATAGTTATGAATGTTATGATAATTATGATGCAATTATCATAATTATGATGCAATTGAAACAACTATAACTTGTATAATTAAATTAAATGTAAATATATAATTGGCACCAGAAATGATTATAAATTATAGTTAAATTATGCTATTATAATCTTTTTTCTTTCAGTGCAAGCGATTTTCTCATTTTTAGAAAAAATTATCGCTTATTTATTACAACGACGTAACTCAAAAGTTATAATTTAAAAAAAATGATAATAAAAAAATGAAAAACCTACTTTTATTCCTCTAGAATCAATTATTAAAATTGCACTTTAAAATTAAAATTATAAAATTTTAATCCATAAATGTTCAAACTCATTTTCTGGGAAATTTTGCTTTTTTATTTGTATTGTTCTGTAGCAAATAAGCTATATATAAAAAAACATATTTTTCAAAGAAAATTTATTCGTTTTATTAATTAAATTTATTCGTTTTATTCTCGTTTAGTATCGAGAAAATGTATACAAATCGTCTTAAACGACATACCGCAATATCGCTCTCTTTCTTCGTGTGCACCTCGGGTAAACATTTCCACGCGCGTGACTTCTTCATCCTCCGCAACGAATGTGGCGATACAATTCATCGGCCTGTCCATCTGCGCGACTCTATTATTAGTCATTAACTACACAGTCTATCTTTAATACGTGTAAATTTGCATAATTAGCCATTAAGTTATTTAAACATCGCGAAGGACGTCGACTGATGCGCATCGTTATGCCACGAGGACGCTTTCACTATATGAGCGGTCGCTCTTCGCCTATGCCCCTTGCAATTCTAACGAAGCAACGATTCACTACGGCCGACCTTGCGCACAGTTTCTAACCGTCATCGTCGCTATAGATTATACCCCTAGTCGCATTGGTAATTGCGGATTTTACCCATGAACCACAACCTCGCTTATACAAAACAAAAGTAGAAAAAACCAAATAAACTTGACGTCCGTACGAATCGCGAGGTAAATCAAGGTGAACGTAAGAGTGGCGCAATTCTAATGCGATTTAGTAGGTAGAACAAATTAGATAGGAAGCACATCGTTCCCTTCTCCCGAATGCACTACATAGTGCATCACTCGTACGCGATACTCGCGGACGCGTCATTATCAATTTCCGGTCTTCGCGTTCTCCCGCGGGACTCCGCTCGCGCGGCAGCATTTATGGATTAATCGAGCTATAATCGAGCAGTAACAAATTGCTTCCGTAGATACTCGGTTGCGTAGATTTTCGTTCTACTCCTCGCCAATCTATGGATTCTTGATCGAAACTTATCGAGATATTTACAATTTTTTTAGGACTCTATTTCTTGGAGTAAAATCTCATTCCAAACGAATGAAAATACTGCCACTATTAAAAAAAAAAGAGTGAAAATCTGTTTCTCTTATTTAAGAATGCAAATATTTTCACTCGTTTTCAATAATGGTAGTATTTTCACTCTTTTAGAATAAGATTTCACTCCAGGAAATTTAGAAAAGACATTCTAATCCTTGTTTATAATTATCTCTCTTTTATTTCAAAAATGGCGCAACTCAAAAACATGATATTCGAGTTATTACCATGAATGAATTTAATAAACATTAGCCTATCAATCATCGAAAATAGACTTAACTTCATTAACAAATCATCATAATACAAAAAGAGTGACTTAAGGTATCATCATAACTAAAAAAGAGTTTTAAAGGGTTGTGAAAATGATAAAAATGACATTTAATCATTATTAATATATTTTTTATTAATAATATGTTTTATACCAATTATTTGATATTATTAGTCATTAATTTTCTGTCAAATTAAAAAATAGTTTTTTATTTTTCTAGAAAATTTATGTGATTTTTTAAATTGTCATTTTTTGAAATATAAAAGAGTAATTACGAGATGTTATGTCACATAAAAAGTTGTCATTTTTAAACATATATAAGGAATAGGAAGAATAAAATATTTTTTAGTAGAGGATATTTGATAGTTTTATTTACCTACATATAAAGTAAAGACGATCGGACATATTTGTAGATATTACTTAACAAATGTTTATAAAAATGCCAAATATTACCAATTTTAATATATATATATTTTCGAAATGGTAAAATTCTTAATAATATATGTACAGTGTACATACATGGATTTTTTTATCAAATGATGTTAAATATTTTATTTTTCCTATTTCCTATATGCATTTAAAAATGTTTTGTTTCAGCAGCTTCCCATGGGACATCCTGTTATTAAACAAATGTGCTATTTATCAAACTTTCGAAATGCTACTCTTTTATATATTTTTTTTTAATTTCGAATAAAATAATTACTTTTTTATTGATCTCTTCTGCCAATAAATATTGACATCTGAAATAATTATGATTCTTTTTTTAATTTGTAGGCAGTCGGTCTGAAAGCCGTAGTGGAGATGAAAGCTCTCGGTGAAGACGGTTCGCCGGTGGATGGGCCCCGAGGGATGCTGACATTGGAGCAGCATCCCGAGGGGGTCAGGGTCACAGGCACGATCACGGAATTAAATCCAGGCTTGCACGGATTCCATGTACACGAAAAAGGAGATTTGAGGAAAGGTTGCAATTCGGCTGGCCCGCATTTCAATCCGTACATGGTAATAATGTTTTTGCAATTCTAAATTATGCACATCTAGGGTTGCCATCCGTCCTCTTTTCTCCGGATGCTCTCTTTTCCTCGTCCTCTTTTTCTAAGGCGTCCGGGAGCGTCCAGAGAGATTTTCCAAAGACGTCTGGAATAATTATGGGCGGTAATTATTTGAGACACTTTTGGAAAATTTTTTCGAACGTTCCCGGACTTATACTCGTATATAAAAAGACGATGTCCGTCGTTTGGAAAAAAAAGAGGACAGATATGACAATCTTATCCTCATTACAATTAGTTTACGATACGAATTAATAAGCATTCCTCCATAAGTAGAGTTTTATTTGGGTGGTGGGGGGGGAATTAAATCAAATTAGAGTTGTGGAGACTTTTGAACTGGGGGGGGAAGGGAGTCAAGTGATATGGACTATTAGACTTGTTTTGTTATATATTATTGTTTTCAATTAATTATTAAATTTTTAATAAATTATAAAATCATGTATCCGCTTCTCTTTCGCTACGTAAAAGTATTAGATCGGAACAAAAATTCATAGCGATACCGAACTTAAAATTTCAAGCAGCCGTAACTTCGTTAAAAATGAATGAAATTTAAAAAAGTTTTAAAATTTAATATTGCTACTTTCGAAAAGTTACTATATCTTATTTTGAATTTATGTGAATTTGGTAATTTTTATATATATAGAAAACTATATGAGTTGAATAAAATAGAAAATTATCTTCTCATTTTGTGGGCTTGTCACGTATCCAAAAAAATTTTCGACTTTCTAACATGAAAGATTAAAAATTTTTTTTACAAAATCGTTTCTTAAAAATGTTTTTAAGTTTTTTTATTATCGAGTCATCATGCATTAAATAAAAAAGGTATTTTAACTTTAATTGCTCATAACTCCGTTAAAAATCATCATATTGCAATTCAAAAATAGATTCTTAAAACTGAAATTTTACTTTATTAAATAGTATAATTTTTTTTTAACATGTAGACCTTAGTGACCAACCGTTCTGAATAAGAAGAAACAGTCCCAAATTTTAATTTTTCATCCCACTTTATAACACGTCCCAAATTTTGTTCTAAATTAAGAACATGATTATAAATTATCCCTCTTCTAAGTATAAAAATAATAAATGTGAACTAATAAGTGAAAATAATAAGCGTGGAATATAATTTTCAACTAATATGTGAAGAATTTTATAATTTTTTTTAAAAGCTCTGCAGATATTACTCATAAAATACATTCAGTAGTACTCTTAAGTAATACATTAAGTAATACATTCAGTAATACAATTATATTCTTAATTTTAAAAAATAAAATTTGATCTTGCAACTTGACGTAATTTTCGTTGTGATCTCATGTAATATTATATTATACATTGAGTGTTATTAGTTATTTACAAATATAATATTATATTGTTTATGCGTTTTGTCACAATTATTTAAAAAATGTATATCTATTAAAATTTAATTACGACTATTAATATTGAATTTTTTTAAAAAAATGTCCCTTTTTGTCTTCTTAAGGAGTTGATCACTTTAAACATGATATAAATGAAGTAACATTACAAACTTTTTCTATTCAATATAATACGATATACATTTTATGTTACACATCGTTCCTGTGTCTCTCTCATATCAGTTGTTTTATAAAAATTATAAATTTATAAATATCACAGAGATTAGATCGCGTTAATAAAGCAGATGATAAAATTAGAGAGAGAGAGCACGACTTCTATCGTAGGATTATGAAAAATTCATTCAACTCCTTTTCCAATTATCATTTTCGCAAAAATTTAAATTAACTGGACATTTGCATGTGGAAATGAACATTTTATGTAACGAGTGATTGATTTTTCTATTTCTCTGAGACTGATTCAAAAGTCGAGGAAGTTAAATTTTCAGATTAATTCCAGGATAATCCGGATTACCGTTGTCATATCGAACTCTCCGAATGCAAATGCGACGCGATTAGCACAAATTGATAGCCTCATGCCTCGCGGATTGAGCAATCGCGATCCCCCGCGCGATAACATACTCCCTCTCTCCATTTTATGTTACGGTAAACGAAGAGTGATTGCGTTTCAGGTGAATCACGGAGCACCGAGCGATCCGTTACGTCACGTCGGCGATCTCGGCAATATTGAGGTCGGAGAGGACGGAGTGGCGCGTATCGACGGCATGGATCACTACTTGAGCCTGGTGGGCGTCCGGGGTGCGATCGGCAGGGCTCTGGTGATCCACGCGAAACCCGACGACCTCGGCCGCGGTGGAACCGAAGAGAGTCTGAAGACCGGATCGGCGGGCGAGCGCGTTGCTTGCGGCGTCATCGGGTTCTTGTAAAAAGATTTCGATGGACAGTGAATTCGGCTATTGCATGCACTAAATACGCACTGAAAGCTGCCGTATTTAATTCACTTAAAAAGATACTGCGTAGTATGCAAGATTTTTGGTATGCACAAACAGATTTTGGTGAAGGATATAATTCCTTGCTAAGAGGACAAAATATTTTCTTTAACATATCAATTAAAATTAATATTGTTATATATTTCTTTATAATTTTATATACTTTTATTCTATTTTAAATACTGATATTTTGATATCTTTTGATAACCATATTCCGAGTCTCGACAGTTTTCGTTGAAATTAAAATAATTTAAAAAGGAATAATTATTATAAATATTTATTACATCACATGTTTATTCATTGTTATGAAAATAGCATAAGAATTAAGCTGGTTTTAAACTAGATATTCACGTAAAATAAAATATGATTATCATGAGTGTTATTCACATAATATTACTGTTATAATATAATTAATTTTATTCAGTTAAAGTAATTATGTGTGATATATATATATCTCTCTCTCTCTCTCTCTCGACAGACGTTATAGATAAATTTATGTACACAGCCTGTAGATTGTGCGCACTAGTGCATCCACCCAAATCCGCTAAAAGAGATGTTGCGTATCGCAACTTCATTCACTAATTTAATTGCGTCCGTTTGTACCGATCAATAAATCACGAATGTATAAATAAAACACCTGTTAAATGCATTTTATATACACCTTTATGTAATCTCTCTAGATCATAAAAATAAGATGAATAATTCTAATAAGAAAGATTGATAATAGCTAAGCCAATTTTCCTTCCTTTTTAGTTCGTACTTCTAATAAACACTAAAATAAAATAAATTTATTGATAATTATACATTAAATAACAACAATAGTCATGTTGATATAATAGTATTTTATATGAGTATATAAAAAAAATTCTTTTAGAGACATTTTCGATAAATTACGATCGAATGTTTTTCGCAACAAAATTTCCACGAAATGGTCCACAAAAATGAAGCTGTTTTTTTACGCCAATACACGGTCAATCAGAAATTTAACGAAATTTCAATGCGAAGAATTCAACTCGGAAATTGGACCGAGTTTGTCGTAACAAGATTTTATTGTAATAGCTTTCGCCGTTGATACATTTTTCGGTGAAGTAAATACAACAATATACGACATAGCCAGACAAATACACATACAATTGTATATGAAAAACGCAATCAACGATTCTCGATAAGGAATCCAAACTGCAAAGTTTCCGGATCTTTTAAGTATCGTATGCAGTTTATTTCTACACGTGCACATAATATTATTACAATTAAAACTTAGACGTCAGTATAAAAGGAAGGGAGAAAAAGATAAAAATCACAAGAACGAACGTCGAATATTCTACGGACGAATCGTTCGCTTCTTCTGGGAGCCCACACGTACGAGAGTCCCGAGTGGCTGAGGTAGCAAGAACTCTGGACAAGAACTCTGGACTCCACAGGACAGAAGTTCGTCGAAGTAGCGAACTGCGAAGTGGCGAATCTGTTAACTTGTTCTCGTCGATGATGTTCCTGAATGCAGCAGGTACTCAAGAGGCTTCGACGAAGCCCCGCGCATCTTTTCCACCGTTGAAGGTCCTACGGGCTCGCCCATCTCCTCGAGGGCTTGCAGCACCTTGGTCACCACTTCCGGCGGCGAGGTCCTCCTCGCTCCCGGCGCGTCTGGTCGATGCTGGAGGTCGTCCTGGCGCGGTTGCCTTGGCAGCGCGAACGTTTGTGGCTGAAAATGCACTGCAAGGACGTTGAACCGTCCGTTTGAGCACTTCATGTCTCGTCGTAAAATTACCTCCGAATCCGCAATATCGATCGTTTCCGCCCCGATTTACGCCGCCAAGAACCGAGAGCGAACCAAGATAATAAAATCAACGATGATTTTTATTATTACCAAGATTAATCCCGCCCGCGATTTCTCGTTGTCTACGATATCAGCATTTTATAAATCGTGACATATCGGCAGTATATCTTCGGGTTAATTTATCTTTTGAGATATACTATGGGGTTGCTTTTTTTTCAATTGCCTTTTATCGATCAATTTTATAGCGAATTCGGTTGGACGCATTAGTGCGCGCTGGTGCATATTAAAACCGTTGTACATTGATTTAATCAAAGTGTAAAAGTGAAATGCAAATATTTTAAATTATAAAATACATACTTTATCTAACAGTACAATAAAGTGTATTAAGAATTTCACAGTTTAACTGGTTGTTGTATTCATATTAAACACATTTTTACATCAATCTGTGTACGACTGCTTTAATATGCACCAGTGTACACTTAGTGCATCCAATCGAATTTGCTATTAATGCAGAATTCGATTCATATCGTATAATATTTTAGCGCATAATAAGATTAGATTAGATCATATAATGTTTATATATAGATATAATAAGATTAAAATTGATCAATCAGACACTTTATTATATTTAACCCGCATAAAAATATACTATTAGTGCAATAAGTAAATTCGAATTGTTGTAATAGTGATGGAGAAAATTTCATTAAAATTACACTAAAATTTTATTGTGAAAATAAGTATTATTGATTAGTATCATATTTCAGAAGATACACGACAAAATTATTAAAAAAAAAGTTTCCTTTATAAATTCTAGAACTAATTTTATGATGCATGCATTCTAGAATTCATGAAGGAAATTTTTTTTATTATAATTTTGTCGCGTATCCTCTGAAATATGATGCTAATCAATACTTATCTTCACAATAAAATTTCAGTGTAATTTTAATGAAATTTTCTCCACATTTATTACACACTATTCGAATTTACTTATTGCACTAGTAGCATATTTTTATGCGGGAATTCTCCTAATGACGTCAAAGTTTGCAACACGATTACTAACGTTAGATTTGTAAGACCCATTTAATTTGTGTTAAATTATAAAAGCTAATTAATTTTCAGAACTAATTCATTTTAAGAAACCAAAATGACAACTCGTATTGAGAAGAATGAATGTTAAGTAATTTTAATAAAAATAATCCAAATTTGCAAATCTAATGTAAAGAAAATTGAATTTCATACTTCTGACAAACAAATTTATCAGGTCTTTCTATGGTTGAATTAGTAGATATACACTTTTGGAACTTAAAGTGAGACAAGTATATATTTGATATTTAACGAAAGCGAGAAAGAAGTTCTAGTGCAAGAAAAAAAATAGACTTATAATTGAATGGGTCAATAGACCTACCGTAATTAACCCTCCGAAAGGTTAAAGATATTTCGATAATACTATAAATTAAATTTTTTAATTTTTTCTCAGCTTGGCTCAAATTAATTTGGCAGCATATTGACTCATCTCAATAGATTCTTGTAGAAATCATCTCAATAGCTTTGAATAGAAATCCAATAGTAACATTTTTTATGTATATACATTTAGAAGCAAATTTGTATAAACAATTTGTATGAATCACGCCAATATAAATTGTATAAATCGCATAAAAAAAAAATTATTTAAAAATTTAATGATCACTTTACGCTCCAATTATTTTTATTTATACGGCAAAATAAGAGCTCTTCTCACTGAGATTAAAGTGAATTTTTTTAAATAAATGCATTTCTCATAACAACGGAGGTAATTCTCCGCGGCAACGGAGGTGATTATCGCTACATTACTAGGAACATCCAGGACGTCGTAATCCGAAATGTCATCTAAATCATCCGCATCGAAGTTACTGCGGCCGCATCTAATGACAAATTGCAAGCAGTTGATGATCAGCCTTTTTGATGACCTCCACATAATCATGTGCGAACATTTTTGGACGGGACCGTCGCGAATAACGACGTGCGAATTACATTGTCACGAGTCGTGGGGTTTCGTGTAACGTAAATGTTGACAGAAGTGATTAGACGCGAATACACGAGTGTACGTTGAAGTTCGTTAACGTGAACATAACAAAAGCGAACTTAATGTGGTTTGATATACAAAATGACATTTAAATCTAAAAATACCGTTTTAACAGTTTTAATACTGTTTTAACTAGACTGTTTTAATACTGTTTTAACAGTTTTAATACTGTTTTAACCGTACTGTTTTATTCAGAAAGTCCTCAATATATTTAAATTACAGAGAAAGTCTTATATCATTATAATTATATCGAATAGTAATTTTATCGTAGATATATTGGTCTAAGGGCCGATTGTTCTATCTTTTGATAAATTTTACCTGTTAAGTAAACTCGGCAATCCGCGCATATGATTGGGTAATCTTATTACTTACCCAACAGGTAAAATTTACCAAAAGGTGGAATCACAATCAGGCCTAATAAATCTATGTCTTTGAGTTTTACAATGGTATCGCACGGGTGGTGGGCGCACACGCGCTATGGCGTAAATGAAATAAATGTAATTTGTACTAGCATGATATTCTTGTAATTATAAATTGTAACTCCTTTTAGAAAAATTGGTAATACAATGAAATTTAAATTAATATTAGGTTATTCAAATTAATAGAATTAATAAAGGAGTTCACATTACGTTAAATGAATTATATTACAATAAAAATTATGGCTAATTATATAGCGCGCATACATGTAATTATAATGGTCGAAAATCAATTTTACAAATTTTCTATATTTCTTTACAAGCGTATCGAGAAAATAAAATCGAATACAAGATTAAAATATCGGAATGCCGGTATGCTCTACATTTAAATCTATTAAAAATGGATGTCAAAGTTATCTTGAAATTTATTATCAGAGCTATATCAAGAAAACAGCTTCGCATAGATACGTTTTTATAAAATTAGAAGAATAATGATTCTTTTCACAAAGATAGAAAAATGTGTATGTTGAAAGTACATGTGAAGAATATGTTGAATGTCACTATCGCCTGCCTCTCCCTCTACCTCGCCCACCCCTGCCACCTCTACCGCCCCTGGCGCCGCGTCCTCTACCACGGGCAGCACCTACAAACAAATAATATAATTAATATAACTAAAAAAAATTTTATTATATAACTGTGATGATTGCAAAGAAGTATAAAAAAGAAAATATCTCTTATCAGTTAAAGTTAAAAGCATAATAGGATTAATATTTGTTGGATTATCCCTTTCAGCACTGAATATTTTTAACAAATGGATTGTGGAATATTTTACTTTGTAGCTTGCTTCAACATTCGATATTTCTGTTTATTGTTAAAACTAGACACACAAATATATGCCTAGACATATAAACATACCTCTCGCAGCTTCCTTCTTCTTGGCTTTGGCCTTCGGCGTATCATCAATTAATAATGTTTCCAATGGCAACGAATCAGGCAAAATGTAATATCTTATATTGTTTCCTCGTAAACTAAGGGTTTCCAATTGTATCGGTTCACGATTCTTTATTGTCATTTTTACTGTTTTTAGATGCGTGTTCATGGCGACGTCAACTCCTGTAACAAAATAATTTATCAACAATAAATGATATTGTACCACATATAAATATACAATTAATAGCAAATTCATTCAATTAAACGCATTAGTGTGCACTGGCACATATTAAAGCTGTTGTATATTGATTTAATATGAATGTAAAAGTGAAATGCAATTATTCAAAATTAGAAAATACGTACTTTATCTAATAGCACAATAAAATGTAATGAGAATTTCATGGTTTAACTGGTTTTTGTATTCATATTAAACACACATCTTTACATTTAATTTGTATACAATGGCTTTAGTACACCAGTGCACGTCCACTCACATTCACTATGAGAAATAAAGGCTTAAAATAATTTATAATTAATAATATTATGCACAGGGAATGGAAATAACTTATCAATTACTTGTTATACCATTACTTTCCTTATCGTTACTCTGTTATACTTAATAACAATGACAATAACAAATTTTTTTATTACTGTTACTGAAAAGAATCATATCGCAAAGTTACATAACAAAATCATATAATTAAGACAAGTAAATCACGTAATGGATTATTCCAAATCAGTACATGATTTTTTTAAAATTATGATTTGAAAAATCACATGATATTAGAAATAATTTCTTCCATTATGTAATTTTATAATTATTGAATTTTAAAGAATTGAATGATAGAAATAGAAGAAAAAGAACATATCATGTGACTTTTCAAATTATATAATTTTAAAACATCACATACTGATTTGGAACAATTCATCACGTGATTTACTCGTTTTAATTACATGATTTCGTTATGTAATTGTGTGACATGATTTTTTCAGGACTGTAATAGTAACATAGGGGTTGGGAGGTCATTCAATCATTATTTATAATGAAAGTCATTCATTACTCAAAAAGTTGATCCAGCATTTTATAACTCGTTACTTATAACGAGGAAAAAAAACTCATTATTACCTTTTTTTCAGTAAATAAACGCGTAATGGTGCTAGCTACATAAAGTGACTTTCCCAACCTTAGCACAATCTCAATGTTTAAGTACTTATCATTATAGTCATGAAAAAATGTAACGTCATTATCAAATTGTTATTATAATAAGAAACGAAAAAAGTAACGGAATAGTAACTATTCTATTACCTGATTTTTGTAAAATTGTATTAATACAATTTTCATAAAAATACATTCTTATATATATATATATATACCGAAGGAAATTAAAAAAATTTTTAATTATGAATAGATCTCCCACATTGTTGATGTAATTAATTTTATACAGCAACACAGATTTGTTTCTAACCTGACGCTACTTGACACCAAATCACAACAAAACATCACTTTGACATACCTGTAATTGTGCCGGTGACTTGAGTGCCATTTTTTAATTCTATCGTCACAGTCTCGTGACTGAGTTTCATCAAAAATCTGCAAAAACAACATTAGCTTTTGAAGAAATGTTAATGTTTTCGCGCAAAAACGTTTAAAGTATAGGTTAGGGTGCACGCAACGAATCATTTGAAGTTCTCACGGAAATCATGTACACAATTCGTCGCACATATGCATAGAAAATTCAATCTTTTTGTTATGTTTCTTTTTATTATATAATTTCTCACGTATCTTACGTACCTTACTAGCTTCATAATGCGGCTAGATTAACCACCCCACAAATGAAACGATTTACCGATACCGGCGGATGCTGCAGAATACTATCAATCATCATGGCTGCGTCACCGACGAGATAATACTATTAAAGATAGTCGGCTCATGGTAGAAAATGGTATACTCGTTTTACAATAACCTAAGGCCGGAATCAGACTACGCATTGAATATTGAGATTGAAGATTGAAAGATTGAAATTTGACCAATCAAAACAATAGGAGCTAAAATTCCTTTGTCCTCATTGGTCAAATTTTAATCTTCAATCTGAATGCCTTATGCTAGATTCACACTACATCCGATTTTCGTCGTACGACGCACTGTATCCAATCAAAAAACAGGATTCCGATAATACGAAGCAAAATTCATCGGAATCCTGTCTTCATGCTCTCCTATTGGCAGAGCGTGTAACGTCAACCAATAGGAAAGATTGATCCAACCCAGATTGGTGTAAACCCGATCGAGCCGAAAACGCTATTAAGTTCTGTCTTGAGGTGTCGCGAACCAATCAGAGGGCCGCATTAGCGTCTTGAGACGTTACTTAAGACGATCTTGAAATAAGAGGATCAATTCTGTATCTTGAAATGAAAATTACAAAAGTGAGCAAATTTACTAGAATACTGATAATTTCATTGGTCAACACCTAGTAAATTTGCTCACTTTTGTAATTTTCACGTTATTTGAAGATATAGACTAATATTCATAGTCGATTCTTATATTCAAGACCGTCTTAAGTTTTGTCTTGAGGTGTCACGAACCAATCAGAGAGCCGCATTGGCATCTTAAGGCCGGAATCAGACTACGCATTGAAGATTGAGATTGAAGATTGAAGATTAAAATTTGACCAGTAAGAACAAAGGAATTTTAGCTCCTATTGTTTTGATTGGTCAAATTTCAATCTTTCAATCTTCAATCTCAATATTCGATGCATAGTCTGATTTCGGCCTTAGACATTACTTAAGACGGTCTTGAAATAAGAACCAACTATGAATACCGACTCAAGAACCGATTATGAATACCGATTATGCTTCGTGCATTTGAATTGCCTAAGATGGCTGAGTTCAGTCACGCTTTCTCATTGGCCAGCAAAAATGCTGCGCAATAGCACATCTTATAACGTTTTCCACTGGCAGAGCCGATGCGCACTCAATGCACTTTAAAGCCGTTGTACACAAATCGACGTAAAGATGTACATTTAATAAAAATATAGAAACGAATTAAACCATGAAATCTTCAATAAATTTTGTTGTGGTATTCGATAAAATATACGTTGGGTATTTTATTAATTTAGATATATCACTTTACATTCAGATTAGGTTAGTGTACAACAGCTTTAATGTGTACTGAGTGCGCACCAGTTCTGCCAGTGAAAAACGCTATTACTTCTACCATGGGCTATACTGTAAAGATTTTTTATGCAAAAAAACATCGAAATAGGAGAGCTCAGTATAAGTGTTGATCGATAAAATAGATTCGAATGCGTTTTTCATCAAAGAGGTAACAATATTAATATTGGATATCTTATCAATCATGATATGTGCATTATATTTTTATCATTGAACAACTTTAGGTATAGTAATTTTTATTCTGCACAAGTGCAGAGTAATGCAGGTGACTGAATTAGCTATATTTATCACACATGGTAAACAAAAAATAAATCGGTGTGGTTGGGTATCGAGGATTGCTGTAAGATGTAATATTTCTGGTGAGACCGACGACTTGTAAATTAATATGGATGACGACCCGCGACTGTCACATTATGTATACATTTATATGGCCAACAGGGATAAACCGTTGAAATTTGCATTTACTGTTGGTGAAACCATCGAATATTTGTGTATAAAGGTGTGAATAATTCTTTTCCTTTCAGTTAAATAAAGCAGAATGGAATGTTATATCTTTATGATAAAAACGAATGTTTCTAATGATTTTCAAAACTGCTCTGTGTTATCTATTTATCATACACCGTACTAACATCTTCATTAAATAGAATCACAACAATAAATCGGCTCTCCTACTGTCAGTATTTATTTATTTTTGCACAAACAAACAGTAACATCAATATAATTATGATTTTCTTCTCAACAATGTATCTGTTATGTACATACAAGATGTGTTATATAATATTTATATTGTGTGAAAAATTTTAAATTTTATAAAGTTACTGTTAGTTTGTATTCTATGGGTTAATCGAAAGTCACTGATCAAAGAGGATGCAATAGAGATTCAAACTAATTTAGAAAATTCTATATATAACCACAGTATTATTATTTGTATTATACAATTTGATTTGCGACTACGCACAACCACTGCTTGCCCTAAGATTCATCCTGGCTATTGAATTGTAACTACGGTTGTATGTTAATGAATCAAAATAAATATATTTGTTTATTCATATTATTTATTGATCTTTGTAAAATAATTTATTAATAAATCTAAATCTATTTTTGTCAATTTTTTATTCTGTCAAAGATTTGATTTGCACCTTTTTTATTGTTTCTGCAAAATTAAATTCATTTTTCCATAACTTATATTTCAATAAATTTTGGTTATGCTTCTATTTTTATCCTTGTATGCAAAGCAATCTTAATATTTTTTTAAATCAAACCTATTTAATTTATAGATATGCCATACTTTCAATATAAGTCCTTTAGCAAGACATCTGTTTGCACTGCAAAGTTATTCTTCAAAACTATGGTTCCCTTGTGGTCATATACTGGAAGAAGACTCAGAGAAGTACAGATTCAACTTTCGCTTGAGATTCAAGCCATCCAGTATGGACAGGCTGAGAGAAATAGATTTAAATGCATATAATTATTATTTTGAACAAGTTCGCAAGGATTTATTGGATAATAAAGTACCTGACATTGTTTATGAGAAACATAAACATGAATTAATTGGCCTAGGCGTTAGCGATATGTATAGGTAATGTACAAGTCATTTTTCTTTGATAGAACAATATGGAACAAACGATTGTTTATTTATTACAATTTTTTCATTGCAGGGTAATGCTTGAAGAAGAACTCCCACGAGAAATTGTAGAATCAGAATATAAAAAATATATACCTAAGGAATGCATAAAAAGGCATGCCTTTTTTATTAGAAAACCTATTCACAATGCACTTACAAAGTTATCTGGATATGACGCTGCATATGTAAAGGAGCAGTATTTGAAACAGTTTGAACGTATGGCTCCAAATTATCCATATGAGGAATACACAGCGTTAATGGATAAAGATATTCCTAATCTAAGAGCTAAAGTCTTACTTAGGGTTACCATAGAGCAAGTAAAATACTGTGAGATTGACATTGGTACATGGAAAACGATTTGTAGGATAGAGGACATTTCTACTCTTTCTATAGGGTAATAACAAATATACGTAATAATGTATTTCAATACATTGGCTTTTCTTTTTAATGCACAATCTTAAAACAAAAATTAAAATATTCTTTATGGCTCGTATTAATTAAATATAATAAAAATAATCAATATATATTTATCTATCACATTTTCATACTTTAGAAAGAACAACACTGTATTAATTGGGAGGAGGACTGGCATACCACTGTGTGTACAATTTGACACAAAAGCGATTTTATTGTCATTTGTATCTGCATTGGACGGATATTATCGCTTATCTGTTAAGTGGAATTTTAATCTCTGTAGTGGTGATGTTAGTATTATCACGCCTTCTTTAGAAAGATTACAAAAATTAAGGTGTCATGGACCAGTTGGGTAAGATGAATTTTATAAGATGAAAGACAAAGTTCCTACACATGTAATATTTACATAGAGTCTTTAAAAATGTTTCAGAAAGGATTTTTCGTATACTAAGCTTAAGGAAAAATGTGCTAACGAGCCGGGAAGTTATATACTGCGTGAGAGTGAAACCGAGTATTGTGTTTATTATATCGACGTTTATAACAAAGATGGAACTATATCTTCGCAAGAAGTAGTAGAGACTAAACCTGATAAATTTGTAATGACAAACAGTTCTCGAGTATACGAATCTTTGAGGCATTTAATTTCTTCATTCCAAAATCCCAATGAATCAGTATACTTTGGAAAATGCTTGGGATTTTCGGAATATGGTATATATTAATTAGTCATATATGAATTGACTATGTACATGTATTTTTTAGAGGAAAAATATCGATATTTTAGTTTTTCACAATTATATACAGAGAATTTATTTTCTAGACAAGTCCAAATTATTACTTTGCGCTTCGGAAAACATCGTAAATGAAGTAGCAGCAGATGAAGAAATAATTACTACTCTATTGCAAGGTGGTCCGCGATGCGTACCATGGAATGAATTGCAAGTATACAAAGCGATCGCAAAAAGCGATGAAGATTTGACTTGTTCCACGACAATGACGAGTTTGCATCGAGCTATATGGAGAGTTGCTAAAGGCAAGAAACTTGAAGTTATGATGAAGATACTGAAGACGGAGGAGAATAATTATACCAAAGAATTTTTAGAGTTGGTCGGCAAATGGAGCCAACTGCGTTCAGTAGCTTTAGTTAGGTAAATATCAGAAATCTTAGAAAGGTATTGAATCGTGGAAGCGTGAAAATACTATGTTCTACTTTTCAGATTATATGGCATAACTGTGGCCCCGACGATCGGAATGCTACTCGAGCTAGTGAATTTGGGCCCGCTGGACAAGTACTTGTGCAGCAATAATAAATCTGTATTAACAGTTGATATGGTAGAAGCCACCGTCTGTCTGGCAACAGCTCTATGGCATTTGGTAAATTTCTCCAAATATTTGTGTTATATCTTAATGTTAATATTTTAAACATGCAAGAATATGTAGGAGGAGAATCGTGTAATTCATGGAAATATAAGATGCCGGAACGTTCTTGTACATTCGCATACAGATAACAGCTTTATTGTCAAGTTGGGTGATCCTGGTCTCTTCACTTATACCGAGGACGAGTAAGTGAAGAAATAAAAATCTTATTTAATTATATTTATTGTTTTCTTTCCAAATATAAGGATCCATGATTTTTCATTTTTTGTGCAGCATATATTGGATACCACCAGAATGTTATACGGATTTTGCATCCGCAAAATATAGTCTTCAAGCAGATATATGGGCACTGGCAACAACCATTTGGGAGATATTTTCCAGAGGGGCTCCCCCACCCAAATATCACAAAACTCATACTGTTAAAATGGTATATTTATTACAAACAAAAATTTCGTTACGTTATTTTTTTACGCTGATTACGAGAACTATTTTATTAGAAACTCTGACTATGATGATTAAATGATCTTGTCTTGCAGTATTATAAATGTGGAAATCGATTGCCTCCTCCTAAAGATTGTCCAAACGAAATCTATAAATTAATGTTGGAATGCTGGGGCAAAAATAATTCCATAGCAAGGAAACAACCTCAAGCTATTATGCGAGATATCAATCAGATCCTCTATGAAGTATATAACGCTCGTAGAACTCATACTTATGCTACTATATGCCCCAAGTTTTTCCGAGATGTTGATGGAAACAATGACGAGAATGGCAGTATTTATACAGAAGAAAGCAAATCGAATAGTGAATCGCAAACGAGTTTGGTCACTGATTACACTAATATTACTTGGAACGATCATAGTGAGTCGATTTAAATCTTTTTAATTTCAAAAGTAATTGAGTATTATTCTTGATCAGTTAATGCTATTTACGAAATAAAAATGTGATCAAGTTGTCGCGTCTTTAGACATTAGAATAATTATGATCTTAATTTCTTTATTGTAATACAAGTATATATTGAGTTTACAAATAATAATATTTAATAGTGATAACTGATATGGGAGTTAAAAGAATTAAATTTTAATTTCTTTAAAAGCTACAGAGCAATTGGTCAGCTATCAGAATCAAGACAGCAACATAGACGAATTATCGTTTTATCTGCGTTGGCTAAACAGCGAATTGTACAAGATGCCATTTGCGGGTAACGGTAACGATTGTGGTCCAAGTTGCGAAGATAGCTCAGGCAAAACCAATAAAAGCAAAATCAATGACAAGGCTTGCAACAGCAAAGATAGCTCCCAATGGCAGCGTACTTACGAGATAAATGAAAATTTGGATGTGATCTTGCAAGGACGTATAGGAGAAGGCTTTTATGGTGAAGTATATAAGGGTACGCTCAGAAGACGCAACGGTAAGGAAGTTGATTCAGAGCAGGATGTAGCCGTCAAGAAACTCAAGACGCAGGAGGACTCAGAAAATGTGCTTGACTTCGAAAGAGAAATTAAAATCATGGAGGTGAATCATTGTTTTAAGAATCAATTGTTATTTTTTCAGGAATTGTGTATATAAACTTTCTGTAAGTTAACTATGTTCATTGTTCTGTTTAAATTTATTTTTAGAGACTTAATCATCCAAATATTGTAAAAATTTTGTGCTCAGTGGACCGAATTCTGGTGATGGAATTTATTCAATATGGCTCATTGTTAAGTTACCTAAGTTCACATCGGTATAGCCTTGCATATAAAACACTGTTAGGCTTCGCTCT
>NW_017257293.1:0-2629 GCF_001594055.1 Mycetomoellerius zeteki
ACAGGGGTTGCATTTCATTATGCAGAACTATTATCATGACATAAGCATCGAATATGTTGTGTTTGGGGAAATAAATGATAAACACTGGATACATACCTTCTGCGATTTCTGAGATGGTTGGTGGCAATAAAGGAATTTCAACGTAAAGAAGCTCGTCAGTTGTGTAGCTATCACCATTTGGCCTCTCTGCCATAATACTAAATTGGAACACAAGGCTATTAAGTTTTTACTGAAAGCTACGCGTAGTGATTTCCATATTGTTATATTATAATAGTAAATTTTATGTTAGACTTGAGAAATGTTGATATTAGCGAGCTATTTGAGATAATGTAATGTTGGTTGGATGATTACTAAGTTATACCTATCTATACTGTAATATGTACGCCATTGTTGAGAAGTTTGGTGCATTTCTGAATTTCGTAAGAAAATTTAACTTACTTATTGATTAAGATTGTAAATATACTATAATTTATTTATATCTATACTTTAATTTATTTCTAACTGGCTCGTAGCCCTTCTATTTATTTACATTGATTTATTCTAATTGAGCCATATTATTATATTTATATTAAAATTTATATTATCTCAATTGTACATTAATAATGCACGTATATAAATGAAAATGAACTTTATTTTTTTAAATGAGATAATTGGTGAAGAATCGTTATTTATCTAAAAATTATGAAATACTGCAAACTTTTGAGCGATAGTATATGGTGAATTTATTTGCAACAATTTGTTATAAATAATATATCTATCGAAATATGGTATGTGAATTGTATACGGATTATTTTTGGACAAATTTTACAAATGTCTTAATTCATTAATATTCAAGAAAATGCTGATTAAATAATGTAATCTGGTGTTGCTATTAATTGTAGTTGCCATTTTTGAACAAAATTTAAACGGTTTATTATTTCCGTATCTGTGCCTTAACTATAATTTAAAAATAAAATGTATGCCTGCACGCTGAACATGTTTTAACAACATTACAATCAGTTATCTTATTTTCTCAGCTAGAAGCCGTGATAATATTGTCAAAACGTTGGTATCCATAAGACAAACGCAAGATATCTTATAGATCTTAAGTATAGATTAAATATTATTAAATAAATAATGTAGGTAATCAACAAATTAATCAGTTAGCGCTTGTTAGTTTGCAAATCAAAGAACGTACTAATTGTTTCAAATCAACGATTATACTAGGAAGATACATAATATGATATCTATAATTTTAAAGAATTATTTTACGATACTCATCAGTGTGATATGTATAATGGAAACTTAATAATTGTTACTACCATTTATTGAAACTGCAAAATTACATCACCACTGAAAGGAATAATAGTGAAATGATCGAATTTGGAATATTTAAAGAGGATGTTTTATTATGTATCAGCACAATAGATCCTGTCGGTCTTCTTTAGACCTTAATTGTCTAGTCGAATTGTATTTATTTAGAACCGTATTTAAAATTATAATTCATAATTTTCTTTTTTCTTTAATATATTTAATCATGACTTAATGAAAATTCTGTGAGCCGACATGTATTATGTATTATTATATTATATTGACTATTTTATAAAATTGCTAAATGTTATACTTATTTAAATATCTTGTTTACTCGTCTCGTGGTCGTTTAAATTAGAATAATAAAGATGTTATGTCGCGTGTGTGCTTGCATGTCAAGTATATGAGTTGTGTACTTACTAATTAGGTTGCAAAAAAGTCTTGTTTGATGCAGATTGTCCAATTCCTTATTTAAATCGTCGTCACAGACACGTCTTTTTGTCACACCAGTACCAATAAGGGTATGACGTACACTGACGCTGTTTCTTCGCAATCGTATAAAATCAATAATAATTTAAGGAACTGTAGAATTCTAGCGGTCGTAAGAGTCAGTAACAGATAAACATAATTATGTGTGATCGTTGACAGTTTTTGAAATCCACAAATTAATTGAAATTTAAATTGCATCATTTATTTTTAATAAAAAGTTGATTTAAAGCCGAAAAATTTATAAAACGCTTTATCTATTCGCGATATTATTAAAATTATTCCATATAATATACATTTTATTATTAATCCATGTTTTATTATTAATCCAATATTGTTGTTTCTTACGTTTATTTTCATTATGTAATGCAGCAATGATGGAATTAATTGCGTTGGAACTGCGTATAAATCTTCATACTGGAAAAGAGTATTTCATTTGTCTTATATTAATTTAGTCCTTACATCTTTTACTGAAAATGTATTTAAAGTCTGCTGCATATTTCGCACACGATTTTTTCTAGTGAATTGCAAGCTGTATTAGAATCTTGCCACCGTATTGACTGCGGTGTTGACAGTGTTGATATCGCAACGCAGTTAATACGGTAGCAAAAATTTAATCCAGCAAGCAATCCAGCCAAAAAAATTTGTGTGCCACCTGCTTAAGCTAAACATGTTCTGTTTGAGTACATGCACTTCGGTACATACTATACATTCTTTATTAGCGAAACTACAAGTAACAGTTGTCTTAAAAAATTGATTTAAAACAATCACTGATTAAAGTTAATATTTATTCACAGGGAATACATTCATTGAATTTTATAGAAATTGTTCGGAAAATATAGAAATAAACTTG
>NW_017257293.1:4030-148866 GCF_001594055.1 Mycetomoellerius zeteki
ACCTTTTTCAGTAACCATAACGCGTAATAGAAACAAAAGTTACTCTTCAAAGTGACTTTCTTAACATTAGCGCAACTTTAACGTTAGTTATCTTTATTGTCATATCAATGGTATCGTTACAGTCATAAAAAATGCAACGTTATTATCAAATTTTTATATAAAAAGTAATGTTGAAAGTATAAAACGCATAGAAATTATTGCGTTCCTATAAAATATGTAATAATATTTTAAAATATTTGATGTACAAGCAGCTAGACAGGCAAAATGAAGTCACGCTCTAAATTTCTTGCAGTGAAGTCCAAGGAAGTGATAATACAATTTTGAATAAGTGAAATATTTCACTCCTTGAAACAGAATGATAACTTTTATTTTTTTCTAGAATGAATTTTCACTTCAAAGGAGTGAAACTTCATTCCAAGAAGAGTGAAATTTAAAAAGAATAGAAGTTTTTACTTTTCCAAGGGTGGTTGTATTTTCTCTTGGAGTGAGATTTCACTGCAAGAAAGTGCATGTTTTAAGTGCATGTGTCTACAAAACGAATGTTACAAATTGTATTATTTCTTAGGACCGGTTGCAACGTTTCACTTTAAGCAAGCCTTAAAACTCTCTCTCTCTGTCTCTGTCATTCTTTCGCTTTAAAACGAGATAGAAAGAGTTTTAAATCTTGCTTAAAGTTAAAGTAACGTTGGTGCAATCGGGCTTTAACGTAGCATTCAGTTAATGTTAAACAAGTTCTGAAGTATCTTAAAATTTCAAAGAAGAATATCTCCTACACGAACTTCAACCAGAAAATTCCAATGCAGAGAATGAAGAATTCTCTGCATTGGAATTTTTAATTCAGTCTCGATAATGAAGGACTGTATGTATATATATATATTGTTAAAAAATTTAAAATTTATTGTCATTTTCCAAAAAGATTAATGAAATATGGAAACCAAAAATTCTTAACGGTCATTAATTCTGTGCAGTAAAATGTCATTTGTTAATCTGAGATCTCTTTAATGAAAACGAGTCTCACATGGTTACTACTACGAAATAAGTACATAGATAAAATAACGTATGCAATTTTTCTTTGATTTTTTATATTTCCCTTTGCACACAAATTTTTCATGTAATTATGTTATCTATTTCAAAATTCTACCTCTATATCGAAAAATACTTTATAAATTTTTGTTTCAAGAAAACGTCGCAAAATTCTATATCTTTAAATCCTATGGGATTAATTAGATCGTTTCTCTAATATTAAGAACTATACATCCTCTTTAATTTATAAAAAGTACGTCATAGAAGTCTTATTAAGTATTGTAATCCGATGTGACATTTTCATCACATCGGATAATGTGCTAAGTAACATTACATACATTTCTGTTTACGTATGACAATACATAATGACCTATTTTAATATTAAAATTGCATATAGTTATCATACCGATGTGACATCTTCTATTAAATTCATCTGTTCCGCTACATTAAAGTAACCTTCATATTCCGTCGTATCGGGAGTAGTATCGCTAATAAATTGTCCGCCTGCTTCATAATTAGAGAAACAATGGAACTCACTTCTATTGTACAGATTCTGAAAAATGAATAACTAAAGAATATCAATACTTCGGTATGTTTAAATTTTAGGATTCAGTCGCAACTGGTGCGTTCAATGATTAAATGATTGAGGAAGGTTCCACTATTTTAACTCAATTTAATAGTCATCAGATTCAAATTTGACTGAAGCGGATTGACAAAAGTAATTGTAAATATCAATTAATAAACACAAAATTAAATTTCTAATGATACTTATCTGTGGTAAATAACATAATATGATAACTTCAAGATCAATGGTTTTCAGTATCCACATAACCGAGACAAATAACTTACAAGACCGTAACGCTGTTCCTGATCTGTCAACAGTTGTGGCTTTTCATTAAGTATTGTGCCAACGGCTACCATATCTGACTCTAGATCTATCTCGGGACATTGCAGTTGTTTAACAAAATCATCAAATAGTGGCATTGGTTCCTCATATTCGTCCCACATAACATTACATGCCACACGTCCGTTTTTCATTCTTAGAACACCACCTAAAGCTTTGAAGCCAGACATAAAAAGTTACCTGATTGTCTTTGCATGTCCTTTTTTTAACTGTAGGGTTTTTTAAACTACGGTATCATGGTCATACAGAAAAGATCGCCATGGGCTGTAATTTTTTCAATAATTGCTAAACAGAGCATTTTTGTAGTCATTCTAAAAGCCTATGGGACCATTTTCTCCGTATGCCCATCTTATCCGAGTTTAACCTATACACCTGACTACTAATTACCAACAACACGATCTCTATTCCTTCTTTTGTAGTATTCGTAAAGGATCGTTTGCATTGAAGTTATGATATCTGTGTCACTAGTTTTTCGACCTTTTGCACGCACTCTGATAACATTGCCCGCTCTACCCTCGCAGACAAAGAAAGTGCCCTTGTCGGTGAATATCATATGATCAGAATTAGTTAACTTTTCTATCTTTGTCTGTCCGTCACCTTTGTTTGCGAAAATAATGCGACTCTCATTTCTAATATCATTAGGTGCTCTGTACGTTGCATTCACAATGAGCTACAACAGTAATCAGGTTTATCAGATACAGCAACAATGCCATAGGAGTCGTGTGTATGATAAAAATTTAATTGAAGTTCAATAGATTATATTGAATAGTATTAAATCAATAGAATAGGATTACAAAACAACCATAATATAACGGTGATTTGGTGATATGATTCGTAGATTATCACAGTTTGCTGTCTATTACCTTGCCAGTTATGTAGCAGTGATATATTACCATAACATATTGTCATAATGAAATTATCCACATGGGCATGAAAATGTGAAAATATTGATAGTACGTACATGTCCGTAATAAGGCATGTATGGTTTTGTAGCGTAAGTAGATCCGATAATAAAGGAATCACGGCAGCTGGTTGTGAGTATATCTCGAATATTCTTTGTTCTATGATTCCACCCCTCTGAGTTTTCCGAATCATATTTCACTACCGACGCGTTGCCACATAATCCTGTATGAATTATTCACTTTTTAAAGATACTTCATTTATTGAAAAATTTGACGCTTTGTTGTGATTTCTTACCTACGCCGGCAAGATTATATGGTGGTCCAGTTAGACAAGGGCAGCTAACTACGTCGACGTTCACTTCGTGGAACAGGGGTTGCATTCCATAATGCAGAACTGTTATCATAACATATGCATTGAATATGTTGTATTTAGTAAATTAAATGATAAACATTGTATACATACCTCCTGCGATTTCTGAGAGGGTTGGTGGCGATAAAGGAATTGGAAGATAAGGAAGATCGTCAGTTGTGTAGCAATCGCCATTTGGCCTCTCTGCCATAATACTAAATTGGAACACAAGGCTATTAAATTTTTACTGAAAGCTATGCGTAGTAATTTACATATTGTCATATTATAATAGTAAATTTAATGTTACGGCTGAAAAGGTTGATATAAGCGAGCTATTTGAGATAATGTAATGTTGGGGGGATGATTGCTAAGTTATACCTATCTATACTGTAATATGTACGCCATTGTTGAGAAGTTTGGTGCATTTCTAAATTTCGAAAGAAAATTTAACTAACTTATTGATTAAGATTGTAAATATACTATAATTTATTTATATCTATACTTTAATTTATTTCTAACTAGCTCGTATCCCTTCTATTTATTTACATTGATTTATTCTAATTGAGCCATATTATTATATTTATATTAAAATTTATATTATCTCCATTGTATATTAATAATGTACGTATAAAAATGAAAATGAATTTTATTTTTTTAAATAAGGTGATTGATAAAGAATCGTTATTTATCTAAAAATTATGAAATACTCCAAATTTTTTAGCGATAGTATATGGTGAATTTAATTGCAATAATTTGTTATAAATAATATATCTATCGAAATATGTTATATGAATTGTATACGGATTATTTTTGAACAAAATTTAAAAATGTCTTATTATTCAAGAACTTGCTGATTAAATAGTGTAAACTGTTGTTATTACTTGTAGTTGTCATTTTTGAACAAAACGGTTTATTATTTCCGTATCTGTGCATTAACTATAATTTAAAAATTCAATGTATTCCTGCACGCTCTGAACATGTTTTAATAATATTACAATCTGTTATCTTATTTTCACAGCTAGAAGACGTGATAATATTGTCAAAACGTTGTTAATATTATTAAATAAGTAATGAAGATAATGAAACAAATTAATCAGTTAACGTTTATTTGTTTGTAAAGCAAAGACTGTACTGATTGTTTCAAATCAACGATCATACTAGGAAGTTCACATAATATCTATAATTTTAACGACGAATTATTTGACGATACTCATCAGTATGATGTAAATGGAATGAAAACTCAGTAATTGTTACTATCATTTATGGAAATTGTAAAATTACATGCACCATTGAAAGGAATCATAGTGAAATAATCGAATTTGGAATATTTAAAGAGGATGTTTTATTATGTATCAGCACAATAGATCCAGCCGGTCTTCTTTAGCCTTCAATTGTCTAGTCGAATTGTATTTATTTAGAACCATATTTAAAATTATAATTCATAATCTTCTTTTTTCTTTTATATATTTAATCATGACTTAATGAAAATTCTGTGAGTCGACATGTATTATGCGTTATTATATTATATTGACTATTTTATAAAATTGTTAAACGTTTTACTTATTTAAATATCTTGTTTGCGCGTCTCGTAGTCGTTTAAATTATAATAATAAAGATTTTATGTCGCGTGTGTCAAGTATATGAGTTGTGTACTTACTAATTATGTTGCAAAAGTATAGTACGATTGCTGACTTTAATTTCGTAATTAAATCACCGTCACGTCTTTGCTGTATCTATACGAATGGCTCACTTTGTTGCTGCTTCTTCAAATGTAACGAGAAAATAATGGTTTAAGAAACTATAGAATCATAGCGGTCATAGGAGTCAATAGTAATAGATAAACATAATTTTGTGAAATCGTTAACGAGTTTTGAAATTCGCAATCCAATGGAAATTGGAAATTATATTTATTTAGAGCCTTATTTAAACTGTAATTCGTAATATTCTTTTCTTTTATATGTTCAATCATGAATTGATGAAGATTCTGTGAGCCAAAATGTTTTACGCATTATTGTGTCATATTCACTATTTTAAATCGTTAAATGGTGTACTTATTTAAATATCTTATTTGCTCGTCGCTTTCGATCGTTTAAATTTGACTAAAACAGATATTATGTCCTGTACTTGCATATGAGTTGTGTACTTACTAATTAGGTTGCAAAAATCTTGTTTGATGCAGATTGTCCAATTCCTTTAATTTAAATCGTCGTCACAGACACGTCTTTTTGTCACTCCAGTACCAATAAGGGTATGACATACACTGACGCTGTTTCTTCGCAATCGTATGAAATCAATAATAATTTAAAGAACTGTAGAATTCTAGCGGTCGTAAGAGTCAGTAACAGATAAACATAATTATGTGTGATCGTTGACAGTTTTTGAAATCCACAAATTAATTGAAATTTAAATTGCATCGTTTATTTTTAATAAAAAGTTGATTTAAAGCCGAAAAATTTATAAAACGCTTTATCTATTCGCGATATTATTTAAATTATTCCATATAATATACATTTTATTATTAATCCATGTTTTATTATTAATCCAATATTGTTGTTTGTTACGTTTATTTTCATTATGTTATGCCGCAATGATGGAGTTAATTGCGTTTGAACTGCGTATAAATCTTCATACTGGAAAAGAGTATTTCATTTGTCTTATATTAATTTAGTCCTTACATCTTTTACTGATATTTATTTATAAAGAATAAAGTGAACTGTGCATTTCAAGAAATTATTATACCAAAAAGAATGTAGTAATTAAATAAAGTATATTACTTTAAAATAAGAAAATATCTGGAATGGTATTATTTGGTCTCACAAAAATATTCATACAGTCAAGGAAATTAGCTTCTAAAATCGGGAACACATGCAATACTCGTTTGCTATATATTAAAATAGAATGTATTCAATGTATAAAACAGCTAATTATTATATGTAGATATATTCTCTACAAATAGAGTTTTTCTTCATAAAAATTTTGTTGTAGGAGTACTTTTTGCTCTCACTGTATATATATGTACATATATGTATACGCTGGTGCATAAGTATAATATGTTGAATACGTCGGAATACTCAATGAATATGTAACGAAATTTATTCGAAGATTATGAGTGGCTGAGTCATATAAGATTATGCATGTATTGTATGTAGTTATACGTATAACTGCATACAATACAGTTATCTTATAATGACGATACGTCTTATATAGGATTTAGCTGATAAGAAATAAAAATGGTTTAATTTAATGCATTTATTTCAGGTCATTATATATAAATGAATTTGTATGAGTCGCATTTGATATGAATGTAAGAAAGAAATTTGCATTATACAGTTATAATACTGTTATAACATTGAGAAACGGTGAACAAGGAAATGATTAATTTTTATCGTTATTTCGTTATAATAACAATTTGGTAATGATATTGCGAATTTTTTATGACGATAATGGTAGCAAGAAAGTTTGTCAAAAAAAAGTCAATAGTTACGTCTAACGGATTGAAAGTCATTATAAAAAAATAACTTTTTATTTGTCACTAGTAACTTTTATTTGTTACTTGTAACGTAAAAAGTAATTCGTCGCTGCATTATAAGTTTTTTACCATCTTTTTAGTAACCATAACGCGTAATAGAAGCGAAAGTTACGTTTCAAAGTGACTTTCTTAACTTTAGCGTAACTTTAACATTTAGTTAATTATCTTTACAGTTATAATAAATACAACGTTATTATTAAATTTTTAATATAAAAGAAAATGGTGAAAGTATATAACGATAACATAGAAATTATTTCATTCCCATAAAGTGCGTAATAATATTTAAGAAAATTTGATGTACCATCACATTGACAGGCAAAATAAAGTTACACTTTAAATTTCTTGCAGTGAAATCTCAGTGAAATACAAGAAAGTGAAAATATTTCACTTCTTGGAAGAAAGTGACAACTTTCACTCTTTTTAGAGTGAATTTTCGCTCCAAGGGAGTGAAATCTCACTTCAAAAAGAGTAAGATTAAAAAAAAAATGAATATCGTCACTCTTTCAAAAGTGGTTGTATTTTCACTCTCTTGGAATGAGATTTCACTGCAAGAAATTTAAGTGCATGTTTCTACAAAACGAATGATATAAATTGTAATATTTCTTAGGCCCGGTTGCAACGTTTGATTTTAAGCAAGGCTGAAAACTCTCTCTGTCTCTGTCTCTCTATCGCTTTGAAACGAGACAGAGAGAATTTTAAATCTTGCTTAAAGTTAAAGTAACGTTGGTGCAATCGGGCTTTAACGTAGCATTCAGTTAATGTTAAACAAGTTCTGAAGTATCTTAAAATTTCAAAGAAGAATATCTCCTACACGAACTTCAACCAGAAAATTCCAATGCAGAGAATGAAGAATTCCCTGCACTGGAATTTTTAATTCAGTCCCGATAATGAAGGACTGTACCTATATATATATATATATATATGTATATATTGTTAAAAAATTTAGAATTTATTGTTATTTTCCAAAAAGATTCAGAAATATGGGAACCAAAAATTCTTAACGATCATTAATTCTGTACAATAAAATATCATTTGTTAATCTGAGACCTCTTTAATGAAAACGAGTCTCACATAGTTACTACTACGAAATAAGTACATAGATAAAATAACGTATGCAATTTTGCTTTGATCTTTTATATTTGTTCCCTTCGATCACAAAATTTTTCATTTAATTATGTTATTTATTTCAGAATTCTACTTATATCGAAAAATATTACAATTTAAATTGTTTTTAATTAATTTAATTAAATTATGAATTTGTGATATAATAATATAAATTATGAATTTAGTTAGTTTATCAATTTTTGTGTCCACGAAACGTAACAAGATTCTATACCTTTAAATCCAAAAGGATTAATAGTTAGAATGTTTCTCTAATATTAATGCATCCTCCTTAATTTATAAAAAATACGTTAAAGAAGATTTATTAAGTATTGTAATCCGATGTGACGTCTTCGTCCTACTAATGTGATAGGTAACATTACAAAAATTGTTTACACATGAGATTACATAATGACCTATTTTTATATTAAAATGGCATTTAGTTATAATATTAAATTTAGCTTTTTCGCTATATTGAAGTAACCTTCATATTCCGTCGTATCCGGAGTAGTATCACTAATAAATTGTCCGCCTGCTTCAGAATTAGAGAAACAATGGAACTCACTTCTTTTGTACAAATTCTGAAAAACGAATAACTTATCAATACTTCGGCATGTTTATATTTTAGGATTCACAGACACAACTGTTTCGTTCAATGATTAAATGATTGAGAAAGGTTCGACTATTTTAATTCAACTTAGTAATCACAGATTCAAATTTGACAGAAGCGGATTGAAGCAATTTCTTTTGGTACAGTAATTAATAAATAAAAAATTAAGTTTCTGATGATATTTAAGTATGGTAAATAACATAATATGATAACTTCAAGATCAATGGTTTTTAGTATCCGCATAACCGGGACAAATAACTTACAAGACCATAACGCTGTTCCTGAGGCAATAGTTCTGGCTTATCGTTAAGTATTGTGCCAACGGCTACCATATCTGACTCTAGATCTATCTCGGGACATTGCAGTTGTTTAACAAAATCGTAAAATGGTGGCATCGGTTCCTCATATTCATCCCACATAACGTTGCATGCCACACGTCCGTTTCTCATTCTTAGAACACCACCTAAAGCTTTGAGGCCAGACATAAAAAATTATCTGATTGTCTTTACATGTCCTTTTTTTTAACTGTAGGGTAAACTAGGTTATCATGGCCATACGGAAAAGATGGCCATAGGCTGTAATTTTTTTAATAATTGCTAAATAGGCCATCTTTTAGTCATTCTAAATGCCTGTGGGACCATCTTCCCCGTATGCCCATCTTTTATCCGAGTTTACCAATACACCAAGCTATTAATTACCAACAGTTTCATATTTATTTCTTTTGTATTTTTCATAAAGGACCTTTTGCATTGAAGTTATGATATCTGTGTCACTAATTTTGCGACCTTTGGCACGCACTCTGATAACATTGCCCGCCCTACCCTCGCTGACAAAGAAAGTGCCCTTGTTGGTGAATATCATATGATCAGAATCAGTTAACTTTTCTATCTTTGTCTGCCCGTTACCTCTGTTTGCGAAAATAATGCGACTCTCGTTCCTAATATCATTAGGTGCTCTGTACGTTGCATTCATAATGAGCTACAACAATAGTTAGGTTTATCAGATACAGCAACAATGTCATAGGAGTGGTGTGTATGATAAAAACATAATTGAAGTTCAATAGATTATATTGAATAGTATTAAATCAATAGAATAGGATTACAAAACAATGGTAAGGTAACGGTGATTTGGTGATATGATTCGTAGATTATCACAGTTTGCTGTCTATTACCTTGCCAGTTATGTAGCAGTGATATATTACCATAACATATTGTCATAATGATATTATCCACGTGGGCATGAAAATGTGAAAATATTGATAATACGTACATGTCCGTAATAAGGCATGTATGGTTTTGTAGCGTAAGTAGATCCTATGATAAAGGAATCATGGCAGCTGGTTGTGAGTATATCTCGAATATTCCATGTTCTATAATTCCACCCTTCTAAATTTTCTGAATTGATTCGACCGTATTTCGCTATCGACGTGTTGCCACATAATCCTGTATGAATTATTCACTTTTTAAAGATACTTTATTTACTGAAAAATTAAACCCTTTTTGTTGTGATTTCTTACCTACTCCGGCAAGATTATATGGTGCTCCAGTTAGACAAGGGCAGTTAAATACGTCGACGTTCACTTCGTGGAATAGGGGTTGCATTCCATTTTGCAGAACTATTATCATAACACATGCATCAAATATGTTGTGTTTGGTGAATGAAAGGAAACATTGTATATATACCTTCTGCGATTTCTGAGAAGATTGGTGTGAACAAATTAAGTGGACGATAAGGAAGGACGTCAGTTGTGTAGCAATCACCATTTGTCGCCTCTGCCATAATACCAAATTAAAACTGGAACACAAGGCTATTAAAATTCGACTAAAGATTACGTGTTATAATTTGCTAATTGTTATATCATAGGAGTAAATTTAATGTTACGGCTGAAAAGGTTGATGACGTTGCAAATAATATAAAGTTGGAGGAATGATTGCTAATTTATTATTCTTATCTATAGTATAATATATACGCCTTCGCTGAGAAGTTTGATACATCTTTAAATTTGGAAAGAAAATTTAATTAACCTACCTATTTATTAACATTGTAAATGTACTAAAGTTTCTATTACTTTAATAATAAATTATTCCATAATAATGTATTTTATTAATTATATTCTAGTTTTTATTCTAATAATGTGTTCATACACTTATTCTAATGATGTTTAAGAATAAAAATAAATATTTTTTTTATTGAGATAGTAGATAAAGGATTGTGATTTATCTAAATATGATAAAATACTCCAAACTTTTGAATGACAGTATATACTAATTAACGTGCAATAATCTGTCATAAATAATGGGAGCGCTCCGTTTGCCTACAAAACGATTGCCTACAGATTCGTTTGCACTTAGAAATATTGCACACAGCGTATTGCACACACGACATTGTTGTTGCTATTTACGAACAAAATTTAAACGATTTATTATTTTCGTAAGTATTCGTGCATTAATTATAATTAAAAAGTATTGTATAATTATATGCCGCGCATGTTAATAAAAGTACAATTTTATTTTCACATGTAGAAGCTGTGATAATAGAGTTGTCGAATTGTTGCTATCAATGAAACGC
Source organism: Mycetomoellerius zeteki (assembly GCF_001594055.1). Lineage (NCBI taxonomy): Eukaryota > Metazoa > Arthropoda > Insecta > Hymenoptera > Formicidae > Mycetomoellerius > Mycetomoellerius zeteki. The sequence continues at coordinate 15,017 of NW_017257293.1, forward strand.
AAAACTTGTCTAAATTTAAGTATTTAGAGATTAAATATTATTAATTAAATAATAAAAATAAACAAACAAATATGTCAGATAACCGTTAGTTTGCAAACCAGAAAATATACTTTACACGATAAAAATAATTTACACGACCGAGAGACGAGCAAATAAGATGTATAAATTTAACAAGCAAAATGTTTAACAATTTAATAAAATAGTGAATACGTTACAATAATGTGTAATATGTTCAGCTCACAGAATGTGCTTCATCAGTTAAACATATACAAAAGAAAAAATATACAATCTCCACATCTCTCTTAATCTCAATAATTGAAATGATAATGTTTGGCTAATTCATAATATTCTTTAACTAAACAATTAAGTGCTAAAGCAGTCGAGCTGGATTTATTGTACTGATACTAAATGAAACATCCTCTTTAAATTCCACATGTTTCAGTCATTTTATTATGATCCTCTTCAGTGATGTATCTAACTTTACAATTTGAATAAGTGGCAGTAACAATTGATTATTAGTTTTCCATTATATCACCTTATATCACCTTGTATAACGTTGTCAAGTAATTCCTCATTAAAGTCATAGTCATTATATGATCTTTTAGTATACATCACTGGAAATAGTTTCAAATCAAGAATCATACTAGGTAGATCACAATAATGTCTATGGTTTAATTTAACGAAGAATTATTAGTCAATGTTAAACGTGATGACATAATAGAAAACTAATAATTGATGGTGTCATTTACTCAAATTGTCAAGTTATGTACACCACTAACAAGGATCATAGAAAAATGATCGAAAAGTTTGGAATTTAAACAGGATGTTTAATTAAGTATTAGCACAATAGATTTAGATCGACTCCTTCAGTTCTTAATTGTTTATTTAAATTATATTTATTTAGAGCCTTATTTAAACTGTAATTCGTAATATTCTTTTTTTTTATATGTTCAATCATGAATTGATATAAATTATGTGAGCCAAAATGTTTTATGCATTATTGTATCATATTCACTATTTTATTAAATCGTTAAATGTTGTACTTATTTAAACATCCTATTTTCTCGTCGCTTTCGATCGTTTAAATTAGACTAAAACAGATATTATGTCGTGTGCTTGCACGTCAAGTATTATATATGTGTTGTATATTTACTAATTACGTTGCAAAAGTATTGTTTTATTGTAGACAGTCCAATTTCTTATTTAAATTGCCGTCACAGACACTTCCTTTTTGTCATACCTTTACGAATAATGATATGACGCACATTGACACTGCTCCTTCGCAAATGTATCAGACAATAATAATTTATGGAACTGTAGAATTATAGCGGTCATAAGAGTCAGTAACAGATAAACATAATTTTGTGTGATCGTTGACAGCTTTCGAAATCGACAAATTAATTGAAATTTAAAATGCATTATTTATTTTTAATAAAAAGTTGATTTAAAGCCGACAAATTTATAAAAAGCTTTGTCTATTCGAAAACAGACGCGATATTGTTAAAATGATCCTATGTAATATATATTTTATTATTAACCTACGTTTTATTATTAATCCAATATTGTTGTTTATTTTGTTTATTTTCAACATGTAATGCTGCAATGATGGAGCTAATTGATGCATTGGAGCTATGTACATACTGGTACTATGTACATATCTTCATACTAGAAAAGGATATTTCATTCGACTTATATTAATTTAATCTTTATTTCTTTACTGGAAAATGTATAACGTATTTAAAGCCTGCGGCAAACGGTGCTTATTTTTCTGCTGGGTTGCAAGCTGGAATAGAATCTTGCCACCGTATTCGCTGACAGTATTAGCATCGCAGCCAACATGGTGGCAAAAATCTAATCCAGAAAGCAATCCAGTCAGAAAAAATCGTGTGCAGCCGTCTTAAGTTAAACATGTTCTGTTTGAGTACATGCATTCAAATACATAGGGTAAAACTCCGGCAAATACGCCGTGCTGGGATTTACGCTGCAGAAGTCAGAAAAAAATAGGAGTGGGGTAATTTTCCCGTAATTACTCTATTACATTCTTTTATGTTATATTAGTATTGTGTTATCATTTCAGCTTCTTACTGTTAATATTAATGAAATTATTGTGAGTTGAATCGATTTGTCACTGTAATAAGTAGCTCCATCACGAATTATAATCTACATAAAATGATTACTGTAGGGCATATAAAAGATTTAGTGGTTATTTCGTGATACATACGTGTACAGGAATAAAGTAAAGCATATTGTACAGTAAAATACAAGTTCTTTGCTTTCGTATTCTTTGTTTAGTTTGTTGTTTTATATGTCCCACCTGTTTAGGATATACGGCATTTTTAGCGGACGGGATTTATGCCCAAAGCATACAAGTGCGAAAATTGAATTCAGTGCACTAAATGCAATAAACGCATTACATGAAACGTGTACCTCATGTCATAACGCTTGTAATATATGTAGGAAGATTGTAATTATTAACTATTACTTCATATACATATTTATCATTCTTATTTCTTAATAAAACTTTATTAACGTATTTTATAAGTTATTGTGTCATTTTACGTTTTATTTATGTGCATTGTTTGTAAATTTGTCATCAGTCGTTCATACCCCCTTTCCCTCAATGAGTAGCCGTACATCCTACCTCTACGGAATATACGGCAAAACTGCAAGGGTTTAAAAAAGTTCATTTTTTAATACGAAAAATAAATATATATATTTCGGATTTCTAATATTTTTTTCATAGTAGTAGACAGTACAAAGTTTTTACTGATATAGTTCGTTTACTTTAAACATAGTCAGTAACACTTAATAAATCAAGTTTTTGTTAGGTGTACCGTACATACCAGAGTTACTCCACATTCTTTATTGCAGAGATTAAAATTAATAGTCTTAAAAAATTGATCTGAAACAATCATTGATTAAAGGTGATATTTATGCAGAAAATAGAATCATTACTGAATTTTATAAGAATTGTTCAGAAAATATAGCTTTCATAATGTGTCAATTTTTATTATAATTTTTACAATTTTTATTATAATTATAAGATTATGCATGTATTGTATGTATTTATACAAATTGTATATACATTACATCTTATATAGGATTTAGTTGATAAGAAATAAAAATAATTTAATTTAATGCATTTATTTCAGGTCATTATGGTACATATAAATGGACAAATTCGTATGAGTCACATTTGATATGAATGTGAGAAAGAAATTTACATTATACAGTTATAACGTTGAGAAACGTGAAACGAGGAAATGATTAATTCTTACCGTTATTTCGTTATAATAACATTTCGGTAATGATATTGCGAATTTTTTATGACGGTAATGGTAGCAAAGAAGTTGGAAAAGTTAAACGTTACGTCTAACAGATTTAAAGTCGTTATTAAAAAAATAACTTTTTATTTGTAACTAGTTACTTTTATTTGTTAATTTTAAGTTAAAAAGTAACTCGTCGATGCATTATAAATTACTTACCATCTTTATCAGTAACCATAATGCGTAATAGAAATAAAAGTTACTTTTCAAACTGACTTTCTTAACTTTAGCGCAACTTTAACGTTTAGTTGGTTATCTTTATAGTCATAACAATGTTATCTTCATAGTCATAAAAAATACAACGTTATTATCAAATCTTTAATATAAAAAGTAATGATGAGGGTATATAACGAATAAAAATTATTTCATTCCCATAAAGTACGTAATAATATTTTAAAAAATTTGATGTACAAGCAGATAGACAGCCGAAATAAAATCACGCAATTTCTTGCAGTTAAATATCAGTGAAATCCAAGAAAGTGATAATATATAATCCAATATAATAATAAAGATAATATATAATAAATAATATATACAATCCTTGAACAAGTGAAAATATTTGATTTCTTGGAAGAGATTGACAATTTTCACTTTTTTAGAGTAAATTTTCACTTCAAAGGAGTGAAATTTTATTTCAAAAAGAGTGAAATTTAAAAAGAATGGAAGTTTTCATTTTTCTAAGGATGGTTGTATTTTCTCTTGGAGTGAGATTTTACTGCAACAAATTTAAGTGCATGTTTCTACAAAACGAATGGTACAAATTTTAATATTTCTTAGGCCCGGTTGCAACGTTTGACTTTAAGCAAGGCTTAAAATTCTTTCTCTCTGTCTCTGTCTCTCTTTCGCTTTAAAACGAGATAGAAAGAGTTTTAAACCTTGCTTAAAGTTAAAGTAATGTTGGTGCAATCGGGCTTTAACATAGTATTCAGTTAATGCTAAACAAGTTCTGAAAGGTATCTTAAAATTTCAAAGAAAAATATCTCCTACACGAACTTCCAATGCACGGAATGAAAAATTTTATCAATTTTAAATTTAGTATCAATAATGAAGGACTGTGTGTATATATACACATATACATATACATATATTGTTAAAAAATTTATAATTTATTGTCCTTTTCAAAAAAGATTCAGAAATGTGGAAACACACCAAAAATACTTAACAGTCATTAATTCTGTACAGTAAAATGTAATTTGTTAATCTGAGACCTCTTTAATGAAAACGAGTCTCATATAATTACTATTACGAAATAAGTACATAGATAAAATGACGTATGACAATTTTTCTTTGATCTTTTATATTTTCCTTTGAACACAAATTTTTCATGTTTGAAATAACTATGTTATTTCAAAATTCTACCTATATCGAAAAATATTACAATTTAAATTATTTTTTATTAAAGTAATTAAATTATGAATTTATGATTAGTATATAAATTATGATTTAGAACTCAATTTTTGTTTTAAGGAAACGTAGCAAGATTCTATACCTTTATATCCAAAGGAATTAGTTGTTAAAATGTTTCTCTAATACTAAGAACAATACATCCTCTTTAATTTATAAAAAATAAGGATTATAAAGAAGGCTCTCAAAGCTGTCAAAGAAGGCTTGTAAAGTATTGTAATTCGATGTGACGTCTTCATCACAATAATGTGCTAGGTGACATTACATAAATTTCTGTTTACACATGAGATTACATAATGACCTATTTTTATATTAAAATGGCATTTAGTTATAATATTAAATTCATCTGTTCCGCTACATTAAAGTAACCTTCATATTCCGTCGTATCGGGAGTAGTATCGCTAATAAATTGTCCGCCTGCTTCATAATTAGAGAAACAATGGAACTCACTTCTATTGTACAGATTCTGAAAAACGAATAACTAAAGAATATCAATTCGGAATGTTTAAATTTTCGGATTGAAACGCAGTTATTGCATTCAATGATTAAATGATTAAGAAAGGTTCCACTATTTTAACTCAGCTTAATAATCACACTTTCAAATTTGACAGAAGCGGATTGACAAAAATAATAGTATTAATTAATAAACAAAAAATTAAATTTCTGATGATATTTAAGTATGGTAAATAACCTAGTACGATAACTTCAAGATCAATGGTTTTTAGTATCCGCATAACCGGGACAAATAACTTACAAGACCATAACGCTGTTCCTGAGGCAATAGTTCTGGCTTATCGTTAAGTATTGTGCCAACGGCTACCATATCTGACTCCAGATCTATCTCGAGACATTGCCGTTCAATAAAATCATAAAATAGTGGCATCGGTTCCTGATGTTCGTCCCACATAACTTTACACGCCACACGTCCGTTTCTCATTCTTAGAACACCACCTAAAGCTTTGAGGCCAGACACAAAAAATTATCTGATTGTCTTTACATGTCCTTTTTTTAACTGTAGGGTAAACTAGAGTATCAAGGCCACACGCAAAAGATGGCCATAGGTTGTAATTTTTTCAATAATTGCTAAAGAGAGCATTTTTGTAGTCATTCTAAAAGCCTATGGGGCCCGTATGCCCATCTTATCCGAGTTTACCGTATATACCCGACTATTAATTACCAATAGAACGATATCTAGTTCTTCTGTATTTTTCGTAAAGGACCGTTTGCATTGTAGTTATAATATCTATGTCAATAGTTTTTCGACCTTTGGCACGCACTCTGATAACATGGCCCGCCCTACCCTCGCTGACAAAGAAAGTGCCCTTGTTGGTGAATACCATATGATCAGAATTAGTTAACTTTTCTATCTTTGTCTGCCTGTTATCTCTGTTTGCGAAAATAATGCGACTCTCGTTCCTAATATCATTAGGTGCTCTGTACGTTGCATTTATAATGAGCTACAACAGTAATCAGGTTTATCAGATACAGCAACAATGCCATAGTTTTTATCATGTGTATGATAAAAACATAATTGAAGTTCAATAGATTATATTGAATAGTATTAAATCAATAGAATAGGATTACAAAACAACCATAAGATAACGGTGATTTGGTGATATGATTCGTAGATTATCACAGTTTGCTGTCTATCGTTACCTTACCAGTTATGTAGCATTATATATTACCATAACATGTTGTCATAATGGTATTATCCACATGGGCATGACAATGTGAAAATATTAATAATACGTACATGTCCGTAATAAGGCATGTATGGTTTTGTAGCGTAAGTAGATCCGATGATAAAGGAATCATGGCAGCTGGTTGTGAGTATATCTCGAATATTCCGTGTTCTATAATTCCACCCCTCTAAATTTTCTGAATTGATTCGACCGTATTTCATTATCGACGTGTTGCCACATAATCCTGTATGAATTATTCACTTTTTAAAGATACTTTATTTACTGAAAAATTAAACCTTTTTTGTTGTGATTTCTTACCTACTCCGGCAAGATTATATGGTGCTCCAGTTAGACAAGGGCAGTTAAATACGTCGACGTTCACTTCGTGGAACAGGGGTTGCATTCCATTTTGCAGAACTAGTTATCATAACATATGCATCGAATATGTTGTGTTTAGTGAATTAAATGATAAACATTGTATACATACCTTCTGCGATTTCTGAGAGGGTTGGTGCCAACATAGGAAATGAAATATAAGGAATATTGTCAGTTGTGTAGCAATCGCCATTTGGCCTCTCTGCCATAATACTAAATTGGAACACAAGGCTATTAAATTTTTACTGAAAGCTATGCGTAATGATTTACAAATTGTTATATTGTAATAGTAAATTTAATGTTAGACCTGAGAAATGTTAATATTTGCTAGCTATTTGAGACAATATAATGTTGGGAGAATGATTATTAAAAGTTATATCTACTTATCTATACTGTAACATATACGCCATTGCTGAAAATTTTAGTTCGTTTCTAAATTTTGGAAGAAAAAGTTAACTAACTTATTGATTAACATTGTAAATGTACTAAAATTTATTTATATCTATACTTTAATTTATTTCTAACTGGCTCGTAGCCATTATATATATTTACATTGATTTATTCTAATTGAGCCATATTATTATATTTATATTAAAATTTATATTATCTCGATTGTAAATTAATAATGTACGTATAAAAATGAAAATGAATTTTATTTTTTTGAATAAAATAATTGATAAAGAATCGTTATTTATCTAAAATTTATGAATACTCAAAATTTTTGAGGGATAGTATATGGTGAATTTAATTGCAATAATTGGTTATAAATAATATATCTATCGAAATATGGTATGTGAATTGGTATACGGATTATTTTTGGACAAATTTTATAAATGTCTTAATTCATTAATATTCAAGAACTTGCTGATTAAATAGTGCAATCTGGTGTTGCTACTAATTGTAGTTACCATTTTTGAACGAAATTTAAACGATTTATTATTTCCGTATCTGTGCATTAACTATAATTTAAAAATACAATGTATATGTGCACGCTGTACATGTTTTAATAATATTAGAATTTGTCATCTTGTTTTCACAGTTAGAAGCCGTGACATTATTGTTAAAACGTTGGCAACCATAAAACAAACGCAAGATAGATCTCATAGATTTTAAGTATAGATTACTATAAATATTATTAAATAACTAATGAAGATAATCAAACATATTAATCAAACGCTTATTAGTTTGCAAAACAAAGAAGGTATTAATTGTTTGAAATCAACGATCATACTAGAAAGATCACATAATAACTATAATTTTAACGAAGAATTAATTGACGATACTCATTAGTGTGATATAAATATAATGGAAACTTAATAATTGTTACTACTATTTATTCAAACTGTAAAATTACATGCACCACTGAAAGGGATTATAGTAAAATGATTGAGTTTGGAATATTTAAAGACGATGTTTTATTAAGTATCAGCAAATTACAACCTGCCTGTCTTCTTTAGCCCTTAATTGTATAGTGGAATTGTATTCATTTAGACCCGTATGTAAAATTATAATTCATGTTATTCTTTTTTCTTTTATATATTGGTCATGAGTTAATGAAAATTCTATGAGCCGACATGTTTTATGCATTATTGTATTGACTATTTTATAAAATTGTTAAATGTTTTACTTATTTAAATATCTCGTTTGCTCGTCTCGTGGTTATTTAAATTAGAATAATAAAGATATTATGTCGTGTGTGTGCTTGTATGTCAAGTTTATGTGTTGTGTACTTACTAATTACGTTGCAAAAGTGTTCTTTGGTTGCAGACTGTCCAATTTTTTATATAAATCGTCATCACAGACACGTCCTTTTTGTCATACCTTTACGAATAATGGTATGACGCATATTGACTCTGCTCCTTCGCAAATCGTACAATAATAATTGAAGGAACTGTAGAATTATAGCGGTCGTAAGAGTCAGTAACAGATAAACATAAGTTTGTGTGATCGTTGACAGCTTTCGAAATCGACAAATTAATTGAAATTTAAAATGCATTATTTATTTTTAATAAAAAGTTGATTTAAACCGACAAATTTATAAAAAGCTTTGTCTATTCGAAAACAGACGCGATATTGTTAAAATGATCCTATGTAATATATATTTTATTATTAACCTACGTTTTATTATTAATCCAATATTGTTGTTTATTTTGTTTATTTCAACATGTAATGCTGCAATGATGGAGCTAATTGATGTATTGGAACTATGTATAGATCTTCATACTAGAAAAGGATATTTCATTCGACTTATATTAATTTAATCTTTATTTCTTTACTGAAAAATGTATAACGTATTTAAAGCCTGCGACAAACGGTGCTTATTTTTCTGTTGGGTTGCAAGCTGGACTAGAATCTTGCCACCGTATTGGCTGACAGCATTAGCATCGCAGCCAACATGGTAGCAAAAATCTAATCCAGAAAGCAATCTAGTCAGAAAAAATTGTGTGCCGTCTTTAGTTAAACATGTTCTGTTTGAGTACATGCATTCAAATACATGGGGTAAAACTCCGGCAAATACGCCATGCTGGGATTTACGCTGCAGAAGTCAGAAAAAAATAGGAGTGGGGTAATTTTCCCGTAATTACCCTATTACATTCTTTTATGTTATATTAGTATTGTGTTATCATTTCAGCTTCTTACTGTTAATATTAATGAAATTATTGTGAGTTGAATAGATTTGTCACTGTAATAAGTAGCTCCATCACGAATTATAATCTACATAAAATGATTACTGTAGGGCATGTAAAAGATTTAGTGGTTATTTAATACGTGTACAGGAATAAAGTAAAGCATATTGTACAGTAAAATACAAGTTCTTTGCTTTCGTATTCTTTGTTTAGTTTGTTGTTTTATATGTCCCACCTGTTTAGGATATACGGCATTTTTAGCGGACGGGATTTATGCCCAAAGCATACAAGTGCGAAAATTGAATTCAGTGCACTAAATGCAATAAACGCATTACATGAAACGTGTACCTCATGTCATAACGCTTGTAATATATGTAGGAAGATTGTAATTATTAACTATTACTTCATATACATATTTATCATTCTTATTTCTTAATAAAACTTTATTAACGTATTTTATAAGTTATTGTGTCATTTTAAAATTAATAGTTGTCTTAAAAAATTGATCTAAAACAATCATTGATTAAAGTTGATATTTACGCAGAAAATAGAATCATCACTGAATTTTATAAAAATTGTTCAGAAAATATAGCTTTCACAATGTGTCAATTTTTATTAAGATTATACATGTATTGTATGTAGTTATACAAATTGTATATACATTACATCTTATATAGAATTTAGTTGATAAGAAATAAAAATGATTTAATTTAATACATTTATTTCGGGTCATTATATATAAATGGACAAATTCGTATGAAGTCGTCACATTTGATATGAATGTGAGAAAGAAATTTGCATTATACAGTTCTAACATTGAGAAACGGTAAACGAGGAAATAATTAACTGTTATCGTTATTTCGTTACAATAACAATTTGGTAATGATATTGCGAATTTTTTATGACGGTAATGGTAGCAAAGAAGTTGGAAAAGTCAAACGTTACTTCTAACAGATTGAAAGTCGTTATTAAAAAAATAACGTTTTATTTGTAACTACTTACTTTTATTTGTTACCTGTAACGTAAAAAGTAATTCGTCGATGCATTATAAGTTACTTACCACCTTTTTCAGTAACCATAACGCGTAATAGAAACAAAAGTTACTCTTCAAAGTGACTTTCTTAACATTAGCGCAACTTTAACGTTAGTTATCATTATTGTCATATCAATGTTATCGTTATAGTCATAAAAAATGCAACATTATTATCAAATTTTTAATATAAAAAGTAATGGTGAAAGTATATAACACATAGAAATTATTTCATTCCCATAAAGTGCGTAATAATATTTTAAAAAATTTGATGTACAAGCAGATAGACAGGTAAAATAAATCACGCTCTACATTTCTTGCAGTGAAATCTCAGTCAAATTCAAGAAAGTGATAATACAATCCTTAAACAAGTGAAAATATTTGATTTTTTGAAAGAAAGTGACAATTTTCACTTTTTTAAAGTAAATTTTCACTTCAAAGGAGTGAAATTTTATTTCAAATAGAGTGAAATTTAAAAAGAAAAAGTTTTCACTTTTCTAAGGGTGGTTGTAGTTTGTCTTGGAGTGAGATTTCACTGCAAGAAATTTAAGTGCATGTTTCTACAAAACGAATGATACAAATTGTAATATTTCTTAGGCTCGGTTGCAACGTTTGACTTTAATCAAGGCTTAAAACGCTCTCTCTGTCTTTGTCTCTTTTTCGCTTTAAAACGAGATATAAAAAGTTTAAAACCTTGCTTAAAGATAAAGTAACGTTGATGTGCAATCGGGCTTTAACATAGTATTCAGTTAATGCTAAACAAGTTCTGAAAGGTATCTTAAAATTTCAAAGAAAAATATCTTCTACGCGAACTTCAATCAGAAAATTCCAGTGGAGTCAATGAAAAATTCTATTAATTTTGAATTTAGTCTCGATAATGAAAGACTAATTTCAAAAAGATTCAGAAATATGGAAACCAAAAATACTTAGTGGTTATTAATTCTGTACAGTAATATGTAATTTTTAATCTAAGACCTCTTTAACGAAAACGAGTCTCACATAGTTAATACTACGAAACAAGTAAATAGATAAAATGAAGTATGGAATTTTTCTTTGATCTTTTATATTTGTTCTCTTTGACCACAAAGTTTTTCGTGTCATTATGTTATCTAATTCAGAATTCTACTTATATCGAAAAATATTACAATTTAAATTATTTTTAATTAATGTAATTAAATTATGAATTTATGATATATAAATTATGAATTTAGTTTCTCAATTTTGGTTTTAAGGAAATGTAGCAAAATTCTATACCTTTAAATCCAAAGGGATTAATTGTTAAAATGTTTCTCTAATATTAAGAACTGTACATCCTCTTTAATTTATAAAAAATACGTCAAAGAAGGCTTATAAAGTATTGTAATTCGATGTGACGTCTTCATCACAATAATGTGCTAGGTGACATTACATAAATTTCTGTTTACACATGAGATTACATAATGACCTATTTTTATATTAAAATGGCATTTAGTTATAATATTAAATTCATCTGTTCCGCTACATTAAAGTAACCTTCATATTCCGTCGTATCGGGAGTAGTATCGCTAATAAATTGTCCGCCTGCTTCATAATTAGAGAAACAATGGAACTCACTTCTATTGTACAGATTCTGAAAAACGAATAACTAAAGAATATCAATTCGAAATGTTTAAATTTTCGGATTGAAACGCAGTTATTGCATTCAATGATTAAATGATTAAGAAAGGTTCCACTATTTTAACTCAACTTAATAATCACAGATTCAAATTTGACAGAAGCGGATTGACAAAAATAATTGTACTAATTAATAAATAAAAAGTTAAATTTTTAATAATATTTATCTGTGGTAAATAACATAATATGATAACTTCAAGATCAATGGTTTTTAGTATCTGCATACCGGGACAAATAACTTACAAGACCGTAACGCTGTTCCCGAGGCAATAGTTCTGGCTTATCGTTAATTATTGCGCCCACGGCTATCATATCTGACTTCAGATCTATCTCGGGACATTGCTGTCCTTCAATAAAATCATAAAATAGTGGCATCGGTTCCTGATATTCATCGCACATAACATTACACGCCACACGTCCGTTTCTTATTCTTAGAACACCACCTAAAGCTTTGAGGCCAGACATAAAAATTATCTGATTGTCTTTACATGTCCTTTTTTAACTGTAGGGTAAACTAGGGTATTATGGCCACACGAAATAGATGGTCATAGGTTGTAATTTTTTCAATAATTGCTATAGAGAGCATTTTTGTAGTCATTCTAAAAGTCTATGGAGCCCGTATGCCCATCTTATCCGAGTTTACCCTATACACCAGGCTACTAATTACCAACAATTTCATTTCTATTTCTTTTGTATTTTTCGTAAAGGACCGATTGCATTGAAGTTATGATATCTGTGTCACTAGTTTTTCGACCTTTGGCACGCACTCTGATAACATTGCCCGCCCTACCCTCGCTGACAAAGAAAGTGCCCATGTTGGTGAATACCATATGATCAGTATTAGTTAACTTTTCTATCTTTGTCTGCCCGTTACCTCTGTTTGCGAAAATAATGCGACTCTCGTTCCTAATATCATTAGATGCTCTGTACATTGCATTCATAATGAGCTACAACAGTAATCAGGTTTATTAGATACAGCAATAATGCTATAGGAGTCGTGTGTATGATAAAAACATAATTAAAGTTCAATAGATTATATTGAATAGTTTTAAATCAATAGAATAGGATTACAAAACAATGGTAAGATAACGGTGATTTGGTGATATGATTCGTAGATTATCACAGTTTGCTGTCTACCGTTACCTTGCCAGTTATGTAGCAGTGATATATTATCATAACATATTATCATAATGGTTTTTCCACATGGGCATAACAATATGAAAATATTGATAATACGTACATGTCCGTAATAAGGCATGGATGGTTTTGTAGCGTAAGTAGATCCGATGATAAAGGAATCATGGCAGCTGGTTGTGAGTATATCTCGAATATTCCGTGTTGTGTGATTCCGCTCCTCTAAGTTTTCTGTAATGAAGCGTCGGTATTTCATTACCGACGTGTTGCCACATAATCCTGTATGAATTAGTCACTTTTTAAAGATACTTTATTTACTGAAAAATTAAACGCTTTTTGTTGTGATTTCTTACCTACTCCGGCAAGATTATATGGTGCTCCAGTTAGACAAGGGCAGCTAGCTACATCGACGTTCACTTCGTGGAACAAGGGTTGCATTCCATTTTGCAGAACTGTTATCATAACATATGCATCGAATATGATGTGTTTAGTGAATTAAATGATAAACATTGTATACATACCTTCTGCGATTTCTGAGATGATTGGTGCCGACAAAGGAATTCGAATATAAGGAAGATCGTCAGTTGTGTAGCAATCGCCATTTGGCCTCTCTGCCATAATACTAAATTAAAATTGGAACACAAGGCTATTAAATTTTTACTGAAAGCTACGTGTAATGATTTACAAATTGTTATATTATAATAGTAAATTTAATGTTACGGTTGAAAAGGTTGATATTAGCGAGCTATTTGAGATAATGTAATGTTGGGGGGATGATTGTTAAGTTATACCTATCTATACTGTAATATGTACGCCATTGTTGAGAAGTTTGGTGCATTTCTAAATTTCGAAAGAAAATTTAACTAACTTATTGATTAAGATTACTATAATTTATTTATATCTTGATAAATATACTATAATTTATTTATATCTAATGTATACTTTAATTTATTTCTAAGTGGCTCGTAGCCCTTCTATTTATTTACTTTGATTTATTCTAATTGAGCCATATTATTATATTTATATTAAAATTTATATTATCTCAATTGTAAATTAATAATGTACGTATAAAAATGAAAATGAACTTTATTTTTTTAAATGAGATAATTGGTGAAGAATCGTTATTTATCTAAAAATTATGAATACTCCAAACCTTTGAGCGATAGTATATGGTGAATTTACTTGCAATAATTTGTTATAAATAATATATCTATCGAAATATGTTATGTGAATTGTATACCGATTATTTTTGGACAAATTTTACAAATGTCTTTATTCATTAATATTCAAGAACTTGCTGATTAAATAGTGCAATCTGGTGTTACTACTAATTGTAGTTACCATTTTTGAACAAAATTTAAACGATTTATTATCTTTCCGTATCTGTGCATTAACTATAATTTAAAAATACAATGTATATCTGCACGCTGTACATGTTTTAATAATATTAGAATTTGTCATCTTGTTTTTACAGTTAGAAGCCGTGATAATATTGTCAAAACGTTGGTATCCATAAAACAAACGTAAGATGTCTTGTAGATTTGAAGTATAGATTAAATACTATTAAATAATTAATGATGGTAATCAAACAAATTAAGCAGACGCTTGTTAGTTTGCAAAATAAATTAGGTACTAATTGTTTGAAATCAACGATCATACTAGGAAGATCACATGATATCTATAATTTTAACGAATAATTAATTGACGATACTCATCAGTGTCGTATAGATATAATGGAAACTCAATAATATATTGTTACTATCATTTATTGTAATTGTAAAATTACATGCACCACTGAAACGGATCATAGTAAATTTAATCGAATTTGGAATATTTAAAGAGGATGTTTTATTATGTATCAGCACAATAGATCTAGTCTGTCTTCTTTGGCCCTTAATTGTCTAGTTGAATTCATTTAGAACCGTATTTAATATTATAATTCATAATATTCTTGTTTCTTTTATATATTAGTCATGAGTTAATGAAAATTCTGTTAGCCTACATGTTTTATGCATTATTGTATTATATTGACTATTTTATAAAATTGTTAAATGTTTTATTTATTTAAATATTTTGTTTGCTCGTGTCGTGATTATTTAAATTAGAATAATAAAGATATTATTTCGTGTGTGTGTGCTTGCATGTCAAGTATATGTGTTATGTATTTACTAATTACGTTGTAGAAGTATTGTTTGATTGCAGACTGTTCAATTTCTTAGTTAAATCGCCGTGACAGATACGTCCTTTTTGTCATACCTTTACGAATAATGGTATGACGCACATTGATGCTGCTCCTTCGCAAATGTATCATACAATAATAATTTAAGGAACTGTAGAATTATAGCGGTCATCTTTATAATTATACGAATTTTTATTTATTTTCACAGTAATTTAGAAAATATTTCAATAATGTTGATATTAATAAAATAAACTCCATTTTAATCCCTTCAGATCGTGTATGTTGTAATGTACATCAAATTTGAAGACAATATTCGTTGAAATTATTTAATTCTATCTACATCATCTAACAAGGAGAGGCTCCAGAGTTACCCTCACCGATTTCAATGAAACTTAGGAGGATTGTAGAATGTGTTCCCCTGAATAAAAATCACCCCCCATTTAAGCATAGACGATTTGTTGTTTCTGAGATCCTTCAGTATTAAAGTTGATAACGGCATTTCCTTTAGAGAGATATTAAACGTTCTTATGGAGTATTTGTAGCGTAATGGACATAATAACAACCTCCCCATACAACACAGAATTTACAGCAATATCGCTGCACGATCTCTGCAATATTGTACAAATGTTGTAGCAACATTACTGCAGCATTGCAGCAACATTGCATGCAGAGATTTTGCAGCGATATTGTTGCAAATTCTGTGCTACATGGAGAGATTATTATCATATCCACTACACTACAAATACTCGAGTATGAACGTTTTAATAAACTCTAAAGGAAATGCCGTTATCAACTTTAATATTGAAATATCTCGGAAACATTAAACCGTCTACGCCTAAATGGGGGTGATTTTTATTCAGGGGAACACATTCTACAAAAAAAATTTTTTTTAACGTGATTCCGATAAAATTAGGTCTGAAAGGATTAAGCTTCAGACATAAATTAAATATTATTAGATAATAATAAAAATCATTTGTACGTATGCGTCAATGAAGTAAGTGTGTGCTTACCAAGTTTGTCGCGAAATTGTTGTACAATTACAGACTTTAATTTTTTAATTCACCGTCACAGAGGCACGTCTTTTCTTTTATACCTATACGAATATGAGAAATGGTATGAAGCACTTTGGCGCTGTTTCCTCGCAAATATAACAAGAAAGCAATAGCAGGAAGAAATAAAAGTTCAAAGCGGTCATGAGAGTCAATAGTAATATATAAACATATTTCTATAAGTTCTCTTCAACGGTTTTGAAATTCACAAATCAACAGAAATTTAATATGTATTTATAAAATATGTATAATTTATCTTTAATATAAAAAGTAATTTGAAGAAGTCATAGTCATAAAAAATTTCATCTGCTTGTGTTCGTAATATAACGTTGCATTAGAATAAACTCATGAAATTTAGGTGTTTTATTATCGGTCTGAGATCTCGTTGTTTATTTTATTTGTTTATGATATGCAATACCGTATTTATTTAAAATATATAGATCTTTTCACGACCTTTACATGATATAAAAATCTTTAATAAATCGTATCATTACAAAAACTGAATTAGCTATAAATACAAAGAGAATAATAAATAATTTTGTAAATTAATAATTAGATAATTAATAACAACACAATAAATAAAATAAAGATGGTTATATATATATATATATATTATATCTATAGTGTAGAAGAAAATATACGTACATATTTTTTGTTTATTAAAAAGAAATAAGATTTTATTGAAGTAAAAAGGATCGTCAAAATTATACTAGTTTCAGTGAAATATTTTAATTAAATATGGCAGTTTTTACGTTAGGATTTAACGTTCGTTTAATTATTTTCTCAAAAGCAGCTTTTCAATAACAAACAAGCTTCAAGAGTTATCAAAATTTTATCATATTGATATTAAATGTAATACATGGTTATTGGTTATCTCTTCTGCATAATATATTCTGGTAATATATATTAAAAAGTTCCGAGCATTTAATATATCATGTGGTTCATGTTTACTCCTTCTCGAAAGATCGTTACAAAATGATATTACAGTCGTAAAGCAAGCTCATTTTATGATAACGTCGACTCTTTGAGAGAGTGTCTTTATGATATTAAATCGAAAAAGCCAAGGCAAAATTTAGCATTTGGTTGATAGAGCTACGTGCTAATAAAATTGTATCCTATTAGGATCAATATACGATCGTAGACCTTCTACGATTTTTTTTCTACGGTTTTTTCTCATCGTATTTACTTCGGTGTGTTTTTCGTTCGGCTAAATTTTCTTTCTCGAAGAAATACGTTCCAAGGAACCGCTGTCTCATCATACGTGATATGTCGAAAAAATCTGCGGTGATTTTGGGGAGAAATCAGATGAGAGAGTTATTTTTCTTTACAATGAATGTGACGGATGCGGGAGGATATGGTAATGGAAGTAAATACGCTGTAACGAACATAAATCGCATAGAATTGCGTTTCATCTAATGGCTAATGAGTAGCAATGTTAGCGAAGGTAGCGGAATGTTTATTGTATATATCGAGAGAGGAGGACACTTTCCCCTTGTATGTTCGTTTTTTTATTATCAAATAAAAGAATGAAATCGAGCCACAAAGCTCTTTCTCGTTATTTCTTTCTTCTTTAACTTCTTCTCTCTTCTTTGATCTTGCACGTGTACGTTTCAGGATTTCCGCACAATAATATCTTTTTCCCGAGTTTGATCGGGGGAACAGCATTAATCGACGCTATTACCTTTCTTGCGCGCATCTGTTCCCCGTAATTTTACAAATTGGTACTTCAATTTGCTCTTCTCACAGAGTGAAGAAGATCTCCCATCTTCTCTCTCATTTAGCGTTGGTCAGGATTAACAGACAACTTCGTCGTTTCTCTTACGTATGTATATACATATGTGAGGAAAGTATCGATGGTCCCTATATATATTAAAACAATTAAAATTGTCTAACGTCTTTGAAATCGTTTAGTTTCTTTTATATATTCAACTAGAATTGAGGAGATAAGTGGAATAAAGTCACAATTCTATACTTAGGCCCTTTTTCCGGAGATTAGCTTTTTTTTTTATATAATATTGATCGTAATAGGAAAATATTGTAATATGTAACTTCTTAAAGACATTACATAAATTCATTTGATGCTGTACCCATTTGTATATAATAAAAAAGTAGCAAGTTATTTTAATTTTTATTGAAATCATGATTTTGTAATTAAGCTTTTATATATTCCGCCCATCCCCTCAATTATACGAATTAAGAATAATAATACAAATAATATTACAAATTAAGAAAAATAAGAAATTTACATCGCAAACATCGTTTATAATTTCTACAATGTTCTATTCAGAGAAACATATACGATATGTGACTTTAGATATTTGTTCTTGTACTATGCGGAAACATGCCGTACGTATTCACGTTAAGTCCAGCGTAAGTAATTCGCTAAAAGTAATTCCCGTAAGTCGGATGTTCATATTTTTAAAATTTCAGGCCATTCCTGTGCCATCATTCACGCTGTTATGCGCCGAATTTTAAACGAACGCGATGTCATAAAGTTGGTACCCGTGAGAAGTAGGACTGCTTAGTGCGTTTAAAAAAAAAGAAAGAAAGACTCGGACGGTTTTTGCATTATTATAGTTCGTCTGCGCGCGACGCATTGCACGTCACGAGCGCCCCGTGCCGCGAGTTATGAAATATCGCGAAACGTCAAGGTGGCCGGGGGAGGATGAGAAGGGGTGCGCGAAATAGTAGGTCAGCGGCGACTGTGACTACCACTACATGGAGGAGTCCGTGTGCGGTAAAAGGGAGAGAAAATCCACCTCGAAATTTTGGCCGACCGGGTACGGACTTTACGGCGTGTCGCGAAGAGAGATGTTCCTATTTTTTTTTTGTCGTCCTTATGAATTATTATCTCTTCGCGGCGCACTGAACGAGGCACACTTTCGCGACCGTGCGGTCTTTTCCGCGCGCCTCGATTTCCATCGATGGACCGGAAATTGGAGGAATCTGGAGGTGCCGGAATGGAAATTAAAACTCGCGCACGACGGCAAGCACCTTCGGTTCTAGAGTTTTAATCGATCATATCTCGCTCTTCTTCCTTTCTCTCCCTGTCTTCGAACTTGCAGTTTCAATAAATAGCATCCCCGAACATTATCGTTTGCAATGATGAAGACGATAATGTCTCTTGCGTGAACAGTAACGTATAGTTATTTAAACAACTTTGTTCGAAACAGTGCATTAATAAAATTTAAAAAACTGTCGTGCAAGTAATATATAGCTTTAACAGTAATATATAGCTTTAATCATTTAACAAGGTTGTTACAAATTCTTCATTGTAAAATTCTGTAACTTTTCCTTGATTTCCAGATAAAATTTCATGATTTTTTTCTGACTTTCAATAACATATTGAAATTTTTTATATTTTCGTCTTGATTTAGAAATTGTTAAACATTTTGTTGAAAGATCAATTTAATATAGCAGTCCAAATTATTATTAATGTTATTGACACTGTTTGCATTTTTAATTGTTAAGTTGGTAGTATTTCAAAACTGCATAGCTGTGATGTATGTATATTAAATTTCTTTAAAACTTAAGAATTTTAATTTTCCAGAAAATTTTATAAAATTCTCTGATTTGTTTCTAATTACTCCGATCGTTTTCAATTTCCTTGATAGTTTCCTGAGTGCAATGTTTCGAACAAAATTGTTTGTAGAACTAAAGAAACAGTATTTTCTAAATTTTATATAAAAATAAATAAAGATTATAATAATTTTCTGGGGAAATTTTTCTTTATAGAATCGAATGCTTAGAATCTTCGAGAAATTGGGAATTAGATTAAAAAATTTCTTAAGCCCGCTTTTATTCTCTAATGCAACATGATACGAATCTGAACAAAGAGAAGCTTATTTTAAAATATATTTCCGGATGTGTGTGTGTGTGTGTGTGTGTGTGTGTGTGTGTAAATAATATTTTAATAGTTTTTATTAGGTAGTAAAGAATTCGCATTTCATTAATTCTGAATAGCTTCTTGTAAAATTCATAGTAAATCTAGAAAAATAGGAAAAAAAAAGGAACAAAATATAAGTCAATTTTTGTTTCAAAGATTATTTAGTGAAGCGAATTTCCATGAAATCCTCTTAATTTCAGCATCCTATATATCTTGTTGCGGTCATTTTCACTCGACCGACGGGATGAGATGCTGTGTTTACTCTACTTTAATACCACCAACGGCAGAGTGAACGTAGTGGCCGATCAGAGAGATTTAAGTGAAAAGTGCTCCTCATTCGGCTATATATCGAGGATATCCCGTTCAATTAATCCTTCCAATTAATTCTTCTTGGACACAGTTTCTAGATGGAGTTTCTTATAAGAAATCCCGTGCGCGCGCGATTTCTAAATGTACTTGATAAACCGCGAGGTAAACAGAAGAGATTTTGCTGCTGTCACAAAATTGACAGAAAGTGGATGGCATTGAAATCTGCAGTATTCTTCTTCAATGGAATCGTCATTCGTCACAACTTTCTATATTTCAGCACTCGATATCTTGGTAAGTCTGAAATTAAAATCAATAAATCTCAGTAAGTCAACTAAAAGTTGGTAAGTCTCGAATAAGAGAAGATTCTGTTAGTTTGCTCCATTTTAAATTGAACGACGAATTGAGATTCCGTTTCCGCGTTTTCGTGCTTTTAGGTCTCGTCTCGCTTCTAGTCGCGAATCGTGCATGTATGCGTTTCGGTCGGAATGGAATCTTTCAGTCATGATATCTTATCCGTGATCAGTCAGTTCAAATTTAAGTGCCTCGATACAAAAGCATGGAATGTTATTTCGCACGATAGAGCTTAGGTTACGAGGCAGAAGAGATAAGAAATCTCGGAGATATATGACGACGCGTTAACGAGGCACGTTATTTCGATATCTGCGAGGAAAGGAAAATGGCCGGGAGGTCGCGCCTTACTTTACTTCACGGACGGGGAGCAATATTTTATGTCTGGTCGGTAACTGGCACCTGACTCTTACGCCTTTCCTCCTCATCGTGCTCGGATCAGCAGGGCGAATGGTTGGAACGGGAGACGTTAGGAAGGTGGAGCGCGAAGATAAGAAGCGGGGGCGAGGGAGAGAAAGAGAGAGATAGAGAGAGAGAGAGAGAGATGGATAAAGAGATCCCGGAAATATCGAAGGGGAGGATATACGGTGAGAATTAACTCGAGGTCACACGGGACTGCTCTCTCTCTTCCGTGTTCGCTGTCTTGTCTGCCCTCTAAGGATGCGGCATGAATTTGTGCGTAGGAAGGTCAGTGCGAACAAGTCTCCGATTGTTTTTCGATATCTCGTGGCTAACCCGAATATCGGATTACCAATTGCCTGCGGTTGAACTGGAAAAATAACATGTGCTCGGTAATATATCCATGTTTCATGGATACATTACCGTCCCTCTTGCCTCTAAATTTCCATCTAACTTTATTGCGCCGAGATGATAATGCAGAGTAATTAATATTTGAAAGGATATGTTTATTAGAATAAATTTTATAAGATATTTACTGATAAAAAAATGTTTGTATAATTGAATTCTGTTACATTTTTATTATCTCTTTATCGCTTACTTATATTGGGATTCACGTTATTAAATAATAAAGTTACGCGTTGTCACTTTGTGTGAAATCTTACGTAACATTGTTAGTACATGATGTTACTGCACAAAAGAATAACAGTTGAATTGTCGTTATATTATATCTCTACGTTACGTTTCTTTCTTATTTTTATTCTCAGATTTGCGTATATAAGATGAAATATAGTCGATAGGGGAGGACGAATATATTTCCAACGTTCGCACTTTTGCACGCTCTGCAGACTTGAGCTCTTACTCTAATCCAAGTAGTGCGTTGATCTCGTAAACGGTACTGTATAGTCGTACCGAATTTGCATTTTGGGACGCAAGTCTCTTGCCCCCTTCCCTCCTTCCTTCCGCCAGTCAGCTCGATGAAATAAACCGCTCGATAGTCACCTTGCGTACCGATCCCACTCACGAATTCGTGGCACGATTCGCGCGCGATAGGGGACGAGAATCGTGCAATTTGCCGCAGAACAGACACAAAGCGATGCGCATTAATTAAAACAGACAGATTTATTTTGCAACGAACGAATACATATATAATTTCTGAGTTTTATATTTCGCTGCCTGCGCAAATAAAAATTTACGTAGAATACATTATCGATTAAATTAATTGAAGATAGATATTATCAATTGGAATCTTGTTCTTGTTCTTAGTTGAAATTCAATGATCCGCGATATATCTTTGGAATTAATTCTAGGTTCTTAACGTATCATCCTTTAAACATTTCTCGGAATTACTTTGCTAGAAAGACTCATATATGTAATTTCTATTTAGTAATCTTTTAAGAACTGTGATATTATATACTTTTTTGATGGATATAAAAAAAATATATATTTTTTAATGATAAAAATAATATATAAATGTAATTTTTTTGTAAATTTCAAAGAACTTTTAACAAGAAATAATACAGTTATTATATATACAATTGCATGTTCATACTTTTGGCAGGAAGATAATGGTGCATATATGAGTAATTTTCTTATTTCTGGTAAAATAATTTTCTTCGTACAGTTTTTATCAAATAAACAAAAACTTAAGAAAGCTTTAAACAATTGCTTCTTCTCTCTCTTTCTTTCTCTGTTCCTTTAAGAAGTAAAGAGATAAAATTCTCGAATTCACATTACGGTGTCTTACGAATTATTTTAATATATGCGTTTCGTGGTAAGATAGGATTTAAGTCATTATGCTAAATCCTTAAATGCAAGAGTCATTAGTAAGATCATATCTTATGCAATTACTCTTAATGTATTTTGTGAATACGAATGTCCTTAATGACCAAAAATATAATTATATACAAACAGTATAATGTACTTTATAAGAATTAGACTTCTCTATTAATGAGAATCAAATAATAATACAAACTGTGCATATGCTAATTATTACAAGCCAAGATTATGTCAAAAGGAATACATTAAAAATAATAAAACAGATTTGTCATATATTTTTATAATTTTTATCCACGTGCAAGATAATTTAATTGTATTAAAAGTACGAAAATTTGTAAAATATAGATTATTTGAAAAAATACTCTAATACTTACCGAAAAATTTATCAAAATAATAATTTTTTACAAAAATTTTCTTTATTGCAAATAAGAGGAAAAAGGTAATGATCTCGTTAATTTAGGTTTTGCATAAATTTTATGGAATTTTTACTCATTGTACTAATACGAAGAATTAGGGAAGAATTGCCGAATACGTAGCACTTAAAAAAGTTATTTTTTATTATATTTTTCATTTGGTACTGATTTGTGTGCAAATGGATGATATTTCGGACATTTATTATTACATGTTTACTTTTCATTATTAACAAATTAATTTGTTATAAATCTTTTTGTAATACGCTGCAAAAGCGGATGCCTAAATCGTACCTATAGGTCTTCCAAGTCGTATCTCCTTTGAAAATATTGAATTTATGAATGGAATCAATTAAAAATATAAGATTAATAAAAGAAATTGACTAATACGTAATAATTAACAAATATCTAATTTTAATGCTGCTAACATTCATAAAACAACCTATGAAATTTTTGTCTATATTATTTATTTCTCATTTATTTCATATTTTTATTACTGAATGTTGCTTATATTAAGTATATAATAATATAAAATATTGAGGTACGTTTTTATAGGCGACCAGTACGCATTCTGCAATTGTCCTTTACTAGTAAGAAATAATAATATTACTAATTTTGTTGATTATGTTGATTTAAATAGATCATGACACAATAAAAGTTGGTAAAATTGAAGGATAAAAGGAAACGAATATTACGTATCTTTTAATAATAAATTTAAAGAGGATACAAAAGATATTATGTTCTATATATTATTTTATTTATTATACTAAATTATTTTTTATTCTAAGCAAAAGAAAATGGTAGATATGAAAATCATCAAGATTGTGACAATATACATATATATTTGTTGACGACGCTACAATAAAATATCAATAAACCAAGATTGTTACATACGCAGCAAAATGCATTAAATTTGGATGTTTAATTTGAATCCTCATAGATATGGCCACCTGTTGCACGAAAATATGTCTGTATTGTATACGCAAACTACTACTACTTCCATGTACTCTCTTATCTTAGATCAAATAATCTTCATTTGTGGCATACTTAATTTTCTAGATACGATTTAACAAAACAACTTTATCAGTTGTTAATTCAATGTAACAGACTTTTAGTAATGTTTACTACATTTTCAATGTCTTAATAACTTCTTATTATCTTTAATATGTATAAAAATAATCTTTACGTCTTAACATTCTTTTTTTATTTCACATAAAATGTTCAATTAAAAAATTAACATATTAAGATGACGGTATTACTACAGGAAAAGTGATATTCTAATATCAATATGAATTTTTTATGTTTGAAACATTGAAATGATATTTAAATTAATTCTTTAACAAGAACTTATTTGCCACGTAATAAATATCTTTATGATTTTGACATTAAATAATCTTGTACATAATATAATCGTGCTTTCTTAAATAAAGTGACAGAGTGTAATAAAGAGAGAGAGAGAGAGAGAGAGAGAGAAAATATAATAATTGTATATTAACATATTTTAACATTAAATTGTGATTCTTAGAAATTCATGATTTTTAATAACAAAAGTGTCATTTTAATCTTTTAATTTAAATTTTTAATTTATACTAAAGTATTTTATTTAAGCTACGATGGCAATTTTATGTTTCTATGCTAATAATGTCAAAATGCGTTGAAAGAATTCATCTCTAGTCTACTCTCTCTTTCGCAGAATTAATATACGTATAATGTTACGACGCGATATAGTGCTTAAATACACGGAAAAATGTGAAACAAATTTAATATAATTTAAACAAGAAAAACAGATCTTTCTCTCTCTTTCTCTCTCTATATGTACAGGGTGTTTCACAACTACCGCATTTCCTCTTAAGGACATATTCTTGAGGTAAT
Organism: Mycetomoellerius zeteki; assembly: GCF_001594055.1. Taxonomy (NCBI): domain Eukaryota; kingdom Metazoa; phylum Arthropoda; class Insecta; order Hymenoptera; family Formicidae; genus Mycetomoellerius; species Mycetomoellerius zeteki. The sequence continues at coordinate 40,476 of NW_017257293.1, forward strand.
TTTGAAAATCCTAATACGAAAATGTTCAGACTACAATAATTTTTTGAATTATAAGCCAACTTTAAATACTTATAAGTCAAAACCCATTTTGCTTTTACAGTTTCTATTATTATTTCTGAATTCTTTTGAACATTCTAAGACGAAAATCTTAATACGAAAATATCGAGACTGTAATAATTTTTAAATTACAAACTATCTTTAACCAATTATAATTCAAAAACTATTGTAGCCTTGACATTTTTGTATTAGGATTTTCGTCTCAAAATTACCTCAAGAATACGTTCTTAAGAGGAAATGCGGTAGTTGTGAGACACCTTGTATATATAAAATACATGTTTATACTTATATAAATATCTATAGATATATAAAGTTTTGTTTTTTTATAATAATACGTAATAAATACAAAAATCGATAAAGTATTATTTAATAATTAAATATATATTCTTTTTACGCGAAATGTTTGGGTTAATTAATTAATTAAATTAATTTTTAAATAAAATTTTAATCAGAAATTTTATTAGAAAAATAACTTAAAAGTATTGAATAAAGCTATCGTTTCAGCAAATTGTTTCAACTACAATAAATATCATAATTAAAGATTCGCATCATTAATTATCAATGAAAACATCCTTTTGATGAAGAAGTAAAGTTATCAGAGTTACAACATTTTCTCATCAATTTTCTTCGAGTCCATTAATAAAGCGCAGTAAATGTACAACGACAATTTAACAGACTGATCTTTTCGTATAGCCGTATCTTTGAGTACGATCGATGAGCAGAACGAGGAAGCAGAATTCGCTCTTTTGATAGGCTTTTAGTTGAATTTATAGCCATTCAGAACACAAAAGCATCGGCGAATTATATCTCTCGGCGCCGGAAGCGCGGAGTTGACGAGCTTTCCTAATATATACGCATGTACTCGAGTATACCTATAGATGGAAAAGAGCAAAGCTTGATGCGATCTAGGGAGAAAAATCGCCATCCGACCTCGGTCCCTTCGAGTTTTAATCTGTCCTCGAAGAGAGAAAATGAGAGACAGAAATGGAGAGAGAGTGAGAGGTCATCCCAAATATTTTACCGATTCTCTATGAGAATTCATTCCGCGCCAGCTTGCTGACAGTACGATTATTTCTTCGAGAGGAATTCAATTATTCTTTTTGTCTGTGTAAGCTTTAAAGTTATCGGAAAATCGAGAAAGGCGGATAATATTTCAGCGCAGAAATCGGCGACCGGAAATTTCGAAAACTAACGAATTTATTGAATTAAGGAAGCTCTCCCGATGCCGATATACGAGTTATCGTGTTGCGGATAGAGATAAAAATTATTGAAAAAATTGGAAACTTTAAATAAAAAGCTCAATAAAAATTAGTTTTTTTACTCCGGACCTGAAAGCTTTTTACTCGGATATGTATTTTCTTTGGTGCCGTATTTTCTTTTGTATTTCATTTCATGCCATATTATTACTCTGGAATTCAGTATTTGCATTTATCAAACAAATTTCTGTATAAAGATAGCTTTAAACAATCAAAATATAGTACAATGTAAGAGACAAGTGGCCATGGGTATCTACTTATTGTTACATCTAGTTCCGAATTAGCTTTATTAACGCATTAGATACTACAACGCAAAGACCTTTACGTCTCGATATTTAAAGTTATGATTTAAAGGACGAAAGATATTAAATAAATACTGAAATATACTGTAGACATTAAACGTTTTAACGATGAATGCGAAAAAAATGAATTCTATATCTTTTTTCAGGATTTTCATAAAAAATAGTTTTCTATCGTAAAAAGTCAGTTTTTTTACTCGTTTTTTATTTCAAAGTCAAAAAAACATGTTTTTTTCATCACTAATTGTAGATAATCGTAATAGCTTAATTGCGGTATCAATAAATAATTAAAATAAAGCAACGTTTTCTTTCTCTTTAAAAAATTCCATAATAACTAATAATAAATAGATTCCAAAATAATATATAGTCTTATTAATTATAGCTATATAAATGAAAACTCTTACTATCGTTTTCTTAACTGTAATTTTAACTTTTAACTTTTAATCGTTTTTACATCTCGATAAATTTCAACATTATCCTCTCATTATTCCATTTAATTAATTCATTTTTATATGAAGGGCTGAGAGAATTTGAAAATTTAATCCAGTGATATGAAGTAGGTATATATGACAATATTAATATCTAACGTTATACATGGTAATAGTAATATTTCATGTACACCACATACACGCGTATAAAAATATTAAATTATCTGATTGCATCGAGTTGCATTTATAGTGCACCACTCCTATTTTTTATTGGAAAGATACGCTCTCCAAATTTTATCGAGTTACAGCTGGAACGTTTAAACGGCCGCGATATGGAAGAACAAGCGATTTCCTGAGCGTATCTCCCTCTCTTCGTGCATTTTTTTTTCTGATGCACAAAACTAAATCTTTAATTCTCTCTTTTTCTCATTTTTTTACGCACGAATACGTCCATGAAAAAGAACTCGAACAAAACGAAATTTCGGATTTTTCTCGATAGCTTCACGGTTTTCTCCACGACACAACGCCTAGAATATCTCATTCCGTTCTGTTGGAGAAACGATCAAGCCACATTCAACAAACTTACAGCATCGTTTGGATGATCGTATAAATGCAGGGAGTAACCGATATACACGCGTCGCCGCGTTTAACGCGATGGAATCAATCGGCCAATAACGGAATTTACATCGGTTAGATCCGGAGGAGGAAGGAAGGGTGCGAGCTAACGGGGGGGATGAAACCACTTCTCCCCCTCTCGTTGCACAACATAACGCGATGTAATCTGGTATCGCGCGATGGATGCGAGGCCGCCGGTCCATGCACCCATTTGTGCCGGCACCGTGGATTTGGATGAATCGATATCTCTACGACTCGACTCTCTCCCTCTGGCACTCTGGTCGTTACTCTCCCTCTTGCATCCAGCCGCCTCGGTGCGCCGATAATCCCAATCCCTGCTCCGCTTCGTCACTTCGTCTGCGTTGTCCCCTTTTAGCGGTAACGGCCAGACTATCGGAGCCACGGCGCCGGCTAGTCTAGTCAAATAAAAGTTGGAAGTCGTCTAGCCCCTGCCGAATTGTAAGCGGATGCCTACCCGATCAACTATATACCCGAGGGTTGCTGACGATGTTATTACAATGTCGACATTTTGTCTTCTGTATCGAGTACTTCCAGCGTTTGCAGTCCACTCTCGACAATAGCCGTATGCAACACCGATGAACAAGCTGGAAAACTGTAAAAGCAAAGCTGTAAAAGCAAAAGCACTGGCGAGATCAAAAAGATGTCAGATAAAAAGTCATAAAAGGGCGCCAGTAAGTTTTATAGTAATGGGCACTTGAATCTTTCTTTTAAAAGTTAGATAATACAATTGTATAAAGCTTCGAATTACTATGGATATTTTTTTTATAGGAAATTCTGAAAGTTTTAGAAAATGTGAACGATTTTAGAAAATCTTAAATGTCTTGAAACTCTTAAAGTACTCGAATGTCTAGAAAATCTTTTCTCAGAAGTAGTTGAGTATCTGAAGCATTTGAGATTTTTAAAAATAAAATTATCTGTGTCTTTATATAAAATAGTGTAAAATAAACTTTATAAAAAAAATGTATGTATGTAAAATATATATGTAAAATAGAGCTTTATAAAGAAAAAAATATTTTTTTAAGAAAAAGTTTATTTTTTAAATATTCCAGACATAATTATTTTAAATAAGATTCTTAAAAATAAAACTGATATTTACGATTTTATATAAAATACAGAGGGTAGATTAAAATGTTATAAAAGAAAGAATATATTTGAAATATTCAATATTACATGATTTTCATAAGTTTCTTTGGTTACTAATAATATTTGATCATTATACATTTGAAGCAAATAGATGTGTCTGAACTCGTTATTATTGATGGGTAGAATCTTTTTGTTTTTTCTGAAAAAATAAAGTTTACACACAATATACGGGTTAACTGTCAATTAGATGCTTGTTTATTAATAATAGGGGAGAGTTGCCGAATGCATACTGGTCGCCTAAATCGTACCTCATCGATATTTTATATTATTAGTTAATATAGGCAATATTTAGTAACAATAATATAAAATATATGAGAAATGAGTAATATAGACAAAAATATAATAGCCTACGTCTTGTTTTATGGACGTTTTAAAAAATCAGGTACATCTGATATTAATTTTTAATCAACTTATGTAGTTAATAAAAATTCGATCATCCAATTTTATTATATAAATTTTTGTATTTTTATAAAAAAAGATTTATTGTAAAATATTTTACATTCATTGTATACATATTTGCAACCATTGTAAAAATTAAATTGATATTTTTACAAAATCCATCAAGTTTCCTAATAATACCATCAAAAGATAAAACTGATAACTAACAATAATAAAACTAATAATTGATATCATTATAAATGTCAAGTGCAAAAATATATTTAAGCCAATTTTATTTTGGTGCCATTTGTTTTTTCATTATTGTTATTTGATAATTATAAAAAAATACCTATAGATACGATTTAAGCGACTGATTGCTTTTTGCAGCATGTTACAAGAAGACTTATAACAAATTAATTTGTGATTGGTGGAAAGTTAAACATGTAATAATAAGAGTCCAAAATCTCAAGCTACAATTTCTAATGTTCATTGCATACAAAACAATGCCAAATGGAAAATATAATAAAAAATAGTGGTACGCATTTGACAACTCTCCCCTACTGTTGGAAAAGTATTACATCTCAAACATGTCATCTGTACGTGCTTATATTTATGTAAGGTATTTAATAAAAGAAGATTTAACAAGATCCTCAAAATTCCGCGTTGAAATTTCTCCGGTGTTATTAAAACGATGATGTAATGCATAATCTAGGTTGTCTGTATAATGTGCCTTTTAAAATGCGCCGAGGCTCCCAGCGACAGTATCCCTGCTTCAGGTCTATTTGTCGCACGGCGAACATTTATTTCTCCCTCTCAGCTTTGTAAATCTTACTCAAGAGCGAATCGTCCGTCTTCGGTCTTTTCTGTGCTGCTTTCTGCGACACTCTCTCACTCTTCGTTTTATCTACCGTCTCTCTTTATCTATTTATTCCGACGTTTTTTTGATAACTCTCTTAGCCAAGAAACCCTCGGCCTTGTAACGAGATTTATTGCTCTCGATCAATCATCTATGCTGAGATTGTCTCTTAGGCGCGAGCCATGTCCAATTATGGGACAGTTAATTTTTCACATAGAGGTAGTAATCTCAAGCGTTACGCCAATTTTCAAAGATGTAATAGATTGCCTCTTCGTGTGTGTGTGTGTGTGTGTATGTGTGTGTTAAAAGTTGAAAGTGTACTACTATCTTTACAAAAAAAAATATGTTGTTTAACATATTGTCATTTTTGATATTTTATTATCAATATATATCTATGTATTGAGTATAAATAATTTATATGCTTCGTGATTTATATACTTCGTACTTTCAAATATCTCAAGTTCTCTTACTAATATTATATCTATTCAAGTTCTCGAGAGCTCAGTAACTTCTTGTAACATTTTTAATTTTTAACTTTTGTTGTTGGTATATGTATCTGGCGACCTTGCCGATGACATATATCAGAGTTCGCTACAGTTGGAGAGTTGGTCGAGAAAAGAACGCATTTATACACCGCGTGTCCAAGATCGAGTCGAATGTCGGTCGGAAAAATAAAGAAACACTCCAAGAAGTTCTGCTGCCTTCATGATTTACAAGAACCATATGGACATAATAGACTACAGCTTAATAGAACGCGAAATTTTAGTCGTACAGAAATGACCTAGATTTGTTTCTACAATATTCCATGCTACGCTACAGCAATATTAATTTTTCGCTTCAAATCGACGGAGGCTGTGGTTATTCACTTTGGTTGGCAGCTAATATTCGAGATTGTTAGGAAATTTCGGATGTTTACATAACTTAGGAAATATCATGCACGCGAAATACGAGAATTCCGTTATGTTCCGATAGCTGCATAAACGAAATTCTATCAATTTCTGATATTCATCAGTTGGTACATCTGAAATTTGCGATCGAAATTCTATAATGTTAGCACATTAGAAACTTCATTATACGAGTGTTAATTAGTATATAGTCTGTTAAAGTAAACCTATAATAGCGTTCTATAAGAAAACGTGTGACATTTGAGAGAGAGAATTCGACTTTTTTTATCAAGTCAAGCGACGCGCGCGATATGAAAAAATAGAAGATTATATTTATGATTATGTAATTTTTCGTTAAATAGTATTGTTACTTCTTAAGTTACTTTGCATTCGTAAATTAGGTTCCATAACTATCGGAGTTTCCGATTGACTTTTGACGTTGTCAAGAAGGGTGAAAAACTCTCAGCTTTGCCGATGCTCAAGATAAGATCCTTATCATCGGCTATTTGTAAGTGACCAATCTCGTCAGAGATCTTCAATAAGGAATCAGCAACGATTGTTCACACACACACACACACACACACACACACACACACACACACACACACACACACACACACACACACACACACACACACACATACATCTTGGCGATAACTGAAGAGTTTCGAGCATAACAAGAAGATAAATGGAGTGCTAAAGACCCTTGAAATTTTCAGAAGGAAATATCACGATATCTTCTTGATAGACTTATTCGTAATTTTAACGATATTATCTACTATAGCTGATATCATCTCGGCTGATTAAATTGAGAGCGCAAAGGATTACCTTCGGTGCATTAATTGTTAAGTTTCATTAAGAATACATGAACGTTACTTAATTATGTTCATCAGAGGATGTAACAAAGGATATAACACTTTTGGTAACAGAAATGACGCTCCGCTTGCTTAATATAATTTCTATGAGTATATAATATTTCAATATTGCACATAAAAAATAATGTCTTTTTTTATTCTGACATTTATAAATAATTATACCGACTTTCATGCTTTTTATAACATGACGACATTCCGTTTATTACGCCTAATTCAAATTTAACTTGCAGCGACCCTTTTAATTAAGTTATTTATTCAATTGCTGTGCCCTTGAGATTTCTCAAGTTATTCTTCTTTCTTTTGTCCCGAGAATGACTCATTATGGAGATTGAAAAGCAGAACATCTTGCTGCATTTGTACGTAATATTAATAGATTGAAACATAGAAACAATGCAATTGTCGAGAGAGAAAGCTAAGATAATTATGATATTATGTATGATAATAAATGAAGGAGAAGCTTAGAGGAGAGAGATTACAAAGGAGAACTTATTCTTGTGTTTATTCTTGAAACGTTCTTTTATCCTTTTCAGTATGACAACGTTGACCGTGAAGCAATCATTCGTTTTTATTAGAAGTACGATTGAATAGAGGAATCGAACGCAAATATTAAAGTAGCCTATGAAAGGAATTCGGAAAAATATGCTGATGCAATCAGTTTACAAACACCAAAGGTTAGAACGGAATTTTAAAAACAAAATTCTTTTTAATATATTTCACATCACGCCAATAAAATAAATCGAAACGTTCGTTTGTATGTTTTAGAAAAATACAGAACGTTTCAAGAGTAAACACTTTTTCTCGTAAAAAAAGTTTCTGCAGAGAGTGCATCTTACGATCTTTATGTTCCAGTGTATATATCGTACAGAACATTTTCTTCGATCTCACATGAAAGAAATTGCTAAAGAGAATTGCTAAGAGAATTGTTACTATCCTACATTTCTTAAATTTTGTGAAGTAAATATGCAAATGTACAATATTTTTATCTTTTTTATCTATTAATTTTTTCGTCGATTTGTTAATTTTATTTTACTCTATCTTATTTCTATAGGAATTTAGTGAAATTAATTCTTGAAAGGGTTGTTTGCGAAACTCTTAGTCTCATGATGTTCTTGTTATAAAGAGAAATCTAAAATTTAGAATTGACTTCAAAAGATAAATGGAAAGTAGCACAGATCTGAGACACCCTGTGTACGACAAGCCGCCGTTACTTCGGCAGGCATTTTACCTCTCTCTAAAAGGACAGTCGAGCGAAACCGTCTGCGAGCGAGGTAAACCCAATGAGTGAAAGAAATTGTCGCGAACGTTATTGTTGGTGGAGAGAAGCGAAACGGCAGGGCGTGTAGTAGTCGCGATGAAGCGAATAGAGGCGCAAACTCGCTTTCGACCGAGAGAGGAAAAGAAGGAAAAAAGAGAGAAAAAGAGAGATATGGTAGAAAGAGAGAGGTAGGAGAAGGGAGAGAGAGGAAACCGTGCCCGTGCGCGAGTCCTGGGTGGTAAAACGGGGAGGCGAAGAGGGTGCGAGAGGACCTGGAAGGGTGCCTAGGATGCGATGCGGTGGGGATGGGTCGGGATTGGCTTTTCGCGAACGTGAAATTCAGTAGTACTCTACCACCCACGCACGTAGTACGCACGTTCGCTCCACGTGTGCTCTAGAAGTTATCCCCGTTCTTCACATCTAGCACCGCGTGCCAACAACGAGCGAGTTTCTCCCGGGCGAAGATTCCTCTGATGCGTCTTGGTGACGGAGTAATTTGTAAGTACATCCAGCTGGGAGTATTCGTACCTGTTATAACTCGAGGATAAAGAAGACTGTCGAACTGTCGAAGATCTCGAAGATAAATAACCGATGAAATGTTCATAACTGTTAATCTGTAATATCATAATGATTATCAGAGATGCCATGTAACGAGAAGACGGAGCGAACGACTTGCGTTTGTACAATATTTGCTGGTGTCATCGTCGTGACGTGAAGCGAATGAATTCCCTGTCAAGCAAAGCACACTATCCACGAGGATAAGCGAGAGCACAACCGGGTGAATGCCACGAGGCTCAGCGAAACAGAAATTTCTAATATCGAGAAAGAAATGAACCGACAACAACGTAATCTTCTTCCATTTCGCATATTGAATACGTGACTTTCCGTCTCAACGATTTATTTTGTTAATTCTCTATCGTACATAACGGAGATGAAATTAAAACCCCAATGTCGTGCTCGTAATGAAAATATTCAAAATGATAAATTTACATTACACGAGGCAGAGAATTTCTCGCGTTGACAATGCCAGAGTCATAGATTTCGTAGGACGCGACGGATGCAGGTTGCCCTGAAAAAATCAAGAAGAGATCGAGGACTATAATCGTCCACGGTGTAAGGTGAGTTTTGAAAGAAATAAATTAATATTGCATAGAAACATATGATTAGATTACTTTATTTTCGATTAAAATTTATATTGGTTTTTAATAAAATAAGATACAATTATCGAGTTTTCGATAAACTGTATTGAGAAATAGATATAATATTATGTATCAGTTAGCAACTACTTAAAAAAGATTTTGTATATGGTAAGATACATAGACAGTTTTTTCTAATTTAACAATGATTATTTGGTATACAAGTATTGTTTATATGCATATCTAAAAATAATTACATGTAAGTTTTTATTATATATATACGTACATTACAAATTAGAAAAAAGAAAAATATAATATGTGTAATTGGAATAATAAATCTGTAAAATTGTCTTCAAAATTCCTTATTATAATTTTTCACTATAGTTTATTCAATTTTTTTTTAGCTAAAAATGTATAATCTTACATATTTCGTACATTAATTTTTTTCAAATATATTAAATGGAAAATACATAAATCATATATGCTCCAAATAAATGAATTCCTTTAAAAATTTTTTAAATTTTATAATAGTAGATATATTATTTAATTATTAGATGTAATAATACATATACTTTTTATTTGTTTAACAATAATTACATTACAATTTGGTCGTTATTATTATTTTTCCGTTTTTCTATTATAAATTGTATCTAAATGTCAATATATATAACATTAAGGTAACATATGACAATAAGAGAATGTTAACAAATAAGAAATGAAATAGCGTAATTACTACATTTGTAATTTTGAAGATTATAAATAATAGCGTTACAATTTCAATTAATGATAAAGAACGTCAATAGACACTTTGAGTACGATTAAAAATAAGGTTCTATTTTCGTATTTTCTTGCATAAAACATACAACAGAAATGTTTACTACATTCCAATTCCTGTTTTAAATATTATACGTATTAAAAAAGATTATCAAAACTTAGTAAGACCGAAATATATTGGGATAAAATTCTTCATTAACGTCTAACTCTTAGAGTCCCAATTTTCTATATAATTTTATATATTTCATACAATTTGATACATCCATTTATTGATTTGTACCGTATAACACATATTTTTACTTGTTCAATATTGTTATGGTTTTAAAATTGGCGGCGTTTAAATGATCAAAGATACGAATGTGAGAAAAGGTCCATTTCTCTCTCTCTCTCTCTCTCTTAAAAACATGAGTTACCTATTGAAGCTTTAGTTGAATAATGGTTTATCAATTGCTATTACGATTGTTGCCACTCTTGCCTCTTATTCTATAAAATATTTTATATTACATAATTTTTAGTTTGCTTTATAATATTTTTTTCGTTCATTATCGATAATGCTTACTTCATTTTTTCGACCGAATTTTCTTTCATTATTACTTCTATATTAAGCAAAAATAATCTGCTTAACATCGTGACTCTCAAATGAAAACGTAATTTACCATATTTTCGTAGTAATATATTGCGCGAAATGAAAATATAAGGAGCATGAAATAGATATTATCCGCGTCTTGCACTCATTTTTCATCTTTTTCGGGAAGCTCTTCTGATACAATTATATGAAATAGGAGGATTTACTTTCAATTATAAACTCAACATGTAGCAAATTGTTATTGCAGGAAATTGCAATTCACAGACGTGCATCTCATAGTTTGATAATAAATAAATAAGAATTTACGATACTTTCATAAATTACTGGTAAATTGCATCGTTTGAGATGTATACAGCTTTGATCACAAACATCTTCGAATGAAAGGAAATTTCTTACGCGTGTATCAGCTGCAGATAGATTTGATTTTGCAAGTAACTAGATAACGTTTGCGGTTCTCGACGTTGCTTCTCGACGAGAGTTCGTCTTCATTAAATGCAAAAGCGCTAATTGAATATTCCTCCCAAGAAACGAGATAGATACCTTTATCTCATAAAGTGGAATATAGAAAAAGTACCGTATGACATTTGCATTTAAAGTTTCATAAATATTGTAACTTTTTTAAATATCGAATTGAAAATCACGCAAGAATGACATGAGTTATGATTAAGTAATATATTAAATACTTTATACATTTATTAACTATCGTATTTATTTACTTAGAAAAGGAACATTATTCTTAAGTAACAAGGTGACGTTATTTGTAGTCATTTTGACATCAAAATAACATTAAGTGATGTTATTTTGACATCAATTAACAATTGATAAATAAGCTTGCTATCTTGGTAATTATTCAGAAACTGAATTACTGGATACTTATGACAAAATGAAAAATAATTTTTTGTAAAAAAGAAAAGGTAACCTTGATAAACTGTGATATAACTTTAACTATTTGTATTTAATTATTATATAATATTTAATAGTTTTGATGATTTTAATATTTATTTCAAATATTGCAATAATGTGGTGTAATCCTTTATGTAACTATGCAACGACACGATGTAATTTTGTAGGGTAACACGATGGATTTCCGCTATCTTTCTCACGTATTTTTCTTATGACGGTTTAAGAAAAAGTGTCGATTGCCTTGGATAAAAATGGACGAAATTGGAAAACCGAGGATTGACCGCGGTCGTTTATGTGACAAAAAACAGTCTAAAAATAAAACTTTGGTCCCAAAGTAGAACTTCTACAAGTAGAACTTCTACTGCTATGATTATTGTATTTCGATTTATGTCATTTTATTGCTATTTTTCACTGTTACTCGAGCTTTACTTTTCATCTATATTATGATATCACACAGCAATTTAAAGTATTAAAATTTTTGAAATTATCAATATTACAATATTTTAACTTTATCAAGTACAACTATTAATATAATTTTATCGGAGTAAACATTATATAACGTATTATTATTCTGTAATATGGCAGTATAAAATAATTCGCAGGACATATACACGCAGGACATATATACGCAGGCGAATTGTACACTTATACAAATACACTTTACGAGATTTAGTAGAAACGAAATGTAGTCGAGAAGAATCATTGGATTTTTTTTTATTCCTGTATTAGACTGAACTAGAAAGTTACTTTTTTTCCTCATTTTAACCAAATATCAACATGTACCTATTTCACTTTAAATTTCAAAAGTGTATCTAGTTCAGCTGTAAAAAACAGACTTATTAATTGAGGAACAATATACTTGCACGTGTATCGTTTATTTATAATTTATTTTTTCGAAAAAGCTATAGTGAGATGTTTAGTCTCGTTCAACAACGTATATCGTTGCAAGGAAAACGCAATTACGCTTGTAACGTACCAGAGTTTTTGTCGAAAGGATGGCACACTGGAATTCATTGATTTTTTCTCACGCCGTGAAAAAAGTATCAATCGCGAAGGACGAAAGACCGTTTGACAAGATGTAGGAAAATAATGTCACAGAGGTTGGATGTTATCACTTTAAGGAAAAACTTCTTTTCATAAAATAAGGAATAACAAATTTTTCATTTTTCTTTTTTTGAAATAATTCACGTATCTCATAAATATATTTTTTTATAAAACATATGTACATGCTTTTACTATATAAGATTTATTTGCTGTTGACATTATAAATGTCTTTTTTAATGTATTAACACATACACATGTAACTTTTTTTGAGAAGCAGTGATTCGTGCAAATCATAAAATATTCTGGATTGATTTATTTTTCCCTAAAATATTTGTTCTATTATATTATGTACCCACACATACACACACACACATCAATAATGAATATTACATGTTTTTTTATTATTTCTTTTACATTAAGAAATAATATATATAATCGGCACCTCTTTTAAATGAAAATTTGATTTATTATATTTTCGTAATAATTGTTGGGATAATTGTAAATGATAAGTTATTATAAGCAGCAGCAAATGATGTTACTGCTGAGTCTTATAACAAATGGCTTCTAATAATTATTAAGTATATAGGAGGAATCAATGTAAAAATTAAGTTACCACATTATTAAAATATCCTTAGCATTTGCTTGTTAATAACATGCCATGCACAAAAGACCCCACTTTTGCTGCGAAAGTAAAGCCATGAAGCAGTTACTTTCACGGAATCATTTGTCTTCGCTGAAGCTGTTCCGAGGTTTCACGTCGCTTAGGGTAAGATGTCAACGTACAGCTTCTAGCAATGGGTATTTCTTTCGCTGAAAAGAACACGTAATCGAAGAACGACGTGGCTCTCGTCTCTCTGCGGTAGGAAAATCAATGTTATCAAGAGAGATTCTGGCCGAGAGGAGGAATTAAGTGTCGAGTGCTTAGTAGACCTTATTTGATTTAATAAAGAGATATTTGATTCGGTTGCTTATGCATACTGTAATTTCCGTGACTGGACTTTCATTTCCTTCCTTTTTTTTTCTCTTTCGTTGTTCCTCTTTTTTTTTGCTGGATGGTCTACGAACATCCGACGTCAAGTTTCCGTCGAGCATGATTTAAGCGAAACGGGTTGTCACACGCGACGTGTCTGATCTACGTATCGTCGCGCATGACCGACAGTCGTGTATAAATGCACACGCTATAAATACTAAAATAACAGATTGATTTATGATCGCGCGTATCATCCCTTTTTTCTTTCGATTTTCGTAACACGTTCGCGCAGTTTATTCTGTCTCTAGATAAAATACACATATTTTTTTATTTGCTAACGAATTAAAATTTTCGGTTGGTATGTTTACGATAAATATCTGGCATGAAATCAATATCTCTATACATTACTCGATATTTTGCGCTAATAATATTCTCAATTATTATCATTTTTCCTCTATTTATCTCTCTACGTTATTAATGATACAAATTCATTTAATACTCCAGTGCAATCATCGTAATTGAATTTATATGGCAATACAACAAGTGAGTGCTCTTTTTATATTTTCTCAATCAGCTCCGCTCTAATTCCTTCGCGAAATACGATGCTGTTACGTTTGTGAAGCTCAGATTGTAAGACGCTTCCCACTAAGCAAGGAACGTTGCAGCAACGTTCAGTAACGTTGCAGCAACGTTGTGACGTTACTACAACGTTACTGAAATGTTTTGTAACGTTTCTTGTTTACTGGATTAATTCTCCTTCGCTGCTTGACTCATTCGTTCAATAACTTGGACTCGATCGTTTTGACATTATACGCGATATCTATTATGTGCCATTATCCCCGAATGTGAGCGAAGGCTGAAAGATTTCAGAATTTTCTCATCCGGCGTTGTCCCGCTATATACACAATGCCAGGCAAAAGGATTCTTACATATGTATAGAGAGATTGCGCGTGAGAAAAGGAGAGAAAAAGAGAGGAAGGATTGGAGAGGACATAAAAGTGGAACTGCGAGAAAAGGAGGAAAGGCTGATGACAAAAGCGAGATTTTGCAAACATGAAGGCGAACACTCGATATATGTCGGATTTAACACATATGTACGCGCGCTTACGCGCGTCGTATCGGCCATACAGACACAGACTGAATCCCGGCTGAATGAATTTTGAATGCGGCTAAATACGGCAGCGATATATCTACAAGATCGATAACGGCGTGTTTTCACGAGGAATGGACAAGCGTATAAACGGATATGTAGATAGCTATCGGACGTTCGAAATTTCCGCCACTGATGCTAGTTCGTTCGACCGGTGGAGCTGGTAGAGCTTCATCGGTCGCTTCGATGACTCCTCCTGGATAAATTCACAATAAAACTGAGCAATCGCCATGGTATTTTGAGTTTTGGAAACCTATTTCATATTTGAGGCCATTGAACGTGTCTTAAACACGAATGGAGTTTATTTAAAAAAAAAACGGTGATTATATATAAATATGACTATGATAAAAACGGTGAACAGCTACGTTGACAGGAGATCACCAGAATTAGGAATATATTTACCTTTCTCTTGTATACGCGTCATTTTGAGTGTATTCATAGTGTACCGATTGGAGCGTATCGCAAGCTATTTGTTTCCATTGCAGGCTGCTTGATCCGTTTGTAAGCGTTTACACGAAGCTTACAAGCGCTTCATCAAGAGCATCTCTATCTATTGAAAATGGGACGCTGATCTGCATATTCGACTACAGGAAAGGAAAACCTAAAATATATATGTTACTCCAGAATTTGGAAAATAAACGCATATTATTCTCTTGTGAAGAAAATAAACGATTCTCCTTTAACGTAACACAAATATTATTTCTCAATGTTTCGAATATTCACCCATAAATGAAGAATATATTAAAACGAAATTTATTTAAAAAAAAATTAACAAAAGTTTCAAAAGTAACAAAAGAGGTTTTTTAATTTAATTTTGATGAGATTTTATTTTTAATGGCGTCATAGCTTAAAAAGTATTCCTGCTCTCTCTCTCTCTCTCTCTCTCTCTCTCTCTCTCTCTCTTTTGTTTAAGCTGAGAAAATACAACAATGCTTTTTTGCACAAAAATTGACTTTAAACTTTATAAGGAAATAACGCTTTATATCCACTTTTTCCTCGGTTTAAAATATATATCCCACATTTAAAAAAGTTTAAGTAACTTTATTTAATGATCTTCTCAAAAGATCTACTCGACAAAGTTTCGATTGGCGTATTCACAGCCTAAAGCTGATTAAATATGATTAAATACGAGTTTAAAAAATAAAACACGTTATTTTAAGGTGTTACATTTTAACGATAACTCATTCGTGACGAAGAAAAAGAGAAATCCTACGTAGAGACTCGGAGAAAACTCGAGGGCTCTCTACCCTAGTCTCAGAATATCTCGAGATACCCCAATTATCAGACAATAAAATCTCTGAGTTTTCTTGAGAATTCTCTTTTGACGTTTATCAAGCAGATATGCATGTCTACATAACATTTTTATAACTTAAGAATTAAAACTTTTATCCTATTTTTTTAAAATGTTTTATTTAATCATATTATTAATATATTAAAAGACAACAGACAAATTTATATAAACATATGAACTTATTTTCTATGTTCTCCTTTTTATTTTTGATAAACTAATATAGAAGTAAGTTTGAACAACGTCCGCATATTTTAATTTTATAATATTATATGTCATATAATATTGAAAATTAAACACACATACGCGCTCTCTCTCTGTCTTTTTTCTTTTTTCTCTTTTTCTTCTTTTTTTTCTCTTTAAAAATGTTTTTATTTTTTTCAAATGTATAATATTAACTTTATAGAATATTACAAAATTTTTAATAGAATTATAATATACTTTTTAAAATTCTATTTTTTACAAATTTAGACAATGATAAATTATGCAGTTTTTCGTTGCAAAAGTGTCTTCCGAGATGATTGCAGATGAACGTGTTGTTCTATTATACCAGTGAATTAATTGAGTTTGCGAAAGTCGGAGGGAAGCTTTGCACAATATTGTCAACGATATAAATTGATTCAATCTACGGGATGAGAAGAAACGGCACTAAGGTGGCCTCCACTGTGCAGTATGATCGTCCTGTTTCTGGACACGTTTTTCTTTGATTCAATATTATATTCTTACATTTGTACAATATCACTCAAGAATTTTTATACAAAATATTTGATACTGTCTCCTGTTCCTTTATTTGCGTTTTCTTTTATTAATGTAGATCAAACTTACAAGATATTCTCGTATCTTTTGAATTATAAGTAATTGAATGTAAGAAGCTTTTCGCAAATTGAGTTTTAGGGCTGCATACAGAAACAAGACCTTAATCTTCAATTATTACTAAGTAGATTTTATTGCGACGAGTTAATTAATTTAACTTAAGCACAATTTACCAAAGACACTTAACTTTAACGTTAAAAAATGATATACTCGAAACAGAGATCGAATAAAATGTTATCAATTAAATTTTTCTTTTACGAAAGATCTTTCTCAAATGCATGGAAGAATTTACGGATCAAAAAAGTAATGATAATCTGGCAACACTTGCATATTTATCTCTAATCTAAATGCTCAATTAAATCACAATAAACGTTTTAGCCCTTATCTTTATAATGCAAAATTATGGGCGTTTCAGTGGCATTCAAATAATTATGTAGATATATGCAGAATATGATACATATACATACTTTGCATTTATGCTACTCATGATGGCATTTATCATCCCATCCTTTTCCTTTTTGATACAGTAATAAACGTTGATGTGTAAGGCAATTTGATTTTAATATATTCCATAATAATAATTAATAATAATAACGGAAGACGCATTAAATTATATATTATCGAGTAATTTAAATTTTTATATAATTGTGCATCTTTTTGTGCTTCATTTTCATCCAAAATGACTTCTGTAAAAATATAAATTCTGAGAATAAATTAGTTACTGAACCAATATATGCATATACAGGGTATTAAAAAAATCATTCAGCATTTATGGTAGATAAAACACATCACACTGATTAAAAAAGCTTTAGTGAACGTATAGATTGAAAGCTCAACTATTTCTGATAAACAATTTTGTATTATAACTATTAGTATCATAACTGACTTATTGACATCTATGTGTCGCATGCGACGTGAAGATTTACCTCAGTGTTTACAAACCGCGTTCTTAATGTTCTCATTCAATTTCCATACACACTTTATAACGTAAAATTTCACCGGGATTCAATTAGTTGCAATCAACCGGCGATTACAATTGGATGGGCATTATGAAAAATCATCTCATTGGACCTGTAATTCTTCCAAATAGGCTATCATCAGACGCTACTTATCTCAATTTCTCGTGTGCGATAAGTCAGTTATGATACAAGCATACAAAGTTGCTTATATCTCAGAAGCGGTTGAATCTGCGATCTATGTTCATTTAAACTTTTTTAACTTGCATAGTGTAGATGTACTATCTACTATATAAATGCTGAATAATTTTTGTAACACCCTGTATACATAAATTGTTCATGCCATTATCTTATCAGTATATTAAAAATATGGAAAATACGTGTAAATCGACAGATATGCAGCTATCGGATACATTTTACAAATCGATAGAGGAATTACCTCTATAGTAGGTCACGCGTATAAGACGACGAAGGCATGTAAGAGGGATGTGAATTAAATGGAGATACGTTAGAGAGAGAGGATTTCTAATTAGACCAACTGTCCCTTTAAGTGAGATTTACTGTGAATACTACGTATTAATTGGCTGCTACTAGTGCTGATTAAACGAATTGTTTGACAATTCGCTATTGTCGAAGGATTCCCTTTGACGGAAATGATAAGGCGCATGAATGTATGTGCTACATATATTCCACATATGTGTCCCTGCGATACTGTATTTTTACTCGCAGATCATTCAATTATCCGTGTTGTAACCGAACACGATGGTAATTTCATCGAAGTGTAAATACAATTAAACATTAAACATATATGGATATTCGTCCCCCGTTGATAACGTACAATTAAATTTGCAAGAACGATAGCGTATCGATTCACTTTCGAAAGCACAGAACGGTGTTATCGGTTATTCGATATTAAATACAAAGAGAATTTGTTTTCATTTAATATTCGATATTGCACATGCCATATTGATTGCAAATTATAGAATTTTGATGGAAAATTGAAATATATTGTAATAGTCGAAAGTTAATTATATTTTATATAAGTCTTTACGAACTAATTCATGAAGATATGAGAAGAAAAGGTGGAATATATCGGCTGTCATGTTTTTTTCGAGCAGTGACAGTGGAATCGTTTTCTCATCATTTTTTTTTCAAGAAAACAATTTTTCAAGATATATTCCACCTTCTCTTAAGAAAAAAAATTATGAAAAAACAGTTCCACCCACACGATATTCAAATTTCAGTATTTGATATCTCTCTCGTAGCAACTAAATTAAAATCTTGTTAAAATAATGTCCTCACCAGATGCGATAAATAGGCTAATAACCGATAGCGATAAATAGGATCCTATTATTAATTTGCACTTGATTGGGGTTTAATTTGTAAAAGACTATTCATACTCAACCATTTATAACAAAAAGTCGTGATACGTATATTAGGGAGAATTTCTGACTGAAAATGAGCGAACCAGTAAATTCCGATCACATTAATCAGAATTCCGGTGATCATAATTGGACATCTGGTTATCTTGACTAGAATTCTGATTGATATGATTAGAATCTACTGGTTCGTACATTTTCAACCAGAAATTGTTCTCAATGTATCTCTCAGTACCAATCAATAAAAGTTGATTCCAAACTTCACAAAGAATAATAATACTATGCGACCATCGAATTTTTAGAGCTTTTTGAAATGTTAAATCTTCAAATAGTGTAAGAAAATTTATTGAAATGTAACTAAATCTTAGTCACTTGATCAAAATTCTAAAGCATCTGGAAGCTCAAAAGTTCAACAAATAGAGAAAACCTACAGAAAGAATAAACGGGAGCGAGTTGAAGAGATGAATACAATGAAACTGATTTTCGAGGCAACGCGTTTTCACGCGCAATATTCTTGACTCCACAAGCGGTTGCCAAAGTAGCCGTATAATGAAAAGTGGCTGAGGCGCCTTCGACGGAATTCCGACGATTCTTCCTTTTTTTCCTCGTTTACACAGTCGTACGCCGATGGAAATTACTTTCCAGCCAAAGTTAGCTTCATAAAAAGCGAAAAGGTACACGGGTAAAACGGTCTCTCATGATTAATCTTTTTTTTTCTTTTTCTTTTGGCGCCGGAAAATACGGCGATCTTAAAGATTCAGTCTTGAAAATCCAAGATACTCGATATCGTGAAAATTATCTTGATATTTTTGTACAATGGATCTTGGAATGCAAACATATTCGAATAGATATGACACAGATTTTTATAATTGTTGTACATTAGATATTATATTTAAATTTTATTATATATTAGTTAAAAACGTGAATAAAAATTGTTTATAATTATTTTGAAGCATGTAATTTACGTTCTTTCTTTTGCATTTACGTAATTTTTGTTGATTTTATTTTGAAAATCAGTAGATAATATATATATTCGATGCTATTATTTGAAATAAAGAATTTAACTACCTTGATGACTAAATAATTTAATTTTGCTATTTTGCAATCTAAACAAAATTAAATAACTCTTGCTCTCAATTAATGAGTTATAAAAATTTTTACAGTATAGAGAGATTTATAAATATTATGCATTTATAATAATAATCAGTAAGGCTTTTACAAAATTGTGTACTTTTTCTGAATTTTTTTTCTTATAATATATAAAAAATCTATTTTAATCTAAGCGCTCTCTCATGTAACAATATTATATAATGAAATATTAACTTAGCCATCTATAAAATATTATTTTTTTTTATCAGCAAGCTAGAATAAATAACTATAGAATCAATAACTCTAGAAGAATGTCATAACAACGGTACTGGTAGAGATTTTTTTTTAAATTTATCAAGTAAAAAGTGATCTACTTGTGGTCGACCGCATCGCGTATCTCTTTATTGCAAAAACGGATTCCTATTTACTTTCCGAGCAACGAGATGAGAACCACGTGATGATGAGCGGTCGAATTTGAAACGGAAATGTGTGTAACAAGAGTGATCCATCGATCCCGGCAGATTGAGGACCGGATAGAGCCGAGTCTCTGAACCAAATATGAAGGACTTATGTATGTACATTGAGATATACAGACATGAAAGGAAATTGAATAGTGCTTTCACTTGGTACATAGGGAGGTAAAGCCAGAGCTCTGTCATCGTTTACAGACCGACCATTTGGTTAAAGGGCCAATCTAGTCGATCGAAGCAACCACGTGCGCACGATGTCGCATTTATATCGATTTGAAACCGCATATCGCGTAACCGATATGTCGGTGCATGCGATTGGACCCGTTTGTCATACTAAGCAATGATCGTAAATTATGTTGTGCGTATATCTGCACTATATCGACACCTCGAATCACACATAGCGCATAAATATTGTATATCTTGTTACATTTCTATTTGACTAAATTCTTTTGTATCTGCTATTCGAATTGAAATTTACTCTCTAAAATCTTTGGCGTGGTAATCATCTCTAAAGAGTGAAAAAGAATGACAATTGAGCCAGTGTTGAAAAAGAATAGCTCAATTGTTAATTTTTAAAAGTTTAAAGGCTACAAACCGCAAAGATCAATATAGATGGAAAGAAAGAATAATAGTAATAAGTTGCACTTAATAATAGTTAAGTATATGCAGTTGATGATTGATAATTTTCAATTTATGATATACTTACAACAGAGAGAGCTTCAAGTACAATATATTATAAAACGCATTATTTTTAATCAGTTTGCCATTTTCGATGAAAGAGTATTTAATAAGTAAATTATAAAAATTGTTTTATGCGATCGAAAAGAATGTGGTAACTTCGGAAATATTACTTTAGTACTACTTTAGTAATACAACTTTAGTAATATTAACATGTCAGGTCATAAAAATTAAGATGGAATTATATATCGTAATATTATAGGTACAATTTCTTTCAATCTTTCAAATTTATTTTGTATAAATGCTGATAATTTATCGCATTGCTATCCTTTCAAAAAGCGCATTTTTGCTTTGCGTGTTGCAGAAAACAACATGTCTACTACGGAATCGTGCGACGATGATACAAGCTCGACACGCCGACCGAGGTAAGAATATTTTGACATAATTATACGTATTATACGTTAATTATATGCTTTTAAAAACTGAAATAGCTCTATTCGTATTTCGTTTGCGAGAAAGTGAAAAGCATAATTTAATTCGTTTTGCCGTCTCTTTTCCGCCATTTTGAGTTCGACTTGTGCCACGATAATGAGAGAGCCATGAATTTCGTGGAAAGTATAACTTTTCCAAGGCACGTCAGTAATTAATTTAGTGTAAACGCAGTGGGATATTTAATCAGACAGCGAGTTAGCGGTTCGTCTCCTTCTCTCTCTTTCCCGCCCCTACTTAAATAACAACTTGCCATGCATTAATTATAATAATACGATTGTCCGAGCTTAGTGCACGAGAACCGCGAGTTGTTACGAGCGTGCGGATGATGTATAAGATATACTTTCACTGAAGATACAGACTTCGCAATGGTCATTCTGCGGTAACGAAATGCCGCATTATGTCATGTCACCAGGAAAATGTGTCGCGGTTATAACATTTCCGCTGAATCGATCCAACTTAGGAAGAGCAATTAAAATATCAATATAAAGCTTACATGATTTATGTGTTTTATATATAATATACCTATATATATGTGTATATTTGTGCACGGCTGGTAACTTTATAAACGTAATGCATTACCGTTACTTAGAAGGTACAGTTACTTAGAAATTCGTTTATACTTTTTGTTATTTTTTTTATAAAATATTTTATAAAATAAAATATTAGAAAATTTAAAAATTACATTATTTAATTAATAATATTAATTGTAAAATCGATATTAAAATTTAAAATATTTGTTTTTAAAAAATATTTTAAAATATTTTAAGATATTTTCTTATTTTATTTTTAAATAACTTTATTTTTAAAATCAGGGTGCAGTAAAACCTGTCTGTAACTGACCATAAGCTAACTTAATCTTTATATAGTGTTGCGTTATATTATGTCAAATAACTCTATCAGAACTGAAGGCACCTGTATTTATGGGAAAACCCTCCAAGAAAAACTATCGCATTACATGTTTGTGTTTTGCCCAATATCATGAAATATACATATAAATCAACAAAAAATCTTTTACATTGAAGTGAAAGGATTCTAGAAATTCTCATACACATTCACTCGTAGATATCTTGTGTGACTTCTATTGAAAGAAAAAGAATAGGAGTATATCATATTACTGTCACTGTGTCAGTTTTGGGGTCCATTTTGTCAGATTCTTATTTGTGCTTATCTTAAAAAAAATTAAATAATTGCAAAATTGCAAACAATATTATAAAAACTGCTATATTATCTGATAAAAGACATTTTTTAGCTTGTATTTATGTTTCATTTTTAGCTTTTGTTTAAGAAATACGGTCCAAAAATGTGAAGTCGTATGACGGTATCAGCGACCTTCATCTATTTCCACTGCATGGATGGTACTGTCCACCTCTCTGTGCGAGAGACATAAATACAATAAGCTTTGCTATATGAAAAATGTAAAATTAATGTAAGTCATCTTTGGAAAGAATAATATTTGTTATAATGCTTGAAATCTTATCAGCCTATTAAGGTCTATGGCTAATAAATAATTTGTTTATAATAACTAGCTACAAAATTGATTCTTATAATGTTCTTTTTATGTTAAAAATGTTTCTTCATATTCCAGATCTATTTCCAATTTTGTTTGTTTTACTAACTTTGGTGACATGGCTATGTATGGGCTAATCTCTGAGAAATTGTCACTTCATTTCTTACAAAGATATAATTGGTCGGCACAATTTATTACTGCCTATGTAACTTATTTATATTCTTTTTCCTTTTTTTATATAAATTTAGAATGTAAAAGGATGTGCAATTATTGTTCATAATCTTATCGAATATAGTAAGTTATGAGAACTTGTAATTTCTGACTCGAGATTATGCACTATGCAGTGCTTCCCGCGTTAACAGTATGCTTGAAGTCAATAGTAAAGCTTTGATCGAACCTGACGTATTAGCTTCTGTGCCACAGCTTTTGCTAATCCGGACTCATGGACGGAGTTTGCAGTTGACCCGAATCCTCTTGCGGAAGCAAAAAGAAAGCTAAAGTTGAAAACGAAAATGGAAACAAAACCGGGAAAAGAATGAGGAAATCATTTCGAGGAGCATTTGCTTCAATTTCACGAAAAATTTACTCGAAGCATGGTGAATTATTATTTATTTTTGAAAACCATGTATAGCAAACAATAATGGTAAATTTCAATGTTGCAAAAAGATATTTTAACAAGTCTGTTTAACGAATAATACGAGGTATAAGATGTTTACGACATAACGGTTATAGCATCATTATTTCGTCACGTATAACTTTAACGTTTGGTGCTTAAAGCACTTAATGATGAGATCAACATTTAATTGAATCTCTTTTAATGGCAATTCTTACGATCATTAATTACAACACGTAAATTGCAGCAATTGCGAGTGTCAATCGGATACGGTTGTTCATAAAACAATTTTTCAGTTTAAGAGTTAATTTTTTACTTACTATAATATTACAATATTCACATTTGGGATTTTAACATCTCTTTTAAGATATTTGTCCTGTATACTTCAATAACAGAAACATTAATATACATATAAAAATATAATAACAATATGTAAATACATAGAACTATATATTAATATTGTACAAAATATTTATGTGAAAATCATGCATTTCGCGGGTTTTCTCCGTGTCCAGATCCATTCTTGGAATGTCAACGTTTCGTGAACCTTGCAGTCCACTTCATCAGGGCGAGGAGCAGCCTGATACTGCCTGATACAATATCAGGCTGCTCCTCACCTTGATGAAGTGGACTGCAAGATTCACGAAACGTTGGCATTCTAAGAATGGATCTGGACACGGAGAAAACTCGCGAAACGCATGGTTTTCATATAGGAAACACCCGTGGAAGTCTCAAGAATATCATCAAAATATTTATGTATTTATTGACAATTAGAAATTCTTAATAAGAAGATTATCACAGAAACAATAAAATAAACAGGATAATCATTAATATTTATTGCTTGCATACTTTATTATCTTAATTACATTGTTTTAATTATTTTCGTGTTATGAATGCACAAACGTAGACATGTATAATATTTACGAGAAGATTTTAATCATCGCGTCGGTCGTAGCCAAAAAACTCGAGAGGAACAATTTGTTTTGGTTATCCCAGAAATTGGTTTTCATTACTCTTATATAATAATAACACCAGCAATTAGCGTATTTACATATAATTGTAATGAAAAACGCAATATTTGTGTAGTTAACATATGATATTTTATTTCTTTATGTAACATTTTTAACATGCAATAACATTTTTAATATGCAAGTGCACGATAAATGCATATATATGACATAAAAGTACGTATATCTTTTTCGCACGAAAACAAATGACACATTTTTCAATAATATTATAAAAAACGTAACAAAGAAAAAGGGCTACGAACCAAAAATCAATCGTTATAATTTAAAAGTGGAAAATAAACAATTATATCATTACGTTAAAAATATTATAAACTTTAATAGAAAAACAAACGTTTCGATCGCGATCGGATCATTATCAATGTTTATATAAATTAGTCAGTATGATAAAACAAATATAATGAAAAATTACATGAAGGATTGAATAGAATAAAGAAAAATTATATACAAATTATAAAAATACTTCGCTCTCTCTAATTGTTTGAAACGCTAACGTGGACATAGTCGACGCATGATTATTAAAAACTGATATTGGTATTTGTGTCTTGCTGATAGTTGAAATGTCCAAAAAGATTGATCAATGCATGTTTTCTTAAGTTATGTTATCGAATTCTCAGTTAGAAATATTGGAGACAATGCGACGAGAGAAAAATCGATATTACTTCTTGTCAGTGTTTAGAGACGATATAACGTGTCTAAACACTGACAAGAAGTAGGGCCATGTCTACAGATTATTTTATTTACATTCACGTATTATTTTATGTAATTTACTTTATGTAAAATGTATTATTTTATGTAAAACGTTGTTTTTATATATCAAAATTTTTTTGTTTTTCCAAAATATTAGCCCTTGTAAAAAATGGACATGTGAATATGATAATTTTGCACGAAATCTGCACATGTCCTTTCTAATCACTAGAGCACAGTTGATAATTTTGCATGAAATTTACACGAACATGTCTTTCCCAGTCACTAGGGCGCAGCTAATGATAACACATTAGCAATAGACATGCGTAAATATGTGTTGCTACGCGATTCTATCGATATCCCCACTTATGCTATGCATATGTATCTTGCGCGTATGGAAGGGATTTTGTGCGCTATTTCGAGATTCGCTATTACGAAGTTTCAGTGTGAATGCAGAAACATAGAAGTGTATAACATTGAGAGTTTTTGAACAGGAAAAACAATTTGCGTTGGTCATTCCACAAACATTGGTTTTAATTATTTTTATATAACAACAACAATTAATGCGTTGATTATATATAAAATAAAATTTACATATAATTGTAGCGAAAAATGAAATATCGTGACTAACAAACTTCATATGATATTATATTGTTTTAACATTTTTAACATGCACAATAAACACATGACATAAAAGTACATATATTTTTTTTTATACGAAAATGAAATGATGCATTTTTCAACAATTTATTGTTTTCGATTTTCCGCTATCTTATCTGACATGTATATCTTACAACATCTATAAGTAACCATAAATGAATAAATGACAAGTCGTCCTTTAAAATTAAAAGAAACTAATAAAATAAGACAATTGATATCCTTTAATATGATCATAATTATATGTTATATATTTTACTTTGAATTAATTACATCTAGGTACTTGTAAGTATGTTTAAACATTAAATTACTAATTTATTTTCTTATGTTTCATACTATCTTCAATAATTTTCAAATATATTGTAAAATCGAAAAAAAATAACCAAAGATAGTTGAATAGTAATTTATTTTATAATTTAGGGAGAGCAGAATTCATAGCGTCGGTTTGCCAACTAAAACTTCTCTGCTTCCGGAACCACCACGCACCGGAAATGACGTACCGCCGCCAATACCACGCCGACATTCTGCCACGCCGGCGGTAATAAATTTTATTTGTTTCTAGCTATCTTTAGTCTAGTGAATTAGTGTTCTATTTAGGCGCGATTTATAGGTATGATACTTTTATACATGTTTTATTTTTAATCAATTTGAATTGTTTGAAATTAGTCTTATCTAACAAATATCTCGGCACATTTCACAAATAATACATTTCACTCAACACTCATTGCGCAAATCATTTAGTAAAGCAAATCGTAACGACATAAATGTGATAAAAAGTATATATAATTTTTATAAAACTATATTAAAAACTATTAAACAAAGATATTTTTCTCTTGTTTATTGTTATATTAATAACATAGTGACATGAGAAAAAGTGAAAACTTTAAAAATTGAAACAGCACAAAAATTTTGTTGATATTTTTTAAATATTTTTAATGTTGGAAAGATGTTAAAAATCTGTGTGAAAAGACAAAATATAGATACAATTTATCTATAACTAAAGATTACTTAATATAAAATGTTATTATACGTATACTAGCAATGCTGATTATACGCACCTGTTACAAAATATATTAATTAGTATTACTTACCAATGCATATATTCATAGTTTGTCAGCTATTGTAATATTTGCAATATTGTATATATATTGGACAATTGAGAGACATTAAAGAGAAAGTTACTAGAATGATTTAGGGGGAAAAGTAAAGTTGGCGAGGTGGGAGATACTAAAAGGATTTTCGAACTTTGTATCTCCTCCTACGCAGGTATAAGTTTGGAAAGTTACCGCATGGGCGGTATCCCAGCGTACCACATAATCTCGACACCTTAAATCACACGACTAAAGCCCGGTAGTTAGTGGTACGCCGCTACTTTGCGAATTAATATCAGCGTATGAGAAAACTGTCCGACAAAATTGGAATCCTGTGCCAAAAAGATTTTTATGAAGAAAAAGATGAGTACAAAAATGTAAAATGCATTTTTTGCGACAATTAATCGTGTTATAATAATACACTCATCATTATGTCTACAAATAATATACATGTTATTGCCCAATAAATATAAAATATAAGTATAAATAGTACACAGACTATTTGTGTATGTAAACATACGATATGTTTCGTACGTTTTTTAAATTTCATTATGTAAACTTTAGAAAAATTTTAGACGTATATAGGATATTATGCGGAAAACTTTAGATTAATCTAATATAATTTGAAATTTGTCTAAAACTTGCCTTTAAGCTAAAATTAAATAATGATTCCTGATTTGGCAGAAAAGAAAAATCTACAAATTGCAATTCGGCGTTGTGATAGATACATAACATCTTCAACACACACTGGACACACATTGGACACACACAACATAGCATTGATTAACGTTGCAAGTATTAATTACTATTTTCGTAACTTTAAGTACTTTTGCTGTTTGATTTTAATGTAATTTAATAGAAATAAACAATTTAATTATTTATATAGACATTATTTATACTAAAATATAGACATTATTTATACTCTTAGATTTGCGTTTTAATTTAAATCTTCGTAATCATTAAAGATCTTAATAATTTAATTAAATAAATAATAAATATTGCTATATAACTGGCTGCTTTGCATGGAAATTTTTTATGTAAGAAATATTTTATAAATATTTATATATTAGATGTACAATATATTATATATAATTACATAATTACCGGGTTTATTATTGAAAATTAAAATCTATTTAATATATAAAATTTTGCGTTAATTAATATCAGTCAAGTTTTTATCGATAAATTCGGGAATTATAATGATACTTAAAATGTCAAGCTGTTGAAAGGATTTTGCTAAAGTCATTGAAAGTACTCGAGGTATTAAAGCATGATTCACGCGAAGAGAGTTTATCGACGATAAATGCTTGAAGCTAATGAACTTGCGTGTTGCTTTACGTTTGTCAACAAGGCAGTTAAACTTGATGCTTGTCTTCGAGCGATGATAAGCGTTGTAACTTTGCACGTAACTTTCACGTCAATTTACGCAAATCACCAGTTGCCAGTGAAAATTCTCGTTTCGAAATAGTGCTTCCACGTTTAATTAATTTTTGTCTAGTCAAAGAAAATATAAAATTTTTCTTCAAAAGCAAAAGTTATTAAAAAATTATACTGAAAATAATACGAAAATTAAAATAAGAGTAAACCAGTTACGGGAAATTTAAATTTGACAGAACGATAGTTTAACCATTAATTTTCAAATATATGGTATATGTTTTATTAAATTTTCTAATTTATATTACTTGATATCGGTGTAATAAGTAAGATTGATATAATTCTCAGTATTTAAGTTTCTATCAAATAACGAGATCTCTTTTTATGCAGCTTACAATTAGAGTAAAAGCATGGAGATAAAAATCGTGCTTTATTCTTGACATAGGTAGCACCACCCCCGATTCCATTGAGGCCGCCGGCGATTCCGAAGAGAAGCAAGAACGAAAAACCTATACCGCTGCAGCTCACAATCAGGCAGAGTAATCAAGTGACTCCTTGCAAGACAAGTGATCCTTCGTCCGCACCTTCGGCAGGAATGTCGGCTGCGTGGAACAGCGTTGACTCGTCGAATCGAAAACTTATAGATTTATGTTCTTTCAGAAATCATAATCAGGCGTCACAGGTATAGTAACTATCTTATATCATATTTTCAGCTAAATCCTTTTAAAACTAATAAACTAGAAATAATACGAGTATAATTATTAATATCTTTCTATGATTAAGCTTAAATTAAGTTATGAAATGCAAAACGGCATCTTTATACTTATGTAATCATTAGAAACATATTTTTCTAATAATATGGATACTAAATAAAAAAAGATTAAATATTATCTACATTCTAAAAGTAATTCACTTATTAATAAAAGAATTAAATTAAACGAACAAGTAGACGTCTTGTATCTTTCTTTTTCTTGAGTGACACTAAATGTCTATTGATTTGTTGTCTTAAACACGAATTAATCGATTCAAAACACCCTGATTATATCAAAATTATTATTTTATTCAAAATGGAGTTCATTTATACGAATTTTCGACGAGTTGCAGGATTACTTGGTGAATTATAGCGGGAAGGACTCGCGGGAAACGAAAGAGCATAACGATTTTGTGGCTGATTTCGAACAAGCGAATTTCCAGGAAGGACATAAGCTCACCCAAAATTCAAGTTTCGAGGAATTGCAAAAGGTCTCCTTGGATCTTGAAAAACGGCTTCACGAAAGAATTATTAAAAGCGCCGAGGCAAAGTTCGAGGATCCGAATGGCCGTCAACGACAGTTGGGCACGATGTCACGACACAATAGGTAATAAACATATGTTATTTATATGCGATTCTATATTTTTTAAATCTTTCTCGAAAAAACGATTGAGTATACTACGCGCTTTTGTGTAAATAATCTGTCACTGCCATCAGCTCAGCGCCGAGTACTTATTTTCAATAGTCCGTTAAAAGTACTTGAATGCAAAATTTTGCCATGCATTGCTGTATTCAAATACAAGTTGGTAATATGTTGTTTCGAACTACAGCGAGATGTTACAGACGATTACACTCATGATAGGTTCGTTAAACGAAGCGTAAGGTCAGATTCCATTTCCGGTGAATCTGAGATGAGAAAACTCGGACAGTTCTCTCTTGTTTAGAATTTTTAGTTTAGTTTAGAATATAAATCGCATGTCATGGAGAGAGTAACAGCGCAATATTTTTTGGGAGCGTTTATTTATTATTACGTATTTATGTACATAAATATTTGTTTACGACGAAGTATTATGAATCATCTTTTTATTCTCAGCGATTATTTTCTACATAAGTGACGTTTTTAATATGAGAAATTAATTGCTCGACTCTTTCAGTTGAGAAATAATATTCTTTAATATTTTTTAATATTTACAAACTAAGTGATATTAAATATTGCAATTTATGGAAATCTAACGTTTCTAATAATGATTGTAGAAACGCAATCATTACGTGATACAAGAAATAACGTGATTTTAACTTGGATGCTCACCAGGAGTTCTCTCCTTTTCATATAGACAGCAATTATCAAAATTTACGAAAGAGAACGAATCTGGCAGCTGCGAACAGAAAGAAACATCCGAAAGCAAGCCTAGGGAAGAAATGGCGTTACCGCGAAGGGAGATTTTTCAAAAAGATGAATTAAAGTACGCAACGATTTTGACTTCCGGCCGCGAACGACGATCGAAGTTCGAGGATTTGCAGGTCGCCTCGAAGAATCTAGAGAGGCGTTTGCATGAGGACGACGAATACCGTCGACGTCAGGAGATGGACAGACGGATAAATAAGGACAAGCCACCCAGGTAACATGCCTCCATGTAACTTCCTTCTTACGTTCCTTGTACGTCAAATAGATATAATTTCATAATTCTCGTTTGAAAACGCTTGTACGGCGCAGTAATGACGTAGTAATGAGTTAATTGACCCGCAGTAATGAGTTAATTAACCCGCAGTAAATGTAAACATGCGATTCATTATGTTTAGATACGAGGACTTGGAAGGAATTCCACACGATCTCGACAAACGTTATCACGGTGAACAGAGGGCTTTGGAACAGCAACAACAGCATCCAATAATGCGAAGCAAATACGAAAGCGACATGGAAAGGGCTAGAAATATTCTTCAGCATAATCTGAGAAAGGAGCGAACTGGTAACGAGAAACTCGAGAAATTGCCAAAAGCAACACAGACGAATCTACCACCACCCCTGAGCGCCATTTGTCAGAGTCCCGTACCAAAACCTATCAGCGTCCGGCAGGACAGTAACGTTTCCTCAGACAGTTTCAGTCAAACCAGCTCGCCTAGCTACACTAGCAAGACAATGGAAGCCCCCCTTCTGCCTCATAAGCACGGAAAAGTCCCAGGTATGTTAAAACTTCGCCAAAGCTTACCGCATGGTTGTTATTGTTAGCGAAGAACTAACAGAAGCACTAGGAAAAAAATCGTTGAATACGACTTCTGCTTTACATACAGAAAAGGATTTAAATATTCTAGATATGATAAAGTTACGTCGATTTTTATGATTGCATATAATAAAGATAATTTTCGATCTCGAAATTTTAGAGCATAAATTTCCAATCTTACTTGATTTAATAAGCAATTTGTGAGTGAATATTCCATAAATCAATCTTCTTGTAATTTTCGAAGAAACTTTACAATTTGATTCTGCATTTTAGGAATTATTTGCTCGCAAAAGATCTTTTTGATAGAATTTTTTGATTATAATGACATCGTTACCTTTTCTGCGACATTTAGAAGTTGTTTTTTAAATCTTCGCTTTTCAAGATAGATATAACATAAAGCTCCCTTCCTCTCACTTTGCAATAATACTTCGCATAGTTCTTCGCAACATTCAACGCAGTTCATCATTACAGTTAGCAAACTATATCTTTGGGGAATTTCAATAAAATTCTATAATATAAATTGTGGTAATATTAAAATGGGAACGTAATATTTATAATATCAGTTTATCCATGAAAATTAAATCCGGTTATAAAAGATTAAAATATAAGGAAGACGTGTTTTATGACGTAACTAACGATAACGGGGATATATCTCACAAAGTAAAATTTCTTCTTTATATTCCATCTCTGTAGCGAAGCTCAAGGCATTTTCTTGAGAACGACAAATAAACGTCGAGGCAAAGCGCGACAGCTGAGACGAGAAGGAAAGCTTTTTCTGTTCTATCGCGTCGTCTTGTTTTCTTTTTTCTTTCTCGTCGCTACGTTACCATTAAAACAGTTTATCCGAGAGGAATAAGAAATAAAAATTTTCTTATCACGAAATTCATCCGTAGAAAGCTGCATCTCGTATACTCTCCGTTTTTCTTCTTGATTTGTAAAATTTGTATCTTAAAAGAGTCACAACTTATTGATAAATTGACACTAAAGAAATCAGTTCCTGAACTTCTAGACTTTATAACGCTTTCTAGACAGAGCCTTGGTGTCGGAACCTGATAACTCATCTGGCAGACCGATAACAAAGTCTACGAGCACGCCAGCCAGTTTGCAGACTATCGTCAGGATGCATGCTGGGAACAACAGTTCCTTGCATCATAAAGTAAGCGTTTAAATGTAGCGTCACTTTCGTCAGCACAGACGAAGAGATAAAAATATGAGGCATTCGTTATATGTGTTCTTACATCATAAAATTAGACATTTAAATATAAAATCACAGATTTAGAGCTTCATGTCGCACCTGTTTTTTTATTTGTTGTGGCGTGCATTTTACAAAAGCACATATTCTGAATTTTTTATGTTTGCTTAGATAATCAGAGACATGACTGGCAGCCACTACGTGACAACGGGAAGATTACGTTTCAGATTTGTGCAGGTTTTGCTTAATGCTGTTGCTCTCTTGGCTATCGCCGGCGGTTTAGCCGCATACTTCAAAAGTAAGCATTTCTCTCAATTTAAGTGCAATTGAAATGTTTTTGACGCAATATCGAACGGTTTTAAATTTGCATTATCAAAATTTAAAAGAATCGAAAATTTTAATACCGTCGAAATATGTGCAGCGTTAAAAATGCGGTTGTTTTTCCGGCAAGGAAAATGGTGCAAGTAAAGTTGAAAAACATCGCGACGCAAATAACCACGCCTGGTATTTAACCGGAATAAACCGAAATAAACTGCTTGTTAAACCCTCCGAACGCTTTAATATACGTGCATATGCAACAACAAGCTCTGCGAGAGACCAGTGAGACCGAAAGATCAATAGCACCATGAGTTCTTGTAATCCACTTGATTTCAAATGCCGACATTATTTCGATAACAAATGAAAGACTCATAGAATTCTTTTCATGTTTTTAAAATCTTATATCTTTTATTTTTCTATTAAATAAATATTTCATGCACATTGAATTTGCAGTCGACAAGTTGTGTCAATTTCAAAAGTGCAAAGCAAAATGATTACGTCATCATTATTTAAAATAAGCATTGAATATCGAAATAACAGTAATTACATATCGTAAATACTTTTATTTTTATAAAATTGTGAATTGAAAATCTTTAATAATACTGATATTGCGGGAAATATTCGTGTATAACCGGAATTTTCATAGCACATGCGTACATAATTTTTCGATAATACTGGTATTATCCCAGTATTACTGTCATTATATTACTGAATGCCAGTATTAATAAATCAGTTAGATTCGTAGCATTCTCACATTTTATGAGAGAAATTATAAGAAAGAAATAACACATAAATTGATTCACATAATAATATGATTAATTAAAGCAACTGATTCAAGTTTCATTTATATATATTTTACTTTCCTTAATTTTTCTTTTAAAATATAAATCGCAATCGTATTAGTAAAAGCTTCAATTTTACATATTAATATGGTTTCAGTAAAGTAACATATCAGTAATAACAAGTTATAACGATAATAACTCTGTTATATAATATACCAAAAGATTATATAGACTGATTACATCATATCGATGTGTTTACCAATCGAATTTTATTTTAATTATTATATAAAATGAAAAAAATATGCAATAAACATTTTTTATATTTTCAATCCTTGGTTTGAAATTAAATGCAAACCGAGTAATAATTATCGCGGTGTGAGTGCCGCGTGTCTGCAGTTGACACGTTAATAACTACAAAAGTTTGCAACGTACACATCCCTTCTGCACTCGCTAGACACCCGGAACATGACCGTTTTCAACACGGTGGTATATTGATATTTTTTTTATTTGAATGTGATATGTGATAGTCGAGCTAATATGTCAAATAATTTAATTTATATGCTCAGTGTGACTATGTTCTTTAATCGACAACATTAAAATAAAACACGACGATGATAGGTACGCGGCATCGTTGTTCATGAATACGTTTTCTTCGTATCAATGTCCATATTCTTTTCTAAACTAGCCTACCCTGAAAACGATCTCAAATTGGAGAATAGAACCATATACACGGCTGTGATCCCGATACCTGAAAGTACGCGTTTCATAATCGAAGACAAGAATCCGGCTCCGGGAGTGTGTCTACCCATCATCGTAACTTTCTGCCAACAGCACAAGGTAACAGTTGTAAAATTTCTGTTATAAGCGTACATTGTCACGCGAATCGACACCAAGATCGAACAAATTTGTGTCGAATGTAAAATATTTAGTAAATTTAAATTCTCTGAACCAATTGCATTTTTACGATTATTGTAAAATATTCGATTATTTTATGTAAAATGCTGCTGAAATGTTAGGAGTATCAAAGAGAAAGAGAAGGCTTGTTAAACTCTGGAATTCATGCGAATATATATTCTCGGAATATTCAACGCATTTTAGCGGCTTGTAGCGCCAGAAAGCTGCTTGTTCACGATGATACGTATTACGTTTTCCTCGAAAGAGGCTTGGCCGCCTTTAAAGAATTTAAAATAATTTTATACGCGGAATGTGCGAGTAGGCGGCATAAGGGAATTCGCTCCGGTATGCAGCATTGTAACCATGCCACTTGCCGCTCCGCACTAGAATACCGACGAGTAAGAGTGACAACGTTACTTTCTCCCTTCTGCGGCGAAATGTCCTTACGGACATTACAAGCACCCGTTGACGGTCGTAATTTCGATGAGTCCGCGCTCCTGAATACATTTTCTACTTACTTTTTCCCCTCTATTTCAATGGCTCGTGCTTGAACAATGTGTGTTTTAAAATTCATAAGGCACTCACTGTGCAGTCGTGCATTCTGAATTTTTCTGAGAATGTACGTGTCTGATTGTAAGAACGAGATTGAGCAGCGATAAAGATCGCGAGAGCGTTGTCATTAAAGAATTTAAAAGGAAAAATTTTGAACACAGTAACGACCGGGATTCACATGATCGAATTTTGTTAATCATTAAAAATTTGATATCAAATTGAAATTTTAGTATTAGAATTTGATAGCAAAAATATTGATCTAGATTTTCATATATTGATTCTAATAAGTTGCTCATAATGAAATTTTGAGAATATCAATTTTCATTATCTTATTTGTACTATAATCTCAGATTATAGATGTGAATTACTTTCTTCATCATTAACATTCTTGCTTATTTCTTAATTGCATAAAAAATATCTTGTTGGATATATGTAAATTGCACAAAGTGTAATTTACACTGACGATATAATTTTGAGGCATGAATTTGATGCGTAATCGCAATTTCTATCGTAGGTTCCGTACAACTATACTGTGTTTCCAAATTACATGGGCAATTTCGGACAGCGAGAGGCCCAGCACGAATTGGAGCTTTACGATGCTGTCGTTGACGTCAGATGTTATGAACTAGCTGCTCTATTCCTTTGTAGCGTTTTCGTACCGAAATGCGGCTATCGTGGTCGCGTTGTACGTCCTTGTCGTAGCCTCTGCTATCGTAAGTATAAATTATTTGTTACTCTATCTTATTATTTAATTTAAAATTTATTTTGTTTTTATTTAACTATTTTTTCATTTTACAATTATTTTAATTTTATCGCAATATTAATGCAATATTCAAATGTTTTTCGCGTTTTTATGTAATATAAATTACTTGAGATTTAATATTGTTAAATTATTTATTATCAGAATATGGATTAATATGGTATATTATTAATGCTCGACAAACCATAAATTGCAAGCATAAGCCGCGTATAGTTGCATTACAACAGTAATACTGGTTAATACGCGTGGGCCTTAATAGCATTCGATTTTACTGTTCGACATGTAAATCTATGGTAAAATTATTGTACTGAATTTTGCGCCGCTAAATCGTCAATTTCTTCAAATTTTGAATAACACGAACTATGTGATATTTCGATCTTGATCGCGAGTGACGAATTTTTTCTGAATCAATTTCAGAAACCAAAAGACGCTGCGGTTTTTTTCTGAAAGTTTTCGGTTTGTCTCTCCCGGATTATTTGGAGTGCGAACTTTTCCCGGAAAATCCGAGTTCCGATGAGTGCATCGGGCACCATGAGGTGATCGAAGCGGCAAGGAGAGCCGAAAAACCGGGTAAGTGACACTAAATTTGACAATTTAACTTCCAGCTTGCGCTATTTTCGCACAGCTTACAAAATCGATTGCATTAATTTTATTTTCAACGTTTAATTAAATTTTCTATTAGATTAATCAAGAATCGATTATAGTTCTTTCATTACGTTAATACAATGCAAAAAAGACAAATGTATTATTTAATCAACTAACAGGAACGGAAATGAGCTTATCGCAAATAAAAGCAAGTACTTGAATTATCCGGAACTTAATAATTAAAGGATTAAAACATTCTCTTTGGATTGGATGATTCAGAGGATATATGCCATAGAAAAATAAGCTTTTCATACTTTCGTTGATGCTCTAAAATCTAATGGATTTAAAGAGTAGCGTTCGAACAGTTCTACCGTTGAGAAAAATATGTATGTTATTCCTGGTTATTTTCCGCTGCGAAATATTGTTCGTGCTGAGAAATAATTTTTGTGTATCATTATTTTTCTAATAATTAGTAAATTATTTTAAAAATAACTTAATATTCTACTTTCTAATAATTAGTAAATTATTTTAAAAATAATTTAATATTCTACTTAAATTATTTTAAATTAAGAATAATAATACACATAAACATTTTATATTCAGATAATTCAAATAATTTATATTAATTTTATATTCAGATAATGTCTTATAAAATTTATCTCGTTCAAAATGTCAGCGTGATTAAGCAGCGTTTATCATGATGCACCAACACTGAGATTCCATTGCACAATACGGTTTTGTGTATTGTGTGCCTTTACGCGAAACGTTATGGAACGTAATATTATTTATGAGTTTTCTGTCCTTTTGTTTCACGCCGATTTGCGCGCGGACATTAAATATAGGATGCGACCACAAAACGGAACTAATTGTTAACTAACTTGATGTCCATTGTTCATTCTTCCTTTGATATCTTGGACTCTGTTTACGCTCGGTTTTCTCTCTCTTTGTCTTCCCCTCTCATTTATGTTTTCCATATTCTATTGTCACTTTGGCTTTCATGAAATTTCCTGGATCCGATTGATTTGTTCTTCGAAACTTTCCTTCCTGTGGAAATTTAATCTTATTTTGACGATTTTCGATATTACAATTTTCGAAAAAAACCTTTCTTATTTAGAAACAAAAATTAAGTCAAAATATAAAGATAGTTTAATGTATGTGTATAAGATATAATATAAATGAATTACTTTTCAACAGGGTTGGGTAAGTTAACTTTTTTTTTAACTAAGTTAAGTTAAAATTAATTAACTTTTTAACTTTTTACCTTAACTTTTATCTTTTTAACTTAGCACTACCCAACCCTGCTTTTCAAATAAAATTTTTTAAATCAAATCAATAATGGAATAATTACATAATTTCTTTTATTTATAATTCAATATAGTAACAAACGATATAAAAAAACTCATCTTTTTATGTCAAATAATAGCAATAGTACAGCTATTTATAGTGATTAATTGTAATGCGGATAGCAAATCATTTATAACAGAGACAGCTTTTAAACAATGTGTCATTTTTCTTTTATTTCTATAAAGTAGTTTCAGTTTGTTGGGAATATTATGACACAACTGTTTAAGGAATGATATAACAAGAGGAATATATCTTCGAAGTTTTTAAAACGTTATTCATTGAATTTTAAAAATCGTCGCGTGCATGTCATACGCATAACGAGCGCGATAACGGCGCTTAAAATCTCGTAGAATAGTTCACGCGAGAGAAGAGAGAAGAGAGAATTAAACGATCACGTACACGCGCGCACTGCAATTTCCAAAGCAAATATTACGTAAATCGCGGCGACAGGCGTGGTGACAGGATTGATCGGAAGTACTCGTCTCTCGTCTCGCGGTGAATTTAATTCGCGATTGGTGGATCGCGTCCGCTGAGAGAGAGAGAGAGAAAGAGAGAGAAAGAGAGAGAAAGAGAGAGAGATTCATCCGCGTCTACGGTTAATTAAGATCGAATTGCATTGTAATTACGAAGTCCATTCAGTCGAATAAATGCAACACATTCTCAAGATTTGGATGGTTATTTCTGGATTTTTTTTCTTTTTGCTTTCTTTCGAAGCTATATATATTTCGCTTTTCGGCGATGATAACTTCCGATTTAATTTTCTTATTTCATTAGCTCTCTTTGAACGTAATTAGCGATTTATGTAACAGTATCGGTTGTGCTTGTTTAATAATTTTGTCTGTTTAATAATGTTTAATCGAATCGAATTTCCTAAATATGCATTCGTAAATGGATTTAAATTCTTGAGATTATTATGACGTAACCTGAAGGTAGCAATATTTATACAATAGGAAACTTTCGTCAAAACATCTTTCTGTTATCCAGTACGTCATGTGTACAGTTGAGATACACTGAAGTCAGCACATCTGTGCATGTTGTAATTACAAAAGAGATTCAGCGACATCCTATATGTACGCATACGTGTTCGCACATGCGGGGCTATATCGCGATTTTGTATACCCAAGCTATCGCATGTGTCACCGCTGATGGAATCTTAATTACAAAATCCATATTAAACTATCGTATGTGACGGCCCATCTGCGGCGCCAAGCAGCTTTATTGAGTCGCGCTTGATGCATGTGTACATATCATGTTTAACGCATATGTGCGAAAGTATCGAACCGCAAGCGCAGGATCAATCGTGTCCATCGCAAGAGAAGACATATTGCGAAAGACAGGATGCTAGGATAAAGAATGTCGATAATGTTAATATCTCTATGGAATGTTTGGTATATGTTTTCGTAATTTTTAGCATAGTCTGCTGATATTATTTTATATTTTCATGTTGCTTTTTTGGAATAGCATAATATATATTGTTACACTGCTATTTTATTTATTCCCATTATAATATAAGTAATATCAAACGTTTTGTCTACAATTAAATTCTTGTTCAAT
Source organism: Mycetomoellerius zeteki (assembly GCF_001594055.1). Lineage (NCBI taxonomy): Eukaryota > Metazoa > Arthropoda > Insecta > Hymenoptera > Formicidae > Mycetomoellerius > Mycetomoellerius zeteki. The sequence goes on from NW_017257293.1 coordinate 80,176, forward strand.
TAATCGCGTTCTGGGCTATTATTATTTATTTCATATCTGATATACATACAGTAAAAATTTCGATTAACATTTATTAATAAATAAATCAGTTAATTAAAATAAATTAATTAAATAGAGACAAATAATTATTATTTATTAGAAATTTGTTAATTAAAGTAAATAATCAATTAATTGAGGATGCAGCATACACTAAAAAAGTATATAAAATTTTACGAAAAATAAAGTAGGTATATATGTATTTTATAAATCCTTTATAAAATCAATTATTTTATAAATATGATATTTACACTTGTAATTTTATATACTTTTTTTTATCGTTTAGAAACTATATTACATCAATTGCTAGAAAGCACGTGATCTCCATTATGCTCCGATTCGTTTATACAGTGTGCACCAGTGGTTTTCAATGCGATGGCACAAGGTGCATTCCGTTCGATTGGCGATGCGACGGTCATCTCGACTGCTCCGATCACAGCGATGAGATCGGTTGCGGGAATTGTAATTCCACCACATCTTCGGAGCCGGTGTCTTCCGCGTTTGGCCAAATAGTCTTAAGTAAGGGATCTTCGACTAAAAGTACCCTTTCTACAAAATCTTCGTTACACTGCGGTGAAAGAAGGTGCATGTCAGCCAGCCATATCTGCGATGGAGTCATGGATTGTCCTTGGGGGCAGGATGAGCGATATTGTCGTAAGTAAATATGCGGAAAAAAATAATATTAATATCAATCTACTTAAAAATAATCTTGTTAATTTTTAATAACAATATTAATGAATAAATAATATTTTATTAAGGCAAGAGCATGATGTACTTGTTTCATTAATATTATTGAGCTGATAGGGTTCTTTTCAATTAGACTGCTGTTAGTTAATTCTATTATTGAGAATACTTTAGTCCAGGACACGAAAATGTATCCTTTTTTTGAGAATATTTTTAAAGAAAACTGCTGCATATATTCTTGTATGGTTTTATTATATCTATTTGTACTGTAGATTTAGTAAATATATATAATTTTAGTGTGGGTAAAGTTTACTAATTTTTATATTATGTTAATTTAAAAAACAAAGTGTAAAAGCGGAGTCTTCATCGCTGCAGCCTTCCAACTTATGAAAGGAATATAAAAAATTTAAAAGGATTTTTAGTTATTATGAGTGTAGCTATATAGTCTAAACTTGGAAAAGTGAAAAATATTATAAATTGTTAAAATGGCACTGATTTTAAAGACAAATATCGATTTTTTAACAAAATTGTTGAATTTAACTTTATAGAAAAATAATTAATTTTTGTAGATACTGCAATAATCTCAGTACATAGTATAAAAAATAGAAGTATATCTCTAATTGGCAATACCGGAGCCATATCACAAACATTCTCTAATTCAAAATGCTCATATTTTTCATTTTTAGTCTACGCTTGTTAATAGCTGCCTTTAAATACAATGACAGAGCATCAAATGCAAAAATGCGTTATAATTTATAAAACTACTTATATTCTTCGTTATTTTCACGAATATCGATAATCTTGTAGAAACTTATTTTTGAAATTTTTAATTATTAAAAAGAAGTATAAAATAACAAAAGTTGATATTTTTTAAGTTCTAGACTAGAATATCTCCTTAATATATTATTTTTTCCGTTTTTTTTTCATATACTGATTATATTTTTAATCGACTTAAAATTGGACCTGTAATCTCTTTTATACTTTTATATTATATAATAAAATGTCGCTGACAATTTGTAAAAGAAATTTTATTATTAGAGATATTATATATATTTTTTTACGGATAAAATAAAGTAACCGTTCGTACATGTCACTTTACGGTTTTCTCGAAAGTAGTACAAAATATTTTCGCTTATTCAACTGATACGCTGTCTCGATCAATACATGTAATCAAGTAATATATGAATAAATTAAGTATCGCGATAATACAATACCTGAATAATTTAAAATGTCTGAATAATTTAAAAAGAAATGTAAATTATAATTTTCAGTTCTAGAATGTCTATGCGGCTTTCAAATTTCATGTTTCGTACTGCATCTTGTTTTTTAGTGAAATTAAGCCATAGGAACGGGGATGTCGGCGAGGGCCGTCTAGAGGTATATCATGCTGAAATGGGTAAATTTATGCCAGCATGTGTCTCGCACTGGGAACCGACAACGTCGCCGCAAGAGGTTTGCGCTATGCTGGGATACAAGGGAACGTAAGTTATCTCTCTTAATATGTCAAATAACATAGAACATAAATATTACGTGATGATATAAACGTGCTATGTTCGCAATCGCATTAGATCGCACATTTATGCGTCGTAACAACTTCATAAATCCTTAATTGTATATTCAAACGATTATACTTTGAGAGATGAGATACGTTGAGAAACATTTATGTACATATGTAATTGATTTTAGCTTATTAATTTTACGTCTAATGTTAACAATGTTCTGTCATCTTCTCGAATAAAAAAATGCGATGTACAAAAAATTGTTACGATGTATAAAAAATAACACTTTTAATTGCATTTTCAGAGTATCAAACGGAACTAAGCTGATGAATGACTCATTATCAATCGTGTTAAGTTCTGAATACCGTAACAAAAATTTACTGAAGCAATTTCAAGGATGCATCAAGGATCGAGAGCCTTATCCCATGGTCAAACTTACTTGCGTCGATTATGGTAAATTATTGGAAAACTGTATAAAGAAACCGTTGAATTAAAAATTTCTATAGTTCTCCCGGGCTTTCTTTACGACGTGAGATGATCGATTCTGTTGCAGCTTGCGGCCGCAGACGTTCTGTATACGGAAACGTGAGGGTGAAGCGAATAGTGGGTGGTGTGGAGTCAGCTCCTGGTGATTGGCCATTTCTTGCAGCCCTTCTTGGCGGTCCAGAACAGATCTTCTACTGTGCCGGAGTTCTTATTGCTGATCAATGGGTGCTGACCGCATCTCATTGCGTTGGGAAGTAAGTAATGTGTAAAATCGAGACATTTCAAAAAAATGTTACTTTCAATTATTGACGAATTGCTTACGTATGTAAGGAAAATATCATTAAAAATAATTTCTTTATTTATTATGTATTAATAAAAACTAATGGAAATTTTTAAATATGAATTAATTCTCTATATAAAACGATGATTTCAGTCATTCAGAGATATCCGGTTGGACGATACAGCTTGGCATTACTAGAAGACTTTCTCATACTTATCTCGGTCAAAAACTGAAAGTTAAAAGAGTCATACCTCACCCGTATTACAACCTGGATGTTGCTCACGACAATGATGTCGCTTTGTTTCAAGTAAATATATTTTCAAGTTTATTACTTAAATTACGTAAATATATTACGTATATGTATATAATACGTAAAAATATTACAAATCAATATTATCCAACTTTAACTACGCCCTTTTTATTTATTTGTGTTATTTAATTATTATACGAAATATTTGAATCTTCTGTTTATAACGTATATATGGGCAGTTTGATAAATAACTTTTTAAAAGAAGATTATATTGAAAAATAAGTCGAGTTCTAGTAAAAAAAAAGTTAAAAAATCTGTACTATAAAATGATGATTTTTATTCTAATTTGAATATTGTTTTAAATTTAATATTTTTTTCATGCAATACCTCGTATTAATTGCAGCTTGAGAAGCGAGTTCAGTATCATGAACATCTGAGACCGGTGTGCTTACCGACTGCTGACACTAATCTTACACCCGATACAAATTGTACTGTTATTGGATGGGGCAAGAAAAACGATACCGATTGTAAGTATCATTCGTACATGAAAAAACTTTCCTTAGAAAATATTTACTTGCAATCTTAATTTATGATATACGCAAATTAACAATAGTACCAATTTAATATAACATGATATAACAATCATTAAGATATAAACTTCGAAAGAACATGTAATAAGCTCTTTTCTTATCTTTTATAACTGAAGTCAAAGAAGTATGAATAAGAAATAATAAGTTCTCAATTTGTATAGTTCATTCAAATGTTAAATTGTTTCAAATAGCGAGCTCGATTCAGAAAGAAAATCTTTGTAAATTAAATTCAATTATTATTTCGTCGGTTAATTTCAGCCTCTGAATATGAGCCAGCCGTAAACGAGGTTGTAGTTCCTATTCTGCCTCGACATCTCTGTAATTCATGGTTAGCGCATAAAGAATTGAATGTCACCGATGGAATGATCTGCGCTGGCTATGCGGATGGAGGAAAAGATGCATGCCAAGTAAATTATCTAAAACCTAAACAATTAAAACATTTGTGTATTCTCCGTTGATTATAAAAATAATATTATTATATGTATTGCGAATCGAGAATTAATTTTCAATGTGATTTTATAGAACTACAGTAGATGTTCCCAGTGAAAAATGATAATGGAATCGACATCAAATCGATATCGATTCCATTATCATTTCTCACTGGGTTATTATTCAAACTTAACTGCATTATATTAATTTTTGGATCACCTTAAATATCGCACATCTGCAAAATATTATTAAAATATCTAAATATCGCATTTAATAACATGCGCATTTGTATATAGTATATGTGAAAAATTAGTTTTTCACACATACAGTTAGTTTTTATAATATGTTGCTCTCAGAATATTTATGTCCAAAAATATGTCACGTTATTTGTTACTATAATTTTTGCAAATAAATATGACAATAATTATGAATTATTCATTTTTTTCAAGGGCGATTCTGGAGGACCTCTGTTATGTCAAGATAAGGAAGATAAGGATAGATGGTACGTTGGCGGAATTGTTAGCTGGGGCATAAAATGCGCTCATCCAAAACTGCCTGGAGTCTACGCTTACGTACCCAAATACGTAACGTGGATCCAAAAAGAAATGTCTAAGTACTCCGAGTATAACAGTAGAAGTAATGGAAAACTGTAAGGCACCGAGTTGGATAAAATATTCGATGTAAAAATCAGCAACGTAGAAACAAATCAAGCGAAAAAGAGGGAAAAATGTAAGACGAAGTAAATGCGGACTTTCGCGTTTTCATTTAATGACATATATTGGAAGAAGAAGATACTGAAATTATGAGTTCTCGATCTGCTAATTTTCGCTCAGCGATTTCTGTCGCTCAATCAAAGGATAGTATTTTGTATACACCTCGTGCAGCAGCTTTGAATGAAGAAAAGAGAGCTAAGTATTAACAGATCGTTAATCTCATTCTTTAGGATTAGTAAGCACAGATAAACAAAGTTGATAAAAATCACTGATAATCATGAACATTAGCTAAGCTAAGGGATGCTGGACGATGAATACCAACGGAATTTTTCCTCGTTGTAAGAGTAATTCAATTAAGTCTACCAATTACAACAGGTCACAGTAGCAGGTAAACTATTTTCTCACATTGTGGACAAATAATTATAGAAAAATCGGATTTTATCATCAATATGTTTGAATATTGATATTTGCTACCACAATTCTCAGTCATAGCTCGTCCAATTAATACGAAATTTCACCACTTTGCGATTTTTCGTAAGAAGATTTTATGATAAGTCATTCGAACAAGAGAAATGTAAGATAATCGGAAACATATAGGATACACTAATTTATAAATGAAGCTATTATACAGATACTGAGGATATTTACGTACCTATATATAAGTTCAAGTAATAAGCCATTTTCTAGGAAACTACTAGATAAAAGAAAGGATCAAAAATGCCGATGTATGTACTTTTGGTACCTACTGAAATAATAAAAAAATTGAGGATTTGTGCACAAAACGAAAATCGACGCATGTGATGCGACAAAAAATATTTTGTATCGCTGCCGACTTTAAGACAGCCGTGTATGAGCCACCAAGTGGTAACTTTTAATCTATATAGGGTGTGCGTTTAACGGCGGCATTCAATGATATGAGTCGTTTCAGTGGTATAAGCAGTATGAATATTGTACATTCCTTAGAAAAACATGACATCTATTGTTATATTCCCCCGTTTTATGAGTCTCAATTTAAAATCTTTTTTTTCCATTATAGAAACGTAATGATTTTTGCTGGAATTAAGAAAATATAATAAAGCAATTATATTCTTATTAAATATCTCTCTTTCAGAAATCCTTTTATTTCTTAAAATGCGAATAATTTGACTTATACTGCTATTCTATCTCAAACGACTTATAGATTTGTAGGCAATCATAGAAAATCTGTGATTTACGAACAATCCTCATACAAATAGAGGAGGATTATATTCTTTTGAAATAGCGCTTTCGTTGATATATCGCACATTTATATTTGAAAAGAAAAGCTAAACGCTTTTCGATGGTTTGTGATATACATAGTACTACACAGATATCTACACAGATAATATTATCAGAAGTTATATAATTTAGTATGTACTATTAAGATGAAGAAAACGTATATGCTAACGAAAGCACATTATATATACATACAATATAATCGATAAACTGTATTTTTGTAAAGGAACGAGTTAAGCGCACACCCCTTACGGGTAAAATGTCGTACACGTATTGCATGAAATGCATTACTGTACCATCGCGCGAATATTTTAAATAATGCGCATACGAAATGACAATATATCCTAAGAAACAAAGAAAATGTCTATGTGCTTATCGATGTAAATGTATATTGCGATGTAGTCAGTTATCTATAATAACGTTCGTTTTAAGAGCGCGTGCAAGGCACCTAAAACTATAGTCGCACGTATAAACATATAGACATAACAGGGACATTGTTGCATACTGTACATTTTCATTAGAACCATGGCACATAAAAAATTTAAGCAATAAAACGTAAGCAGTAAACGAATTGGTCAAAGGGCCTCAAGATCGTAATAATATAAGTAGTTAGTTCAGTAGTAATAGTTCAGTCCAATATGTTGATTTTCTTACTGTTTACGTTTTATTTATGTGCTATGGCTCTTGGACGTCATAAATTTTGAAATCATGCGATTCAACATCATGATTCATATTTACGCATATGTATGTTTGAGACAGATACAGTATTACGGGAATGCTGATGTACATACGAATTGAAGATGGAAGAACTGCCATGACGAATAGTAGCATGTATTTTCATCGTATATCTCACTGCAAACGTTACTCGATGAGAAATAGCGTCGCAGTCTAAACTCAATTATTGGCGTAATTTCGTTTGTCAGGTTCGTCGTTTTGCAACACTTATTTCACAGAAAAGTATGGTATGCAAGAAGTCTCGATGATAGGCTGAGCTAATGAAAAATTAACGATTTAAATAAGAGAAAATTTAAGTAAGTATATCTTACTGTCATTGCTATTATTATTTGGGTATCACGTATAAATTTTGATATTTGTTACGAATATTTGAGACATTTTTAATTCATTATTATGATATAAACCTTTTCTGTGCATACGATAAGAATGTGTCTAGGATTTTCTACATATTCGTAAAACTTACAAAATTTTTGAATAAAATAAACGAGATATACGTTGAACTTATTTTAGTATTATGATAGTGCATACACCTATCTATTTTAAATTGATTACTGTTATCATTTTTTGTGAAAAGGATATAATTAGGAGTAAAAAACTTAACATTGTATACTCTTGCTCAGCCTGCCGTATTCTAATTGAAATATTCGTACGTGCATCAGGTATAAGTAAATTGTACGTAAGTTGTTATACGTATATAATATGGTATAATATAAAGTAATATATAATATGTTACAATATAAAGTACCTAAGCATAGAGGCTTGTAGAAAATAGAGTGTTCGTAGCGCTATATATAGACGTAAAAAACATGTTGACTGAATTCTAGGGACAATACTCTGCACCAGCACATTTTTTATCTGCACTATAAAAAAATCGTTTTTCAATGAGTATATTTTGTATAAGATATGTTATTTAGGAGTCTTACTAATTGACTTATACCATTTCTAAGCAGTAAGACGAACAGTATTGTTGGTCACGATGACAATTGATATTTAGCTCGATTTATTTGCGAGCCGTTTTTATTTACTCGCTTGTTATAAACGCGATTCCTGCTCTATTCCTTTTTCATCAAACTTTCTTCTCGTCATTTATGAATAAAAAGAATACAATTTTCTGTCTCGTCTTAATAAAATTATAGTGATTAATACTGTTTGTAATGCATATAAAGCAAATGATATTTAAAAACAATTTTTTTACATAAGAAAAGAATGCCTTTTGGTATATGAAAAACATTTGATGATAGTAAATACAATTTTCCAGATTTATTATCTAAAGATGGATCTACTCATTTATTGGTGTATTTAAGACATCTGAAAATGACCTTAATAATACAGGAACTTTCAGACAATAAGAAATAACTCAGACAATAACTGTCTTCCTTAGTATCCAGACAACAGTTTAGTTGTAAAAATGGATTATATATTTAAATAACCGACAATACTGTGTGAGCAGACAATAAATAGAGTTAGGTAATGTTCCATGATGGACAATAAATTACTTATTAAGGATTACAGTAAATTTAGGATATACGAAAGTGATTAGTTAATAATAATTATAAGATATAATTATAATATATTCTATTAAATAGTCTACTAAAATTCTCTCTCATAATATTACTGTATAGTAATGTACTCCAATCAAGAGTTCTATTTATTATTTCATGTAGTTTGAAGAGCATACAACATTTTTTTACACATTCCATTTGTATTATATTATCTATGAAATATTTTATGGTACGGACACAAATAAAATATATGTATATTAATACATTGCTTTCAAACGTTTTGAGAAGAGTTACGAATTAGACAATCAGAAATAATGGTATATTATTTTTATATAATCGTCTGTTGTATTTGATTAAGTAGATTAATGAACCTAATATATATTTTTGAGACTTCCACAGGTACTTTCTATACAGAAGCTATGCGTTTCGCGGATTATCTCCATATCCAGATTCATTACAAAAATGTTAACATTTGTGAACGTTACAGTTCTAATAATGGATCTAAACTATCTAATGGAGATATTCTGCAAAACTATAGCTTCTATGTACAGCTGATGAACCTTTTGTAATTTTCTTTGTTGTATTATTGCGCTAAGTTAAAAGACAGTAACTGCCAAGTAAAACTTTTCCTATTTGCTATATTTCAAATTGATTATTATTATCTTTATTTTACATCTTATTCTGCTTGTTAGAGATTTTGATTCTATAAATAGAATTATATACAATATATATTGTTGTTAAAATTGTGTATAGAAAATGTTATTTGCTGTATTCTATTTTATCATTATTTTACATTGTAAGGAGTTATATTTCTCTTGGCTGTCATGTTACGTTATTAGCATTTTATAAAAACATAAATGTGTCTAAGATCGCAGATGCGTAAACAGAATATTGTGATGAAATGTAAAGTCAATGGTTTACATAGATGTATGCATATTATATATGTACATACACACACACACACACACACACACACACACACACACACACACACACATATACAGTTAAATAATACAAAGTAAAAGTATAGTCAATACTAAACGTAATGTATTAAACGGAGAGTTAGTATAAGATTTTTTTATAGGTATATATTATAATATATTTACAGTAAAAATAAATTCAATGTAAAAAATTTATTTAGGAATTGAATACGAGAAATTAATTTTATTATTTATATATACTTATATATATATATATTTATATATGTATATATAATATATATTTTAGTGCCAAATTAGAGGTAGCAATATAAATTTATTTTAAAAATATTTATTTTATTTTCTAAGTGATAATTTAGAATTTATATTTTTTGTGATGTACAAATTTCGTTATTCCTTTATTAAATGATGTCATATTTTTGTTATATAAAATTGATTCTTAAATCGAAACTATAAAAGATAATGCGCAAATATTTGTATGAATATATATAAGAAAGAATATCTAATTTATTTTATCACAATTTAGTGTTATTATACAAACACATTTAAATAGAATTCGGACAAAAGGTCTGAAAAATTTTATGTGATAGGATTGTTCGAAATAAAAACATTCGAGTTCAGATAGTTCGTATAATTCGAATAAATAATCGAATTGTTTGATGATTTTCAACATTCGAAGGTTCGACAATTTATATATATATATATATATAGACATCAAATAATATTTTGTTCCTCTCAACTTGTCAATTTTATTTGTCGCATTTAATATGGTCCAGGTACATTATTAGAGACAGATGAAATATAAAAAAAAATGAAAAAGAAGAAGGAGAACCAATCATATACTCTTTTTTTGCATGGTTATGTATACATAAATAATATTAGCAAAGAAATATCTAACAGGAGTTATCACAAAAATGATTTCTATTGAAAATGCGTTAAAGATATTAAAATGATGTTAGTTTATAGATTTAGAAATTGTTTTAGAGATGAATTTTGAGAATTCACGAGTCAAATATTCGTGATCAATTAAAAAATAATTATAATGTTATTTATATATACAGTATAAGATTTATTAGTCCTTCGTAGATTATTTTCAAGAAAATTACATCACCTAATGAAAGTAAATTTCACGCAATGTGCTACAATTATAATTAACGAGCTTTTCAGTAATTACTTTCGCACTACTTTCGTTTGTTGAAAAGATGCGTGTAGTCTCATAGAGAAATTTCTTACGCTTTTGTCATATGCTCGAGAAAAATGATTCTAAGCCTTGGCAAGTATCTGTTAAAGATGTAAAAAAATGCTGCGCACAAAACACAAGTATTTCTCGTTCTTTCGCGCGCGCGAAGAAGTATTCTTTTTAAAAGATATCATAAAAATGCATAACTACTCCTGTGAAGTCAATGTTGGATATAGTAAGATAATGTAAGAGATATACGTATCGTATATACGAATCGTCGCAAGATGTTGCACAAAAATTAGCATAATTACAAAGCGCACCTGCGCTTACTTGTATGTAAGTGCGTTTGCAGGTACAGTTAAGTTTGATTATTTTTAATTGGGCGAATCGGAAACAATGCGAATGCATGTTATTAACAAGAGAACTATGCTTTTTCAATGTCTAGCGATACGTATGACAAGTATATGTGAATTAGTAAGTCGAGTCAAATGAATGAATTTAGATGTAAAGCTCGTTGTCTTTCGCGCATCTCTGTTTCTGATATACTCAATTTTCATTTGCTTCAGAAAATTGTTTTAGATAAAGAAGAACGTCAAAAGTCGATATATATGTGCAGTAATGTGCACAAGTATTATGTATGGTATTATAAGTCAGTTATTGATGACTTTACTATAAATTGTAACTTCGATATTAGTATCTGAAAATATTTCTCATATTTTACGTGAAAATGTGAATCGAAAAAATAACATGTTTGGAATACGAAATCCGACTTCTTGCGTCCTTTAATAAATGATTGTTATCATTCTCTTTCTCTCTCTCTCACACACACACACACACACACATACACACACACAGAGCGATAAAAATTTAGCCATAAACAATCACAAGAGATAAATATGTCAGTGCAAAACTATATACAATCAATTATACTGAGCTTGGAGATTGATATATTATTATACAAAATGCTAGTATTACTGTGTCGGTCATAATGAAGTATTAATCGGTCATATTTATTAAGTATTAATTTAAGTATTAATTTTTATTAAAAATATCTTTTTTATATTTTTTATTACACAGAAAATCGCACAATGTTGCACAATCGATTTATTATAAAATTCTTAAATTATTATCTCTCTGTAAAATATCAGGGCAATAAAAATAAATTGTTATTATCAATATTATTTAATGACAACATAAGAGCATATAAAAACATACACATAAATTTAATTAAAGTTAAGGCTTGCTATTCCAAGTACTGGGTAATAAAAATATGATTGCGAATACTTTACGTTAGTAAGCTTGAATATTTTAAAATTTTGATAAATATTAATTCCGATCTACATTCGGCAATAACAAAATTATTTTTATGCTAACCGTTTTGTTTTTATATGTATCTTTACTATTATTAACGAAATGTGCAAAGTTTTTTTTTACAAAAGTATGCGATTAAAATAAATAATCGCTAAATATTTAAAATATACTTGGTTACTATACATGTATCATTCGTATAATGTATTATTGTTAAATCGCTAAATATATGTATATTACAAAGTGCTTTTAAAGTGCTATTGATATAACAAATTATTATTCTTAAGTGCGTATTAGCATAACAATATAATTAACTTTACATAAATACTTTTATGTTGTTTTGCCGTTTTATTCAATCAAAAGCTATTATCATATGTATTCATATGTATACACATGTATACACAACATAACGTGTAAAATTTAAATTATGCATCTTCAGATCTTCGGTGAAATATATAAACAAGAAAGGAGTGTAAAAGAGAAGCAGAGTGATAAGATCGAATATAAGATATTGTAAAGATAAATTTGTAATTTGTGTATACATGATTATGTATACTTTTTTTACAAACTCAGATATATTTTAACTTCAGCTTGCTTTTAGCGTAAATGTTTCAAGGAAGACGAATACAATTGTAATATGAGGGTCTTGAATGTATTCGCTTATTTGTGCTCGGTACAAATCCTAATCGTACAATCAGTGGTCGACGATATGTATATGGACAATTATACGCGTGACAGTTGCACGCAACATACACGTACATACATAAGGTACATACATACACGTACATGTATAAGGAACTTGCTGATACTTACAAGATTAATAGTGAATTAAAAAAAGATTTGCACACTTCGTCATTATTTGGATAAAGAATTAAGAAACATTATTTCTTTATTATGTATAAGAGATAAAATATTCTCGCAAATATACTTCACAGCAATTTTTAATGCTCATATAAAATTATTATTGTATTTAAAAAGACGGATTGTGCAATTTGTTTTTGTCCACTTTTAATCAACTATTATGCGCAATTAGTACTCTCATATAACGAATGTTGCGTGTAGCGTAAAATGATTAAGCTCGTATTTGTATGTTGCTATAAATGTAGATACGTTTACACAATGTGTATTGCTGTGATTAACACATAGACCTAGGCGATGTTATACGTTAGACTACAATTAATGTGAAAGGAGATAAAGACAGTCAAAGCTGTCGACTGTTAGACGTGCATATGTAATTGCATTTTTATTTGGAAAGTACATCCGTAGTCGTCCGTTTGCAATTTTATATTTCTATCAAGGCGCCTCCAGACGATATGGCCAACGAATATCCCAACTTCACACACATTCGTTAAATATTGATCTACATTCAATATGGATAATTACGTATGTCATGTATGTGTATAATATTTGCTCATATTGGCATACGTTGGTCATATCGTCTGGAAGCGCCTTTACACGAGCATTTCGGGCGCGAAAAATTTAAGAACATTTAGAATTCTCTACTTCTGCAATAATTATCATCAACGTCCACCGATTATGCAATAATGATTGATGTTCAGCAAACATTTCATTGATCTTAAACTTCGAATGCCATATTGCTGTGTAGTGATCGCACTCTTAAACAAAATTTTATTTCGTCCATCGGCAAAAATTTGTCTTTAAAAACAAACATATTCGTTGCAATTCGTTGTCATTGTTCAATGATCTTTCACTGCGCGCGATTAACGCTAAAATGTACTGTAAGAGGTAATGATATTATCTTGAAGCCACCTATAATTTATCAGTCATTTAAACATAATTACTTAGTGTTACTGAAGAAATAGTTATTCATTAGAGACATCATAATGAGAGAGAACATGTAGAAATTATTACGATTTTATAATGTAAGAAATTTACATAGAAAGAGAGATAATATTATTATTGACGAGGTCTCCATTCTGATAGTAAAATAGAATTATTTTAAGTCAGAAGCAGATAGAAAAATGTAAGACAATAAGACGTAAGCAATAAGCGAATCGATCAATCACAGCAGAAAACGTAAAACAATAACTTTAGATTCTCTACTGCGATTGGTCGATTCATTTACTGCTTACGTCTTACTATTTTACGTTTTTGTATGTGCCATATTATCTACAAAAATACAAATACGAATTTACAGTTTACATTGTAACGATTAAGGTTTTCCTAGCCTAATATAAGAACATTCGTAACGCATTATGTTACATTAAATATTGATCATAAACTAAAGCCTACGTAATAATAAACCTACAACACATTAATAAAATCATAACGTAATGTTAAACATTATGTTACGATTTTCTTTGTACGTTGTATATGAAGCTTATTTACTATTATATACAGATTTCAGTAGTTAACGTAACGCGTTACGGATGTTCTTGTGTAGAGAATCTAAATCATGTCATTTTCGTAAAAAAAATAGCGATTTCTTTTCTTTAAACAAATGTAACGCTAGATGATCAAATGTCAAGATGACTTCAAGATAATAGTAGAATCAACGCTTGCACTGCCTTTCCTATTCATTAGTGTAATATCAAATGTGGCGGTCTGGTCTCTTTAGCGTAGGCACTATGGAATATTACTGCGTACACGTGCATATTGCTGTTAACTATCATGAATCTTAAAGAAGTAGACTAAAAAGAAGATATGTCGTTAATTGAACTCACTCTTGCTGGTCGAGAGTCGTAGTCTAGCAAGATATTCGAAAAGACATATACGAGTTATTTAGACACTCTCAAGACGATTCCATAGTTAATAAAGTAAAGAGAACTTACAGGTTCGTGCTCGCAGCAGCGCATGAGCGATTTGATGCTTTAGAAATTAATTAAACTTTATGTACAATTTAACTCTTAGTATTCAAAGTATTACTAATTTCTGTTATTTTTTCGATAGGAAAAGGGCCTTGATTCTATTTTTCTTTCATTATATTTTTACAAACTATTAATACAAAAAATTAATTCTTGCACATCTTCGTAGATGTAATCAAAATTATAAAATATTGTATGATAAGTGATAAGTATGGTAATTGAAATATCATCTGTTATTATCTGTTTATACATATAAATAATTTTAATGCTTATAATAATTGTAAAGATTATATTATCATACTATACATTGGAGATTGAAAATTGCGAATTGAATGTTAGAATTCGACCAATCAGATAATTTTAATTTTAGTCCATTTCATTCTGATTAGTTGAAAAATCTAATCTTAAATTAATAATTTCCAATTTGCATAATTTGATACTTAATACTACCTGTTAATAATTATATGACAACAATTTCGTTTTAAAAATTATTACAAAATTAATTACATTCAAAATAAAAATTTTTTCATTTGTTTTAATCGAGAAAACAATTAAGAATATTTATTATAACGATATTAATCGCTACGATTGCGTGACTGCGCATATGCCTGTTCGTTCACATATTTTTGCAGATTGGCTGTAAACAAATTGTCGAGATTAAGAGGATATAAAAAAAGTACAAAATAATAATTACCAGCAATAATGTGAACACTTAAAAACATATCCGGATATATCTGCAAATGAAAATTACCAAAATATTTATTGCATGAATCAAAAAGACTTACACACACACACACACACACACGCACACACACGCACGCGCGCACGCACGCACGCACGCACGCACGCACGCGCGCGCGCGTGTAATGTAAGTCTTTTTATTCATATACATATATACAATGAATTAATTATTATCTGTATATTTTCTTGAGTGCAATCTGCAAAAATAAAGAAGAGCACATACAGCATCATATTATGCACGAGAATCATTGTGAGTTCATAAACGCAAGTCGGATCGGTACAAAAATACTGTATTAAAAAATGAAAATAATACATAATACATACACGTATGTAAACACATACACACATATTAATAGTGCGTTGTAAGATGATATTATATACGCAGTCAGAAGATATAGCATGAATATTGATATGATATATTTATGGAAAATTCATGTTGACAAATAAATTATGTATGAACAGTGCATATATGTTGCTTCTTATTTAACAGTTTTTGCTTCAGACATTTAATGATGTATACAATGCGGTCCATAAGTTTTGAAACTGATTTTTTTACGGTAGTAAAGGAAAGGTTCCTATTATGAGATACCGAGTTTATTTTGGACAAATATCGGAAGTGTGTGAGCAGAATTTTAAGAAATAATAGGTCATTTTAAAGGGAATTTAATAAGCTTTAAGATACCGTTATGTAAAATTTAATTCAAATACTATTTTTTCTGAAAATTACAGAAATGTAAAAAGTGAGCAAAGTCAAAAAATTGTGCACATAATATCTCGAAAAATCGATAATAAAGTGCAAAGTACATCAGTTTTTCAATTAAAAAATTTTATTTAATATTTGTAAAATACAAACAAATATAGCCAATATGCGTAAAATGAGCATGCGATAGATTGTACCCAGAACTCGTTTTCAGATAGTAGGAAACAAGCATCGCAGAAACAGGCACTCGATGTTCATTCCGATTATCCTTTTTATTACTGTACAATAACATTCATACTCTTCAGCAACATTTTGTAAAGACTCTTATAATTCCTTATCGCGCATCTTGTCCTACAGTTTACTTGCATCCATGACATCTGTGGCAATGTGCGTCGCAGTCTTCTTTATCTTAATGTGAAATTTTCATCCATTAATAATGCAACATCAAGAACAATTTCTTTAATATGTAATATTTTTAATAAATATATTGTTGGAGAACTTACTCCTTTTATAGGTTTGCTAATAATAGGTTTGAGTATTTCAAACTGTAATAAAAAAAGAAATAATTCCATTTAAATATATAATTATAACGGTTTTTTCAAACGTAAAACAAAAAAAAGGAAGCAACATGTACCGTGGTTACATTAGCGTTCGATAAAAAATAATTGTATTATAAAATTGTTTATGGTATTTAATTAAAGATTTCGCCATAGTGTGATTCAACCACTTTGAATTTTCAAATTTTCAATCCGCCATAACGATGAGGTCAGTTTTCTAATGCAAACATTTAGAATATAAATTCGTAACAATATATTTCATAATGTCTATAATGGAGCAGCGCGCGCGTAACGCAGGGAATGTGCTAGTAATTATAAATAAAACATATACGCTAGATGTTTCCGATTAATAATTTCAAAAACTTATAGAGAAAACTTATAGAAATAAAATCTCAAAAAAATACGAGAGAGAGAGAGAGAGAGAGAGAGAAATTTTCCATATTTTGTTAAATAAAAAAACGAATTCTAACTACAACTATAGAACTTTAACTATAAAAATTGCTTACCAAATCAGGCCATGAATCGGCTTCAGAAAGAGCTTTTGCTTTCGTTTCGAATGCATCCATGATCGCCATAATGAAGATTATGGCAAGAGCCAACGATAGATAGGATGGTCGCATTTTTAAATATTTATTAAAGTTCAAGTTATTTTCAATTATACGTACGTTCTAACTTATCGGCGATGTGTAGAGCTTATATAGGACAAGAAATGCGATCTAGATGTCGTTTTCGTGTCTAACACGCGGAAGTACTTACATTTCATATTGCAATAATGTTGAATATATGATATACATAAATATTACATGCATAATCATGATATTTTTATCTTATACGAGAAAAATGTGATATTAAAATAAATAATAAAAAAAATACATACACGAAATTATTAAACTATAAAATATGACACACTATGTATGTAATACATACATTATATTTAAAAATAATATAACGTTAAAATGATAAAAAAAAACATTCCTACTTCTAGAAAATAAAATCGTGCCATTTAATCGTGCCATTTAAGTATCATTTAAGACATTACTGTCTTTCGAGTAAATATGTGCTTTGGGCTAGCTTCTTTAGCGACTTATTACATAAATTTCTATATTTAAATATTATAGTATTATTTCGTATACAACTTTAATTTCGATTGAAAAATTTAGTGATGTGACCAATATTGCTGTTCATTTTTCTTTAATGGAAATTTTAACAATCATTATTTATTATAATTCGAAAGCGATAATAATTGATAATATCAATGCAAATTGCGAATACGGCAGTTGTATGCCTGAAAAAGAATGTGGATTGTGTGAAACTTCCATAGAGCAGGTATTACTTCAATGGTTTATGAATTCGAGATAGGTTATTATAATATCGTAATCAATGTATTTGAAAAAACATTATATTTTA
This sequence comes from Mycetomoellerius zeteki, assembly GCF_001594055.1. Taxonomy (NCBI): domain Eukaryota; kingdom Metazoa; phylum Arthropoda; class Insecta; order Hymenoptera; family Formicidae; genus Mycetomoellerius; species Mycetomoellerius zeteki. The sequence goes on from NW_017257293.1 coordinate 98,290, forward strand.
TCTTTTTATACATTTATTTTATTTGTGGTACACTTAACAAAGGAATTATTTGTTTATTAATTATTTGTTTATTACCAGTAAAAAAAAGTAGTAGCTTTAAAAAATCTAACATATACATACAAAATACATATTTTAGTAGCATAATTTATTGACATAATATTGGCTTTAAATTGGTTCTATGTATCTCAAACATTTAACAAAAGTAGCATTAAAATGTATTGTTGGAAAAGAGCTTTCTAAGATAAGATATAATGAGTGTATAATGTAAAATACAATATTATAGTCTGTAAAAAAACTTGATTGATGCTGCAAACTTCTTGTTTATTTGCTATGACGTAATCAAAAGATGAATAATAGGAATATACAAATTAAGTTATTAGTAATTTACGGTTTTATTTAAAAATATTTATGATATTCTTTTTATAGTCTTTCATTTTTACTACAATCTTTCCCAATTTCTTTATTGTGCGTTCCTTATTTAATGTTATTAAAATTTTATTCTACGAAAAATGCAGCTTCTTCTTTCCCTTAAATGTAAGACACGTTTTCATTAATATATGTATAATGACAATTCTTCGTCCATATATTTACAATCGATCGAGAATTTGAATTCCAACTTAAATTACAAAAAAGAAGTTTATATAAAAAGAATTCTGTTATAGAATAACATTTAATTATGAAATGACTAATGCTTACAACATCCAATGTTCCTTTCGGATCGGTTTTACCGACTGCATTAGCTTTAGAAAAAGCGTCTGCTTCCACCTCGAATGCGTGTATGATCGTCATAATAAAAATTATAACAAAAACCATCGATAAATAAAGCAGTCACATCTTGTATTATTTAAGAAGTATTAATATGTACGTTTTTGATTTATTGCAAACGCATAATTCTTATATAAGAAAAGCTCAAGAAATGCAATTTAGGTATTGTTTTCGAGTCTAACAGATATCTACATTTTCTTATATTGTACTTCACACATTTATTGCATATACATAAATATCATTTTTTGAATCATAAAAATATTTTCATTTTATGCAATATATAAAGTTAAAAAAATACGATAAAGACTATAAACTTGAAATAATCCCAATGATAATGATTAATACGTAAAGTATGACTCAAATATATAATACACATGTCAGTTTTAAAAATAGTATAAACAATAGAAAAAAACTATTATTTTTTGAAGATAAAGTTGTGTCCTTTAAGTCGAAATGTTCGTTCGGGTAGATAGATGTATTTGTTTTTGATACTGACTGACTATATTTCCTGTTGATTATAGCGTCGTTTCGTTTTATGTAATTTTAACAGATAAAAATGAAGATTAGGGACTTAGTCATTTCCAGTAGCCTTGATCTATGTTGTTATGTGTTAAATATTTTTTAAATATGAAGTTTTTGTTTAATTTTCCTTAGCAATGTTTAAATACAATTATTTTCTATAATTATTTAGTGACTATCAATCAACGTAATAAATATTCTTGCTCAATTAAAAATATGTCGAAGTATTTATTTAAAACACTGTTTTTCGAATAATATCGCTTTAATTACATTGTTAAATGTTATCGGATATGTATGTCTCTTATATAATACACATTGCTTTACATTTTTTGTCAGTTTTATGAATATGATCTGTACATTACTGTTATCGAATTGATGTGAGGTAACATGATTGATTCAAGGGGATGATTATGATAACTTTGGCCCCTCAAAATAAAAGTTATTTTTTAAAGCATTTTTAGTAAGGAACGCGGGAAAAATAATAAAAAAATTCTATAATCAATATTTAATTTGATAATCATAATTCAATTTTATGATCAATTTAATAATAACTTTTTAATAAACAATGATTATCCACTAAAAGGTTATGACTCTGAAAGATCTCCAACAGGTTTTAGGTGGCTTTCACCCTCGACTCTTCTCTCCTCCATCCCTGCAAAGGGGCGCACGACTCTCACCTCCGACTCTCACTCCTCTTGCCCCCTGCAAAGGGGCGCGCGATTTTCCATGCGAAGTGAAGTCCACTCTACTTTTTTTCTTTGTAATTGTTAATTATTTTGATATCTGTTGGTTAGAGAATTTTTTTACTATTTTTCTCGTATTCCTCGCTAAAAATGCTTCCGAAAATCACTTTCATTTTGAGAGGCCAAAGTTATCGTAATCGTGTCGATTTAAACAACGCATGTAATGTATCTGCCGTTTAAAAATTTGGAATACACATTAAACACAATATTAGCATATATCTCCTGTACAGACAGTTTGTAACGGTTTATAATAGTTGATCTAAAGCACGACGCTAGAATATGACGCTCTTTAAGGTCACATTAACACTACCCATTCGTTCACCGACAGTCGAGCAAGCAGGTAGCAGCGCGAATAATTTCGTGTACGCAACGATTTATGAACGATTGGAGATTGCAGTAATTAATTTATTACCTCTTCCAATCAACGATTTGTATAAGCAATGAGTATTTATCGAAGCGATTATTTCGCAGTGAATAATATTTACATTGAAATTGACGTGCGATTTGTAATGGGAGTTAAAAATATTACCGTTTTATTGGAACGTTTATTATATTTATTTATACATTAAAAATGTTTAAGTGAAAATTATTTTTTCAAAGAATTTTGGAATATATCGTACCATTTATTAATAGATAATATTTCGCTGAAATACACGTCGCATTTGATACTGGCAGTGCTGTGGGAAACTTCGTGCAATCGTCACATTCGGTAACTAATTTATGGATAATTGTAAATAACTGCGAGTGCGGCAAACGAATTAAAAGAAAAGGAGGATTGGAGAAGGTAGCTTGAGAGTCATTGGGCATTACGACCTAGTATAGTTACAACCGAGCTGATGTGCATTGTATCTGCTAATATGAAAATAATTTTGAATCACATAAAGTAATGATAAATCAAATAAAAGCTTTAATGAATAAATAAAAAAAAATTAAAGCGAAGCCTTTGAGAGCCGACACAGGTTGTAAGTATGTAATTGTAAATACTTTATTATAAAGAGACACATATACGTTTGGATCCTCTTCAGTATAAATAAATATATAAATAAATGAACTTAATATTCACATAAATTAATCATAAATATTGTCATGAATATCGTAGTAAAAATCGTTAACAGTACATGAGAATTAATATAGTTCTCATGTCCACATCTTATTATTGGTTGTGTAATGATAAATGTTACAAAAACACTAATAATCAGAGATTTTATCTTTTATCTTACGTTTGTTTTATAAAATAATGTAAAACGAAAATAATCGGTATATTTCCATTACTGCTCAAAAATTAATTCAGTATAATTGAAAAAGAGAAAGAGATATTTTAAAATAAATAAAAAACAGTTAAAGTGTACTAGAAAATTAATATTCTAATTATAAGAGGATAAACTATATTAAAAATAAAATATTATAAAACATCTGTAAATAAAACACGATGATGCAAGTTTGGTGTTTATTTATTATCACATAATTAGGAAACGAACAAATATAATAGATACAAATATAATTTACATTTTTGTTTGAAAATATATATATATAATATGCATTCTTTGCAATCTCCCATTCTCATCGCAATCATTTTTCTAGTTTTCCGGTGTGGATTTTATTTGAATTTCATTTCATAAAAAATGCAGCTAATTGTTTCTCTTAAATATAAAATATATTTTCATTAATATATAATTAATTTTCTTGTTTTTCTGATGTCTACTCTGTAAAGTTTCTTTCTTTTGATTTTATCTTGTCCATGGTTGCTAGCGACTCATCTATTTTTATAATAAAAATATGCAATATCAGATATAACTTTTGAAAATATATGATGATAAAACTGAACACATGATTGCTCAAATAGAAAGACATTTCGAAAATGACGTACAGACGTTTAAATCAGTTTAGAGAAAAAGGATAAAAAAATGTTGAGCGTTAGGCAAGTTATTGTTAAAATAAGTCTGTAGACGGAATTGAAGAATACGTAATAATAATTTACTATCCATAACATGAAATTCCATAAGTACCTGGATATCTTGGCATAGCGTAAAACTTCCGGGTATTGGTTTTACTCTACACTGTTGGAAAAAATGTCGAATTTAATATAAATCGCATGTTTCAAACTGTTCACTCAAATCCTTGGGTTCATTTAACACAAGATGAATATGTTAAAAAGTTATTCAAATATCATGTAAAAGAAAAAAAGTATAAAAAAGATATATTAGCACAGTTTGTAAACAAACTGTGGAAGCATTTTTTTTTTCAGTAAAATTAACATTTATGATATGTTAAATTAACCCATATTTTATTCATTCATCTTAGAATTTACATTTTAAACACATTGTTTTTATGTTACTTGTTCACTTACTCATAAATTATATCATTTTAATAATAAGACACATTGAATATTAATTTAATTCTTAAATAACATAATTACATTGTGTTAAATTAATACTCAAATATGTTAAAAAATTTAACATAAATAGTTAAAAAGAATAAATAGATCGTTTCCAATACAAATACACAATGTTTTAACCGTGTAGAAAGACTAATGTTTACCATGTTATGCATGCCATAGGATCGGCATTACCGACTGCATCAGATTCGGAAACGGCGTTTACCACTTCCATTGTGTGCATGATCGCCGTAATGAAAATTATGGCAAAAGCCAATGATAGAAATGACAGTTGCATCATTTAATGTTTATTAAAACTTAAGCTGTAATAGTCTATAGATTTGTGATTCGCTAGCGACGCTTATATAGGAATACAAGAATACAATTTCGAGTTTAATAGATACTCTTATATTTTATATTATTCTTTTTATATTCAACATAAAAATTTTATATTTATACATAAAAATCATACATTTTGTAAAATATTTTTATCTTATGCACGAAATACATAATGTTGAAGAAACGACAAAGGAAAAATTACAAATCCGAAATGAAACGAATATAAATTAGTAACGATTGATACGTAAAATATGGCAACACATATATAATATACGTATTGGTTTAAAAAAAATAAGCTATAAAAATATCGTATTGCTATTTTCAAAAGATAAAGTTGTATCCTTCAAGTCAAAATGTTCTTCCGGATAGACGTATTTGCTTTTGATATTGGTTTACTACATTTCTATATTCTGTCAGTTATAGCTCATTTTGTCTTATTTAATTTTAACGGATAAAAATGAAGATTATAGAAAAACCACTTCCAAAAGTCTTCATCTATATTATTAAAGATTCTGAACATCATTCAAAAGGTTTTAATCATAATTAATAATAAGTATTAGTCTGTACGTTTGTGATTTACTGCAGACGTAGTTCTTAATAGTCCAAGAAATATAATTTAGATGTCTCTCTCTCTCTCTCTCTCTCTCTCTCTCTCTCTCTCTCTCTCATTTTCGAGTCTAACAAATACTTATATTACGTCTAAGTATCTGTGTAAATTTTGTGTGTGTCTCCAGTAAAATATATGATCATTATGCTGCATAAACCATTATAAGCTATATTATTTGTTTTGTTTTTTGCAAGTTGATTTCAAGGCGTATTTAGAATTAAAATTTTTTGGCTGATACTTTTAGCTGACACTATGTAGCCAAAATATTTAAAAAAAAATGTCAGTCGTAAAATTATTTATAAAAATATAAAGTACTTATGTGAGAATATAAAACTTATAAAATAAAATTATTAAGGAATAGGAAAAGTAAGAAACATTTTCTATATAAAATTATAACTATTACAAATAGTACAAATTAATCTGTTCCTGTAATAAATTGTCGTTAATCGATAGAATGAATAGACAAATTAAAAACAAAGCATTTTTTTAATAATTTATTTTTAAAAGTTATTTATAATTATTTATATAATGATAATATATAATGATATTTTATTTAAAATTAGTATTATATATTTATAGACATACACTAATGTGTTCATAAATTTTTACAAAATTTTTATTACAAATGATGGTATAGTAAAAACTTAACGCGCGCATGATATACTTATCAATTATCGGTACAGGATACCAGGTAAAACTTAAATCGCTCGGTAAATACGTTAGATCAGTATGGTAAATTGATCTATAATAACGTAATGAAAAATATAAAGAATCATGACAATAAAAAAAATATCCGTTTTGAAAGTGATGTATACATGTTATTATTAATTGAAAATATAAATATTTATTGATATTCTCAAAGTATTTAATTTCACCAATATGATAAATGATTTCATTATTTACAGATAGTAAAAATGTGTATATTCATAATTTATTTTTATTTTTGGACGCGCGAGAGTATTAATTTATTTTTAAATAATTTATTTTATTGTAATAAATGTACAAGTTTTAATCTAAAATATATATTTTTATATGTGTAATATGTATTTGTCTAATTAAAATATTTTTTGTATAAACAAAAATAAAATATATTCGCAATCAGTATTATTATTATATACTTACATGGGACATTGAAAAAACACTCACTTTTCGATTTTTAAACTTATGTCTTTAGTTGTGCATATTAAATACATTGTTGTTAAATGCGTTGTTTAATGCGAGTTACAGAATAATCGTAAGAGTAAATTAAACATGTGGATACCTGCTTGGGATATTATCATTTAACGACGTTCAATAAAATGTCATCGTTCTAATCCGTATATGATTACACACCATCTTGCGTCCGTATCCTACACGATACGGTACGTAGGACTAAAGGTTCCATTCATGCGAAGCTGAGTCTTACATGAACGTGTTTTGCTGAGCGAACGATGCGCAAGATCGGATTTGTTAGCGATTTGAAATTTATCCGCGGAAAATCTGTCCCCTCTCTTAGTCGTTCTAGCAAGATAATTCTGGGCAAAGAATGGCGTGATACGGAATGATCCTCGGCTGCTTGTCATTAAGCGAAGCTGAAACATAAAAGATTTCCATGGTGATAATCGAATTATACTTTTATAGACACACATACCTATACGTGTTGATTAGATTGCTAAAATTAGATACAATCTTTTTATAATTCCAACTATCAACAATTTAGAAAACAACTAATTAACATCATTTATATTAATGAACTCTGAATCTTTCTAATATATTTTACATAATTTTGTAACATAATTCAAGTACTTTATTTATTATTTTCAGGTGTATAATATTCGATATTATATTTTATCTTTTCTCATGATGACAAAATATTTTACATTGCTTCGCCATAGCTACACCATTATTAAACATCATGCGCTACGATCGCGTGTAGATTTATGTATGAGCGGTGCGTTTCCTCGATGCGAAGCGATGCCTAATTTAAGAGATAGAAAAGGCTATGAGCTCGGAAAATGCAACGAGACGCAGAAATAAATGATCGCGGGAGCGGGCCAATAAATAACCGTTTATTAACGTGCTAATGCTTCACGTGAAATTAACAGAGGCGAGCGAGCCATGCAAGAAAAGATGAGAAAGAGAGAAAGAGAGAGTGAGAGAAAGAGAGAGGGATGGGAGAGAGGGAACGCCACGATGATACAGGGAAAGGAGAGAGACGGGAGAGCTGGTGCAAACTCGAAGTCTTAAATGAGCCCGGCGCACGCTGCGGTTCTAATTAAAACAAACACGATTATAAGTTTCAACCTGAATTTATAATCACGGCCGACGTGCGTCGACCTTTTAACGAACTTTACGGCGTCCGACGTTTCGTTTTCTTCGGTACGTAACGAGCGGCTCCTCAAGAAACCAACAATATTGAGATTCAAGTATTCTTCAACATCACCGTTTCCAGCTTCATTCCGATATTATCGTCTCGTGCATAACATATTTCCCGATATAGAATAAATATGATAAGCTCTCCCCTTCAATATTATCGACCTGTGTGCCATATCGACTCGAATCTTTAATCGGTCCGTTTCTCGGTTGGATATTCTAAGTCGTCTCGTCGCTGATCCTCTGTACGTATTATAATGTTTTTTATCGGTCTTAATGGACGAAGAATGAAATCCAAATATCGGCGACGTGATTATCGGGACTCGGGGAATCGGTGCAACGATTACATCAGCATTTAAGCACCCGCTGCGTGATCCCGTCTTAAGCTAAGCTTAAGATCGTACGTGTGCGGCGGGGCGTTTAGTCCTCTATCTGTTTGCATCCACGTGCACTGGCTCGTTTCACCCTCGCGATACTTCACCTTTGTGATTCTCTCCTAACATCTTACTGACGACATTTTCTACGTGACAAAAAATCTACAGATACTGAACATTTTTTTATCCATTACTTTGCTAATACAGAGCAGTTTGTTGCGCAGTTTAACAGTTGTTCTTGACCTAATGTAAACTAGTGCAAATTACAAATTATCTTAATGAATCATAAATACAGCCGAGAAAATTAAAATTAAAAATAATATTATATAAAAAAGCATTAAAGTGAATGTTAAGTCACTAAAAATTACTAAGTTCTTTAATATACAGAGTATTTAGTATATATATATAATAAGTGTATTACTTAATGAAATTAAAAAATAAACGAATAAAATATAACAATAAAGTTTCGGTTAATACATTTTTTATACCCGTTATATCTTTGTCACGAATCTTTTTTAGGTTGCAAATACTCGAATTCAGGTAGACATCCTTTTTAAAAAGAGGAAAGAAAGGAAAATCAATGATTCGTGAAAAAAGACTTGACTTTTTAGAAATGACTAAAATAGTTAACGCAGAAGAGAGCCTCGTCCTTTCTTTTAAACAGTTTTACGATGTTTATTATTAAGAAAGTAGTAATCGCACAAACAAATTATCTCATAAATATTTCCCCATGCAGCACAAATCTCCAAACTCCAAAAGATTTTCTATATCCTTTGAACGTCCCATTGACATTCCTAGGGCCTGTCTCTCGGATAACGTATGCTGTATAGGTTGCTATATATTTATTATACATTTTTTACTTTCACATTGTACAACTGGAAAGAATTGAGTATATGCTTTTGAAGAAAAGTAAAAAACTGAAGAATGGAAGGAAGTATGTTTTTGTTAGTAATAGTTTTTTTCAATTTAGCCACAATACGCTTGACATGATTTAGCATGTTGCCTCAACCCTTTCAAATTTAGTATCAAATTTAATATTAAGAGATAATATCCTACATCCTTGTTGTTGGACGGCTCCGAAAAAAATGGTTCGAGCTGGTGTCGTATTTTCTTCTTTAATTACAAAGTTATTATCGCTCCACAAACTCAGCGCGAACGTACATCACGAAATTAACAACGCGGCGCTGTGGATAACCGAGCAGGCTTTATTAATTTATCGTGTTCGCTGTATATTACACGAGGCAGCGAGCAGAAATCAAGGAAAAAGAAAGAAGTAGGGGGCAGCAGACAAGGGGAAAGATAAACGAAAACGCGTGATGCTGGAAAACTTGGCTCTTTTAATTATTGTATAATTAAAGTTTCTTTGTCCGGCGACCATTACTGTACTTAAGAGAGAGATTAGGTGCTTTTCATCCTTTCATAATTCCGCTCTCCTATAAAGATTCAATTAACATACTGCAGGGGTACACATCTGACTTTGTTACAGAGATTAATGTTACAGAGATTATAAAGATTAATATGAACATTGATTAAACTACTATTAATCAAATAAAATATTATCGTATTTTCAATATGAAAATTGAAAAATGCATGGAATATCTTTTTTATTTCTTCCTGTAATTTTCCCTTTATTATATTACTGTTTTAAGATGTAATTTTTTCTCGCAAACAATTAATTGCTCTTTCAATTTTTAAGACTTATAAATTAAAATATGTTATGTTCAATTTTTTTTAATATAGAAAATAACAAATATATATATTTACAATCTGCTTTTAGAAAATTAATTTCTAAATAATTTCTTAAAATTTTTAAGTTTTGTTGATCACAATTAAATTAGTTCATCATAATTATTATCAATGAAAAAAAATAGAAACTGCAGAAAAACTATTCACAGTAAAAATATTAAGAAACGATAGGTTAGAAAACATCCATTCTTTTGTATATTCATTTACCTTACATGTATTAAAAATTTTGTTCTGTTCAATGATGAGGGGAGAGTACAGAAACTTTATCTCGTGAATAACCGTTGCTAATAACGATCAGGGTAACGACTCTTTTACAATATACCCTAATTCACTGGCGGCTAGATAAGTCTGTTATCCGTGATGATCAAGTTTGCTAGGGGATGTACTCGATTACCACTCAATTGGTCCGACCACTTTACTCGAACTGTAACTCCCCGTATCATCCGTAAGGGTAGCGCCTCCATCATGAGATGGAGATGAAAAAGCCCGTATATCGTCAATGAATTCGATAGAGAAAATTATTTATTTTGAAAACACAAATTACCAAAAGAGTGTAACGATGGTTATGAATTATTCAGCATCGTTATATGTATTTTACATAATGGCAACTGTCGCATAAGAGCTCAACAATAGAGTTATCATTGAGCAATTGTGTGTCGCCTTTTAAAATACTTAATGTGCTAATCCCAAGATTGATAAATTTAAAGAAATTAACTTTCAAGATTATTATTAAAAATATTATTAATAATTATATTATTAAAAATTTATTTTTTAAAATTTACATAAAATATATATTTTTATAGAATTTATAAATATAACAATTTATTTCTTTTTCCTAACGTAATTTTTTTAGAATTATACTATTTACGAAACCGAGTCATTAATTAATCTTAGATTCATTGAGAAGTCTATGAAGCGGAAAATTAGGATGGAAAAAACAATAAGACGAAACGAAGCGAGACGAAATCTTTTCAGAAAGGAGAGATTGAATCATTTTTTTGAACGAAAGAAAATTAGTTTGGATGAGAAATTAAAGAAATTTCATGGCCAAAATTAAGGTTAACGAGCCTTTCATCATATATTCCATTATATGTATATTGAAAAAATTTAGAGAAATTGTTGACATGTAACAATTCACGTATATTTATTCCATATTTGTTAATAATTCCTTTGATGCGACCGTAAATTATGATTGCGAAGTGTAAAGATAAACATGCATCGATCCGCCCAACGATTTGGGAGGGAGAGGAAGGGATAAATTACGGATCCGTGGGCGCAGGGATATGGTCGAAGTTAAAACTAACGTATAATTTACCAGTGGCCGCTAACCTGCTTCGGCGTGGTTAGCCCCCGCAACTATAACATCCCGATGGATAATGGGTCGAGGTCGAAGGGGCACCTCAGGATTATGATAGCTTATACTTTGGTAGGCGGAGAGGACTCCCGTTTAAGCAGTAATTAAGCCTCGCCACGCCCTCGGTCACGCTTCTTCGTGGCTCGCGAGCCCGCGAACACACAGGTATGCGTTCGTAAATTATCCTCATAGCAAACTCGAAGAAACGGGTCGACTGCTGATAGATGATGAGCGATATGGAGAATATACGATAACGCGATTCGGCGTGATCGTATATAAATCAAACACAACTTTATTTTAAGGAAAATATTGTAGTTAACGATTACATATAATTTATAATAAATATTTATCTAATAATTATATCACAATATTCGCTGTTTTTTCAAATAACACTGCGTGAGCAACGTTGCTCGGATTACATCATATCTGCGAAAACGATCCTAAATTGAGGATCTTAAAAAGTTCACTTCGTCGCGTGATATACGTTTAACTCGTGTCCGGTTACTCTTACTAGAAAAAAGAGGCTGCGGAACAGCGTACGCGAGTCGCGTACGCGAACGTAATTTTCGAAGGCACGCGAAGAGGAAAAGAAGTAACCCAGGCGCGGAGGAGTCCAGGGGTAAAGCCGGAGGTACCGAACTAGAGATCGACCCCTGGTGCTCGCGGTGGGACGCCATCTTATTTATTGTTTTAATTATATCAGAATATATCGTTAGAACCCGTCACGACGCGCCACGCAGCCGAATACGCGAGATTTATGCGATCGAAACGACTCCATCGCCCCCGCCGGTCCACCACCACTATTATATTCCTCTCGCCTGTGTGTATCGTGCTCTACTCTAAGTCGTCTCTCACCAGGAGGAGGCCCGCCATCCCGCCGAAGTATCTAAATGCGTGTGTTGACACGCATAATTTGTTGTTCGCGACCGAAGTAAATGAATTACGTTCGCAATCGTGCGGACTCGTTTCGTGAGTCTTGACTAGGTGTTATCACTCTTATAGAAACAGGTCGATCGTTTCGATAAAAAGGAGCGAACAAGAAAAGATTAAATCTGGTTAAAAAGTAATCCACATATTAAAATAATAGTGTTAAAAACATCGAGATAAATCTATTTCGAAAGTCAGCGGAAAATTTATTCAAATCTTTTATGAACTGTAAAACTTTAATTAAATTTGTTATTCTTATTTCAATTTTAATAAGATGAGATCTTATTTAACTTATTAAGTCTATTAAATACTCTCTAAATCTGAATCAGAGTGGTTAACCACTGATATCAGTATGTTACCAGTAGCCAAGTATGCCACTGATAATCAGTGAATTAAATATGAGATCTCTAACCTAGCTAATCTTTATTATGTGATCTAACTAACCTTGTTTTAGTGGTTAAATTCAATGAATATGGTATTAGAAGATTGAAATTAACGTGTAAATATCAGTATTTTAGTCATATAATGCTCAAATATTTTTTCTTTTTCAGTTGAATTTCACTGCTATCAGTGCTAAGTATGCCACTGGATAATTAGTGACTATCCACTGATTCAAATTTAGAAAGAGTATATATATTATATATATATATACACACATACATATATATATAAGTTTAGTTAATTAAATTATTATTATTTATATTTCTTTAATTAAAGATATTATTATAATGAACTTATAATCAAGTTTTTTATTCTTTTTTTTGAAGTCTTATATTAATAACTATTAATTACAAATCAAATTCAAGTGATATCGTTTTTTAAATTGATGACATATGTTATAAATTAAAAGTATAATTATTATTTTTAGAAAAAATTAGCATTAAAAAATTTTAGGCTGTTAAATACATTTAGATATCAAAAATACAAAAATTAATTATCTATAAAATTAGATAGTAACTTGACACGATTGCAATTCCACTTTTCCTTACTGATGTTTTCGGTATGATAATGTTCGTAATTTTTATTTCGCCGAATTGCAAAAAAATACCAATGAATATCTAGTACTCGCATTCAGAAAGAATGGATGTAAATAGGTATTTTGCATAGGATTATAAAAACGGTCGTGCGGGGTGCTTAAAAGATTTGCCTACCAAATTGCTACTTATTACCAGTGGGTTGCTACATTGTCCTTGCCTCACTCCAATGAACCAGTTGCAATGCGTTACAAAATCGTTTGATGAATTCAGAGGTACCGAATTCAGAAGCGCGATCTGTTATTTAACACCATTAGGGGAGAATGGGGTAATTACGAACACCTAAGCAGAAAATGAAATAAAACAAAAGCTAAGAAATAAGTTTTTAATTGCTTATAATTATACACCAATTATTTGTTTATTTACGTCTATAGTCATTTTTTATTAGATTTGAACATAAAATAAATTTTTATTAACAAAACTCTTGCTATTCGTAATTTCCCGACTACCATGTAATCACAAACAGAATACTAATCACAGCTAATTATCACAAAAGTCATTTTCTATATGTTTTCTTTTCTTTCTTTTTTCTTCCTCTTCTTTGGTACTTCATCTGTCTTTTTGATTTAATTATCCTATTCAAAATTTTTCATGATTTTTTTATGATGTTATTACTCAGTTGAAAGTACATTCCTTTTACCTTCTGACAAATGAAATTTAACTGCATTTTTATTTACAATTTGCGCAAGGTCGAGACCGTGTGCTTTACTGAGTCATTCACACAACAGACATTTGTGTGAAAATCTTAGAACATATACTACTGGAAGAGGAATTGCCTATGCTCCCTAATATTCCTAATATTGTCTATGCTCCCTAAGTCCCAAATATTCGCAATGCGCATGCACAGCACCATGCAGCACCGTCTTACACATCTGTGTAATGTGTAAGAAACACTAAACCAACTGTACAATTCACATAGACGACGGTGCTGCACATGCACATTGTGAACATAGCTTCCTCTCTCGCACAGATGTTGGCTTCATGTTCAGCGCCCTATTCTTCTTCCAATAGTATATGTTCTAAGGTGAAAATGAAAAGAAACTAATGGCGATCGTTCGGAATTGCCTCATCTGACTCCTTCGTCATTACCTCACTCTCCCCTACGCATATGGAACGTGTTGTATGCAGTCATACGCCTATCATGAGCAAATATATCTATCATTCACCGATTATGACATGACATCAGAATCCTCTTCCAAAACTATCATATTCGCACAATAGCGTTCACATTATACAGAGAGTACATCATGGAAGAAGGAAAACAAAGCGCGTATGTTGATCATTCGTACGTCTACGTATAGAATGGACTTGCTTTATACATCGCGAAAGAGCTGAGAGAGAGACGCACACATCCCAATCTGTTCATTGAGTTCCAACTCTTTGAACGGACGATCCTTTATTTCCTCTCGTCTCCCATTATTTCTCTCTACGAGAAACAGGCGGCGTCTGGGCGCGCGCCCGCTGGTATGTCTGGCATTTTTGGCTGGCGCGTCGCTCCCGGCGAAACAGTTGTCCATACCGTTCTTAATTTCCGCAACGAATGCGCGTTTTCTTGATCAAAAGTATAAATTTGCCTGCGTCGTCTTGGCCGACAATTTTATTCGTAAAAAATCAGAATAACACCAAATCGATTTCTTAGACATAAGAAATTGTATCGATCATTCGATCGGGAATCGCTAGGACCTAAGGGAATGGACAATATTTTGCCGATTCCGTACACGCGACCGAAGAGATTCCTATCTACGGTTGATAAATTACTGTCCCTACTCGATCCTCAGCTCTCTTCCCACCTACCTTCGATCGAGAGAGGTCCCTTTCGCGTCCAGGGTACGCCGGGGTCTCTCCTCTATAATCCCGATGCAGCCCCCGGATATCCAGGCTCACCTTAATATTAATTTGCCCCTCCATTGTCCACTTTTATTACTCACATATCTTACCGAATTTTACTTTTATTGTTCTCCCGTACATCGGACCTGTCGCCTTTCGTAAGTCCTCTGCCTCGGCTTATGTCCGATATTTTCAGGACTATCGCCATGAATACGCATGTAAGAAGGACCACTAATATGCTCGCAGCTCGTGTATTTTATAATATTTATGTATATACAACTTAATTATATAAATTCCCACGTGTGTTCAAAGAAATGCTTATCTTATCCGAATGCAATGTTTTTACTGCCTGTTACATAGAATATTATATGAAGTCAATTTAAAAAAAAAGAAAGTGTATAGTACATCATAATTATATAAATATATATTTCATACAGATTTATTAATAATAACTTACATTTACTATATATTGATAAGTCGCATCCATTTAAAGAACAATATACTTTGTAATATCAATATAATTTTATTTCACATAGTCTTATTATAAAAATGTCTTCAACAAAATCAAATAATATAATGTTCAAAAATTCGATATATTTGAAGATCAAGATGAGGATTTGTTAAAGGTAGGTATTTGAAAGTAAGGTTTAAATAGATTCTAAGAAATCGTGATCGATTTCAAATTTAGATAATTTATATAGAGTCGGTCTTCTTTCCATCAATTTATTTGAATCAAATATTCAAAAAAAACTTGAACAAAAAAATGTTTATTGCAAATAGAAAATCAACAACAATTTTATTTGCTACGTTTTGGATTTCGAATCGAGTTTAATAAACTCAAACAATTCAAATGTATTTTGATGTTCAAAGAGTTTGAACAATTTGAAGTTAAATCTCGAATTATTTGAACTGTAAAAAATTCCACCATACTATTTAAAATATTTCATTACATCAATTTTATGGAAAGAAAGATTTGCTTAAAGATAAATAGAGATATATAATGTACAGAGTGCAATGGTATCATATTACATGACTACATATACAAATTTAACAGATAAAACAGTTTCTTATTTTTTTGCCAACATCTAATAAAAATCCTTCTACCAAAAGTTGACCATCTCGTGTAATATTCAAACAGTGATTTACTCCGCAGGAGGGAAAGGAAAATTACATCCCTCTTTTCAGTTAGCATTCTAACGTTATCTAGTGTGATCGCGATGTACGAGGAGAAATAGGTGTAAAAGAAGAAAATTTGCATCGCGTTCCCCAGTGGATTCATAAATCATCTAGGATAGCGCGCAGCATCGATGGTCTGCAACCTGTTGCTGGATTCTGCGCCGAACGGGGCGTACTTCCGTGCATTCTTTATTGCGTTTGAAATCAAACGGTAGCCATGTTGTCATCCAAAGTTTACAAAAATTGGTCCCTCGCTCGTTGAACGCTAAAGAAAAAACAGAATAAACCATGACTGCCGCTAAGATACTCAACAACGAACTCCTATGGCGTCCAACAATCGCTACAACTTGTAGCAATTTTCCGCGAAACGCGTTCACAAAAATAAATGTAACGATCCGTCGCTTTTTGACGATTTCTTTGCGAGGCGCAAACGGCCTTTGACACATAAAACTACGCCTCAACCCACGCTGGACCACGAAATTCGAGTCACTAGGGATCGGATACTTGGTTCACATATTTATGATGACCTCCCACGGGATTCATTGGATTGCTTACAAGGCCGACCCTACGACAAATCAATTTTCATCCTTGTCATCGTGGTTTCGCACATATTACACTTGGCGTTTCATGCCTGTCGTTCAAATTCTCAGTACATCACGATGCATCGTATAGGCATTACCTTCTGTAAACACGAAAGATCGAATATCAAGATATCGACTACGTTTACATGGCATCCTTAATCGGATTTAATAACATCTATAGTTATGAAACTGGCCAACCTCATAACTGTTCCTCTGAAAAATGAAATGACTGTGATTGGCTAGTTTCACACATAAGTACAGATATTATTATTAGATATTATTAAATTCAATTAAGGATGCCGTGTAAACGTAGTCATCGGTAAAAATAAATGACGCGTGCATGAGGTAAATGTGATAATTTGATAAGAGTTCATTACTAAATTTTGTAATGATTATCTTGAAAAACATGTTTATTTAAAATTATTTGTGCAATTTGAATAATTAGTAAATATAAAGTTCTGCACCTTGTCACTGTAACTAAGTGAAGTATATCAACTGAGTAAAATCTTCATTAAATTTTAACAAGACTCGAGATGTACTTGCATGTGTTTGCACTTTTAAATTTGTATTAGATTCACGAATCGTCGTCTTTGTTTATATCACAGTGAAGTCGTCAGTATAATTGATTGAAATGTATATTTGCGGAATGTTGCGAAACTCAGCGCGAGAACGGCGTTCCTGGCGAGTCTGTTAAAACGGATCGCTTTGAGATCACAGATGACGAAGTTAATACGCCGTTATTAGGCGCTGCGTGACCTCGTAGTCGGTTTTGCACCCCGCGAAGTCGAGAATGAGAAAGAGGAGGCTACGCAAACAAGCGAAGGCAGGGAACGAAGGGCGAGTCGGTGTCTCGTGATGTGTGGCAATGGTGTTGCCGAAGAATTTTCAGCACGGTGGCCCTCTGAAGCAGCACCACGCCTTGACAAGTATATCGTGGAATTTAATATATCCTTTCTTTAGAGGCTGCATTGGCCAATGGTATGCGAGGAAAGACGCACGGACGATTCAAAAGCCGGATACGAAATTTTTTTTAGTGACCAGAAGCTTCAAGAGTGAAATCTGTCAAAAGGCCCGTTATTTAAAAACTCTAAGCATGTGTAAGCATGAGGATAAACGAAGAGTCTGAATGTGAAATGAATCTAACTTTTGTTACAGCATCATTCAAATGATTGATTGCTAACAAATTTATAGAATGAACTTCCTGACGAATAACAGACATGCTTCGATTAGAACTGATCCGACTTAAAAGTTAGAATCTTTTAGAACCGGTTATTCCATTTTCGGATAAACAAAACTAAAAATGTAAAAATTTTAACAAAATTGATAATCGTTTTACGATATTAAAATTGTTTTTATTTCGTTTAAAAATAATTGATATCCTCCAAAATTTCAACAATATATTCGAGAAACGTAAGCATTACAATATTTTATCGTCAACAATATGTTGCGATGAAGCTAAGATTTTTACGTCTTATATAAAAATTCAATATGATTTATAATTAAGAATTCAATAAAGGTATAAGTAAATATAAAGAACGCCAATAATCGGTCAAAATTAGATGTTATGAATATAACACATATTTGGTCTCTTTAACGTACTTCGCCGCACGTGCTTCGTATTGTGCTTCTTCCTTTGTACCGGATTACTTATTACGAGATCCTCGGGACAAGACGAACGATTTTTTTTTATCAAACCATAAATATATGATATTATATATGAAATAATCCCCACTAAATTAATTTGGTAAAGAACTTACTGCGAAAAATATTACTTCAGCCAAGATTCGAACCTGGGACCTCTAATTTTTCTTTAAAGGAAATTTTTACAACCATTATTTATTGTAATTCGGAAGCGATAGTGATTGATAATATTAACGCAAATTACGAATACGGCAATTGTATGTCTGAAAAAGAATACATTTCGTGGAATCTTCACAGAGCAAAAATTATTTCAATGGTTCATGAACTTTGAATTTGAATTGCATGACTGTTAAATTATTTTTCATTAAGTACTTTTCGAGTTATAAGGCTTGAAAGTTACAGTATCGCTGGCATTAACATTATGCAAGGTGTTCAATCGACGGTTAAAACCTCTTGAATGTTGTTCAGAATCATGTCCTGCATAACATTTGTCAAGATCAAGGCCAATGAAGATTATTCCTTTTATTTTCATTTTTGTACTATATAAGAATTCATTTTTACGTAAAAATGAAAATAAGAGGTCTTATCATAAAAATGAAAATAAGAGTGTCTTCTCGCCCCGGAAAGTCGAGAGGTCCTAGGTTCGAATTTTGGCTGAGGTAATATTTTTCGCAATAAATTTTTTACCAAATTAATTTAGGGGCATTATTTCATATATAGGAATGTCCGAATGTTTTGGCGCCTTATCATTTATATTATTAACATCTCAGATCGATTGTGATTAATGTCCGAACGTTTCGGCGCACAGTCACATCTGAGATAATTAAATTTAAAAATTAGGAATATGTATTATATTCATAACATCTATCTTTGACCGATTATTAGCGTTCTTTATATTTATGTATATCATTTACACGGTTGTACTTATCAATAAAAATAATTTATTACCATTACAAAAAAATTAATAGTAATAAATATAATGTGTATTATTATTGAGAATAACAAGTACGCCTAAAAAACGTGAATAATTAGTTCCTCATCCCAGAAGAATTATTCATTGGTCGAATTTTGTGTCGTAAAATTACTGAAAAGAAGCAAGAATTTATTTACAACAATTTTAAAATAATAGTTAAAATACAGGTTTAAAAAAATGTCGATTTAGACTTTAGAATACTTCTATATTTTTCAATAATATCAAATTTATTATTTATTTTGATTGCGACATGAAGAATCTATAAAATCGTCTTGTTCGATGAGAAAATCGTTCGTCTTGTCCTGCGGATCTCGTAATAAGTAATCCGGTACAAAGGAAGAGGCACAATACGGAGCACGTGCGGCAAAGTACGTTAGAGAGACCAAAACAGTCGTTGAGATTTGCTCTCTCGGTGAGGTGCGAGAAATCGTTTCGATTCTCCCGTGGCACCAGTGACATTTGAGAGAAAAAGAGACCAGGCATTCCCCTCGGAAATGGCACTGAAGTCGCCTCTCGACCCCATTTTGCGACGTTTAGGGACTTCTTTCGGTGCACACGCAATTGTTCCAGCGCGGAACAAATGCGGGCACCTGCGCCAGGCATCGAGTTACCCCCTCGGCGATGTCGCGGTGCCCGAAAAGTCGAATTCAGAACACCTGATGAGAGCGACGGGCAGTTCGCTGGGGGGCTCCGCTTCCGGCCCGCCTTTCTACGCGTCCCGCGACCGTAGTCGTCTTCGGCGCATTGTACGACCCTGTATGAGAACGGAAGTGCAAATTACAGGCCGCGGTGATCGAGATCTTTCTCACGATGTAAGTACGCGCCGCGGGGCCCAATCCGTTGCCGAGCAAGAGAATAAAGGAGCCAAGTAGGTCCGTTGCGAGACGTGCGCGCGTTCGAGGAGATGCACGCGTCAACAGTACATTCCGCATTTTGCATTTGGTTTTTCTTTATTTGAGAAACAAAAAGATAAGCACAGAGCTCATTTTTCTTCTTCAGGAAAACACCTGAAAACAGTTCTCTAAAATCAGAAAAATCACTTTTTTCTGAAAGATCAAACACATAAGTATCTTTAAACAAGCTATTTCCTATTATATTCGAATAATACTAATTTATAAGGCGAGATAAGTAAACTTGAACAAATAATGACTAAGGCCCGATTGCACCAACGTTACTTTAACTTCAAGCGAGGCTTAAAACACTCTCTCTCTCTCTCTCGACTTTAAAAAGAGAGGGAGAGAGAGAGAGTTTTAAGACTTGCTTAAAATCAAAGTAACGTTAATGTAATCGGACCTACAATAGATGAGATGTATTAACGGTAATTTAGAACCATCTGGCTTGTTGGAAACTAATCAACAAGCAACAGACGCGCTCTGCTGATATTGAAATTAAAATTTAATTACTATGATAGAGACATTAAATAAATTAAAATCATATTTTCTCTTCTATAATATTACCTTTGCTAATCTTTTGCCATTTTTTGCAATGAGATAAACAAATAAGAGTAAAGAAAATGTCAAATATATCATGCAATTGGATTATAAAATTTTTGTCGAGGTATAGCGAATTAAAACCAAAGCGACAATCGCGAGGAAAGTGGACGCGATTGCATGAATTTTGGAGTTTATGTGATCATGTCGGGAACGTTATTTTTTATTTGTAATAACGACCATTTAATTTTCAGGCTGCCATGCAGTTTTAATTAAAAACGTGATATGCGATGGAAATTCATACTCGTATAATCAAGAATAATTTGGTTAATGAGTCGGGTATTTAAATCGTCATGCGATAATTTTGATAATTGAACACCGTGATCTCTTTTTAAATGCCACTTTTGTTAAATCGATATTACCTCTCGCGTATCAAATCGAATGACGAGAATATTGCAAGTTTCATTTTGGAAAAATGGAGAACACATTTTTCTGTAATCAGATTTCATGTCATTAGATCGAACGATTCATCGAGCACGTTCATTAAGCGTTAATCTGAGACAGAGCCGCAAAGTGAAGGGTCACCTAAAATCACAGGCCAGGAGAATGAGGATAAAGACTCGGTCAATTTGCATCTCGGATCTTGGGGAATAATCAATGAGACTGGACAATAATGTCCGGCCGGCTAAGATGGCGTTGAGACAAGAAAACTACTTGGTGTAACGACCGATAAAGAGTAAAAAAAAAGGAACCAACCGGGAGCGGCATGCGCTTCCGATTGGCCGAGGCGCCGCTGGGCGGGAACTCGACAATCGACTTTTACAGACTCCGGCTCTTTCATCCGTACGTCGAGTATCGTCGAGAGATGAAGAAACTAACGACGCGCCGTCTCCGGGAGGGTACACGCGGGTCATGATCTCTCATTTTTGCATTCTCATTTGTATCGTTCAGTTCCTTTGTCAAGTACAATTACGTCAGCGCATGCCATTATACATTGTTGTTTTATAAGAAATAATTAATTCATGGGGTAAACTGACTGTGAGCGTCGCGTTCAGAGAAACATCTTTCTTACTAAACAGTGATTGTGCTTATCTTCTTAAACTATCTTCTCATGTTCAATACTTCAATTATTCTTAGATTTAATCTATTGGAGTATATATTAAGAAGGGCAAATGTTAATTATGTATTTAACATAAAGGACATTGCTCCTTTTAATCACTTCTCTTGCAAGTTATCACAATAATACTAAGTTGAGTACACGTGCAAAAGATGACGTCTTCTAAAGAACAAACACTATAAAAAAGTATGTAAAAATTACACAATTCATAATGAAAATATATAAAATCTATAAATATATAAAAGAGATCGTGGATATCGTTTCTCTTATCAGCTTATCGTTATTGAGGAATAGACGGGTAAATTGAACGATTTCTTCAGAGTGGACCGTATTGATCGAATGTTCCCATATTCCCGACAATTATTTCAATTCCATAAAATACGATTTCGACAAAAAGTCACGCTCAGCGCGTTCTGGCGCGTGATGATTCGATCACCACGACACCGTCACGGACGGAATCACAGCGGCGGTACACTTTCGAAGCCTTTGATATATTCCGCCCGGTGGGTTCATCAAAAAGGATCGATTCGGTGAGGATCGCCGATCCCCCATCCGTTCGCGTAGGTACGCGTTGATCATTGCGTGATTGCGGGTACTGACAATGACAACAAGCACCACAGGAGGCGTGACTTGGCATCGCGAGAACGGAGGACCTGGACCTTTTAACACGGACTCGTGCCGACAGTCGCTCGAAGAAGCGGAATGAGACGGTATTTTTTCGGTAGGCGACAAAATCGTCGCGCGGCGACCAAAAATTGCGGTTAAGAGGTGTAACATAGTTTTCTAAATATTACGCAAGTTATAATTATTTCAAGTAAATGGATCCTTATACATCAAGAATGTAGAATCTAAACTCAGCCTTTCCTATTACAAATAGAGTGACAAGTAATGTTTTAAAAACATAATCATAGTTTAACATTTTGTTTATATCTTCTCTTCATTTTCATAAATTTCAGAGAGATGTTTATAAAGAAAGAATTATTGAATATTAGAGAAATTGGCGTGTAATTCAAAAGATGAAATGTATATATAAAATCTATAAAAATTATTAGAGTTATCCCTTTTCCCTCCTTCAATGATCTAAAATGTCAGTATTTATTTATCACATAAGATAAACAAATATTGACATTCTCATCGAAGAGAAAAAAGGGTTAGTATGTATTATGTTTTTTTCCGTAAGAAGAAACAAGACTTCTCAATTGATCGAGAACTTATTTATATTCTTGAAATTACAAGGAATAAGATCTTAAGGATCAAAAATAAATTGAATAAATAGAATGAATCAATAGAATGATCTATTATTATTCCGAAAGCAGCTGTTCGTTGCTAGGCACAGCTCGTGACTTCGTTCGAGTCATAGACGGCGACAACAGTATGCTTAATTTTGTTTACTTTATCTCACGCGTCAGCTAAAGTGAACAAAAAGCAAAGTAGTGCCGACTAACGAATCACCAGTCATACAAAAGACACAGTACAGTTTTATTTTCTAAAACAGATTTATGAAATATTTTAAAAAGTTTTTAAGATCAGCGTGACGTGAACGGAAAGTCCGGTGCCGTCCGTAGAGATTGGTGTTTAACATGTTAATCATCGATAATCATTTACGAATTGATTCGACGTGGATTTTTCACAAAAAGAAGGAAATAAAAATTTATGTTCTACATCATCTTTGATAGATGTTCTGAAATTGTCCGTTTAACAATTGAAACGCGAGAGATGAAAGTAATTTACGTATTGCTTTGAAAAGGGATACTTACGTTTTCGATGTTCTCAGCTACGTTTCGTAGCGAAGAACATCGATATAAAGGGGTAATCCATAGAGGAATTTATGGCTCGCTTTATTGCGTCCCAAGTGTGTTCCTTCCACGGTAGAAGATATGTAGCTGCTGGGACCAAGGTGTAACAATAAATTCTTATCTGAACACAGAAATGTGTTGTCGCTTCTGGGGCAGTAACCAAAGATGTACGGTGCTGTAAATAATGGATTGTCACTTTATTTGCCGTGTACAGGAGAACGTGATGTTATCAACCTGTGTTATTCCCAACGTATCTCGGCCTTAATGTCCAAAAAAAGAAGTAAATTTATCATTTCGTAAGTTCATAGAAAATGTATATCGTTATATCATTCTTGATTAACTCTTTTCCGATTTGAACTGTTTATATAGTTTCCTACTATCTATATAGAGGCCAAACAAAACAATTGAACCATGTTGCGTGCATGAAATTGAAAATATAACTTTTAGTTAATCCTTCTTATGTTGTTAAAATGCTTTTCTACTTCGCAAAAATGATTAATGGAACATATTGAAAAAATATACTACTGCTTAAATATGTTTGCCTAATTAAACGAAGAATAGTAAATTTCAATCTTTTTTCTTAATTTTCTAAACATTAGATTTAATAATAATATGTTTGATAGCTCAAAATTTGACATATGTAAAAAGAATATAGAACTAAAGTGGAATTTAAGCGTCATAGCAATTTACACCGTGATATGCATCAATTTATTATCCTACATATCGGGGGCAAATATACAATGCAGCATAACCATATTTCATTTATTGCAAAGAAACTATACAGTGTATAAAGCCATTATCGGTATGAAAATGTAGAGAAAAGTTTTCTCTATCATCTATTAGTATATTTTAATCATAATAATTAATTGTTTAAAAAAAATCTAATGCCGAAATTGTGAAAACTGTACTAACAAGCGGTCTCTCTTCAAAGATGTCAGATGATTATCAGTATCAGTACGCTGTTTGTCTTGATAAAGCGAACGCAATAAGGTTGACGAAACGTTGATATTAGTAATGGATGACACGGCGATAAAACAAATAACAGTTTAGTAAGTTAGAATTTCAGGATATTGCGTATATTTTCGGAAATCATATTAAAATTATTGTTATAAATAATTGCTACTAATTTTCATTAAATTTTTGCGAGTGACAATGGTATTTGTCGCGCAGACAATTGGTCTATATGTTTCAAATTGAGAATACCGTTTCTCGTAAAGCGGCATTTTGCTTTGTTATCCCCATTAGTATGAGCGCATATCATCGCGCACAGTTCGATTCTCCTCATGCATTCGGCGCCGGCAAAGAGAGGCGGACAAAAAGGAGGAGTTGCTTGGGGAAGAGGTGTATCATTGTATCGCAGTATTGTTGCTTGGCAGACGAGCAGATGAGTTTCACTCGAAGACGCTTTATAAGTCATTGTGCCCTGATCTGCCGGACCCACCGCGCTGGAAATGGGCCGACTCGATGAATTCGTATGCACATTAGATATAGATGCCGTGAGAAATCATTCTCTTTGTCTCTCTCTCTCTCTCTCTCTCTCTCTCTCTCAAAAAAAACTCCCCTTGTCTTTCTTCGTTCGATCGTCCCCGGACAAATCGATTCGATGGAAGACAAAAATATCGCAATGATTCTTGCCAAAACCGGCTGTATTGTAGTACGAACCTAAGACAAAAATCCGACACAACCCATTGATTGACACGAAATTTGATGGGTGAATAAAGATTTGATTGGGTATCATCAAATCAAATCTTTATTAATGATTAATATACAAAAAAAATATTTTACTATATTCAAGATTATTATTAATCTCCACAATCGATACGCAGGAGAAATAAAAATGTAAAAAAATAGTTTTATTGGAATAGAGTGATGATCATTTATAACGGGAGTGTAATCCGTTTATCATTCAACGATGCTTTTATTCTATCAAGATAACGGTCAGAATTAATAATCGACATATGATTAGAAAGAGGAACAACAAGATAACTAATAGCTCAAGCTTCATCAATCAGAAGATAGAGATGTAACGAGAACTCGCTATTTACCTGCTTTGTTTTGAAGGGAGTTGCGACGCAGTTATGTCGCACGAATCGAAACAGCTTTTAGGAAGCGCGAATAAGCGCGTGCTGCATGCACGCGCGAAAGAGTTCCTGAGTAT
The DNA here is from genome assembly GCF_001594055.1 of Mycetomoellerius zeteki. Lineage (NCBI taxonomy): Eukaryota > Metazoa > Arthropoda > Insecta > Hymenoptera > Formicidae > Mycetomoellerius > Mycetomoellerius zeteki. Next base: position 124,123 of record NW_017257293.1, read on the forward strand.
TTCAAAAACATCTGGCCTCGTGGCAGAGGCTCAGAGATTCGAGTCGAGTACAACTCGAGTACGGAGTACCACTCGACAGCGCCGGTCTTTGGAGATGAAGGCACGTTTCCGCGCTTTTGAGCTTTCGCGTAGCAACGACGAACGGTGAAGAGCGAACGAACTAAAAGGTGGGACACTCATCGCTCGAATCCGAAGAGAGGCATATTAATTTCCACGTCGATTGGCAGCCTCAATAGCGGCCATGATAAACGCGCCGAAGCGACGAGTACTGTCTTCTGTTCATTTCTCTCTCATCTTTTTTTTGTCCGTTAAAACTTTATATTGTTTATATTTTCTAAATACATACAGGAACTCTCTGAGGATGATTAAAACAAATAACTGAACCATTTCAGTTGATATTGCATATTAATTGATATATGCTTGTTATTTCATTCATTTGCGAAGTCTTCAAGAGTTAAAAGTTTGTTAATAGTCAGCAATATCTTCTGATAAAATTTTCTGATACTGACATTCAGTGGCCTACAAACATGAATACCCAATTCACGATTATTGATGATCACGTTATCCGTAATGTAAAGATCCCGCAATATTCGCGCCGCTGCGGAATAAATTATTTTAATAGTCAAATGACTTTAATATTGAGGCAACCAGCCATTTTCTACGCTCGATGATCCAATGATACTAATAGGTATACGAGAGAAGTCGAAAGTGGCACGTACGCGTGTGCCTACGTTATGCGAATATCCAACAGGATGGATAGACAGACCCCCCGCAAACGGGCGTTCATTGTCGCGGTTGCTCGCGGGGGTCCTCATGACCAAACGCGTCACGTTGATCGCGTCCACATTGAGCACAGCTCTCTGCAATTTCGCTAACGATCCGCAAAAAAGGGTGAATTCGAAACCGTTCGTCAATGAAGTTGAGGCATATTACTGAAGAAGAACATCTTACGATTTCAAATAGCAATTATAAAATGTAATTTGAATTCTCTTTATGTAGTTGGAATATCAATTCAAGGAATTTTAATAGAGAGACTCTAAGATCTGATTGCATCATGACAATTTAATTTAACACATTAATCGCCGATCGAGCATATTTAGCCGATTTTCCATTCACACACGCTAGTTAGATAATTTTATATTAAGGACAATAATATACTTTATATAGTATTGCAGAATTTTAATAGAGAGACTCTAAGATCTGATTGCATCATGACAATTTAATTTAACACATTAATCGCCGATCGAGCATATTTAGCCGATTTTCCATTCACACACGCTAGTTAGATAATTTTATATTAAGGACAATAATATACTTTATATAGTATTGCAGAATTTTTTATTGCAGTATTGAATTGAACAAAAATATGATATGTAATATTTATTCACTCCAGGACAACCATTAGTGATAACATTATAAAAAGAAATGCGTTTTATTGTTGTCTCCATTTTTTAAACACTTAAAGATGTTTCACTTTTTCAATAGACAAAACGTGTTTGGATTTAAAACGCATAATGTTTTAAATCCAAATACGTAGTGTTTTGTCTATTTAAAAAGTTTAAAACTAAAACATCTTTAAGTGTTTAAAAAATGGAGTCAAGAATAAAACATTTTAATATCTTAAAATTAAACACTTCTTTTTTCAATGAATGTGTGGTGAATTAAACATTAAATAAAGAAGATAGAAATTATTTACTAAAACTGAGAATTGAATGCATCAATGTAGATGTTAATTCTCAATTCAGTGATTAAACAAATTCCTGCTATTTCTGCGATAGTTTTATCCATAAATAAAAAAAGTTAGTCAGCGACAATTCGTATAACCGACTTCGAGACATCCGAAAGGAGAGGAGGGTTTGCTGCCGCCTGATTAGGCCCGTACACGCCAGATCGCAATTCGTGCGATCGTATACGTTCATGTCAACTGAATGACCAGTAGCGTACGAACGGGGACCCCCCGTGACTGGGTTAAGGTAGGGGCAACAGAGAACAAACGAGGAAAGAAGGAAGACCCTCTTTCTCTCTCCCTCTTTTTCGTGGTGGGCGCCATTGTCACGGTTCTTCGCGGGGGTTCCCCGCGACTGAATACCGCGTCGCCCTGGGAGGCATCGCGACGCCCGCTTTCGCTCTATAATTTTAACAGCCGACTCGATGATTTCGTTCGCCTTGCTCCCTTTTTTTTCTCCTTTTTCGCATAGTTGCCTTGTCGAGCACGGTTGCGCGCAAACAACTGGCGCACGACCACCTGGTTATTCCGAGCAGATCAGAGAGAAAATGCCAGCCATTTTTTCATAGGGAGAGCTCACTCAAATCGCTCGAATTTAACTATCAGATGAATCATTCATATTTTTCAAGCTAGTTCGCGATATTCACGAAAATACGAGATTATAGATTTTAATAGTGGATGTACTGTAGCTACAAAGCAATTATATTTATGCATAATCGATGCCAAACATAATAATACCCAGCAAACAAGCTGACGTTAATTGCACATTTAACATCAAAATAACATCTTTAACATCAAAATGATATTCAATAACGTCAACATATTTATCGGATATTACGATTCGTTATAGATACATTCCTTTTTATGCTGTTTTAAAGAACAATTATGGTAGAAACCGAATTAAACAACATCCAACATCAATTATCCAATCTCTCAGTTATCCGACTTTACTATCAAGCACATAGATGATTCATATTTATTTATCCATAATATATATGTATTCCTATAACATTTTCTATAATTGCAAATATTGGCAACAATTACTTATGTTTACCGAAATGAGAAATACTTTATTATTGCTGATACTGATGGAGAAAACATGGGAGTTATGATAATTTGTCGTCACATATTGCAAGAAATAATAGTCTATAAAGAGATCCATTAAGTCAAAGTGTACACGTATCCGGCGAATATTTAAAATAGATTTTCTTGAAAAACAAAGCCTCATATGAAAAAATTTTATTCTACATTTTTTACTTATTTTTTTCATGTAGAATTATCCTTTTCCAGGTTTTCTAGTTCACGAACACTCCGTATATTTCAAGTTTGAAGAGTCAGGTTTCATGGTTTAGTGATCATTACATATTTAGCACGTGTTTCCGTTTCACAGTGTAGGACCCCTGTTCTATCCCTAGAATCGTTGAGATGAGGTAGAAAGGGTTCTGTGAGACCCCCCAAGAGGCCTCTCCTATCACGCCTTACCAAAGAAATAACGGAGGTAGCACCCAACGTCAGGCAACGGATGACCGGACGCAGAGAGTATGTGGGACGTCGTGTTTCCCCGTATGTCGTCCAATATACCCCCTGTGCATGTGTTCCTGTGCCCTTTCGCCTGTTTCTAAAATGTTTGCGAGCCAACGAATCTAATATGTTGCCTTGACGGACACCATCGATACGCGATTAATCTCTTCAAACACGCATTAAAATAGTAAAAAAGCAATAAACTAAAGGAAGATCATTAATTTGAGACTATCATTCTAATTTTAAAAGTTTTCGCAATAGAATTTTCATTAAAAACGTTTACTTTACGAGAATAATATGTCTCTTTGGAAATTAACTAACAGATATGAAAAAATATTGGAAAGAAAAAAAAAGTTGCGAGAGTTGCGACGTTTTACGCAAATTCGCTTTGTACGAGAAGGCCTTTCCGAATTGAGATATTAAAAAGAAATAGAATACGAAGAATCATGGTGTTGAAAGATAGTCATTGTTTGACCGCACGCGGCGCAAATGCGGCACGTTCGTAATCCCAAACAAATTTGCGGATTACACTCCCAGCATGAATTATTTAATCCCAGCACGGTCTCATTGGTTTAGTTAGTGACCCGTGGGGTTTTACACAGGAGATCGCACACGCCCGCTCACCATGATCCCTCGTGCGCCTCTCTCCTCGTGCGCCCTTTCCACCTTCTTGCATACGATTCTCCTTTATTTCCTTCCTTTTCGAAATCGCACGCGTACATCTATTTGACACTTCTTTCAATGGAAGAAAGACTTTCCCACGAATAGATAACTCAGCATGACAATTTTTAATTAACATCGAAGTCATCAATAATTTAAATGCTCGATAGATAAATCAATTCCGATTTTCTGAATACGAGGAAAATTTAAAGCCGAAAAACTTTCGAAGGATATTAAATATATTACCTTGCAATGTATTTCAAAATTCATGCGTGAAATGAGGCTTCGTAAAACATCCGCCATTCCTGCAAGTGTTCGACCATTATTTTCGTTGGACGCAACGCCCTGCCTAGCCATTAAATTTTCGCTCCACATAATATGGCTGACCGCCGATAAAATTCTGTGAGGAAGAGAGGCAGGGACATTATTTATGGCGCTAACGCTCGCGAATCAAGATGTAAGCGTGGGCAGTGCGATGGGATACTGTCGGTCGAAAGGCTGCGAGAAATGTCTTGCACAAAAGTGAATGTAAAATCTTTGCGAGAGTAATCAACAGGAGTGATAAGAATTATTTCTGTATGTTACAGCAATTATACATTAACGCAAACAAGTCCTTATGCATTCTCGAACGACGTTAACAGTAATATTCAAGCTTCTAACATTCAAAGGCACTTATATTAATGAGATAAATAGCCGCAAAGTCGTGTAATTTAATAAAACTTAATTCGCGTGATTAAAACGAAAAGGCCATTGCCATCGTAATAATGTGCAATATTTTATATAACTCAGATAGTGAACACCGCGTAATTCGTGCCATGACGGAGTTTTGCGATCGGCTGTACAGCAGTTCATAATTTCCGCATCCCACGCCCTTATCTTGCGAAATTATCACGCGTATCTCGCGGCGCGTGCATAAATTATCTCGCGTGAGGTATAACGTCCCGGGGAGAATGCTTATCGAGTCGATGTCATAAAGGAGATGCCAATAACTTGCCTTCGTCGTCGCAACAGCGCGTGCGAAGGAGCGACGAATCGTGGCATGGAAAAACGAAGAGAACAACATCAAGGAACCGTGACAGCGCGCTTCAAAAAGCAGAAACGAGCGAATCGTCGCGGTTAATTTTCAAAACAGCACATGAATTCAGATTGAGTCTTTTTTGCAAAGACTCGTAAAACGTGGTGTATTCTATGTGTATCTTCAGCGTGTCATTCTTCGTTTTATGATTCTCAATCAACATGCAATAATCTTGAAAGGATACCTCCCAATTTTCTCTCTTTTCTCTCACCTCTCTGTTTTATCAAATATTTTATTCTTCAATTATTAATTTAAAACACAATTTTTTAATCAAGTATTATTTTATTTAAGTATTATTTTAATTACATGTATATTTTATCATCTTTTTTAAATATTAATTGAAAGCAAAATATATCTTTTTTTTTTTAAGGAGAAAGTTCCTTTTTTATAACTATTATACATCAAAGTTTAAATTTTTATATAAGCATTTAATAATTAAAATTGAAAAAAGTCCAAAGTTTCCGTTAATTAAAAAATATTTTTTCTTAACATTGTGAAATGAAATACTTTCTTTTAAATAATTGTGAATTCCAAATTTCTTTATCCATTTAATTTTTAATAGTTTTATTTTGAAACGAAATATATTACCGGAAATGAAAAACATTCAGATAAGATTTCGAGCTATCGATAGATGAGATAAGTATGGATGATGAGTCTCTCTCGGCGATGCAACATCTCGATGAATCCGAAGGTACCTCCGGCTTCTTTCGTATAGCGGTCCGGTTCCTCATCGCACGCCGTCTAGACAGTCTAAATTTGAATAATATTTTTATGAATGAGTGGACGCGCCATAAATCCTTGCGTGAATACCGCGGGATCGGTCGTGTACACGTGGACACGTGGAAACACGAACGCAGCACGCACGATACGCGCGCGAGATACTAACGGAATGATACATACATCCGAGAGAAAGATGGGGCAAAGAAAGAGAAAGAAAAATATAGGGAGAAAGAATTGGAGAAGAGAAAGAAAGTTGGTTCTCTATCCTAGCCCGGGTTAAGCGATGCGAAGGTAGATCTCTCCCCCGTAAATTCCCCCCCCCCAGCTTATTATTTTATATCGCCTCGCATTTGTTACAGATGCATGTTACAATGCATGCGACGCGAATACGTTTAATATTTTCCTACCTAATGCGATGTTTGCTTAATAGCGCGGAGAAGGGGATTACGCGTGTCGCGATAAATGGTATACGCGCGGTGTGGATCTGGGTGCACGTCGCGCGTCCGTCGAACGGTTAGCGGCGTGAGTCTCATGCCATTTCAGTCACGTGAGTATTTATTAGAGAATAATGTAAGATATCATACCGTAAATATCACCGATTAACATTATGCACGTAACTTTGATAAAAATCGCAATAATGCAACATTACATTATTCTCTGACACCCGCAATTTTAAAGGTCAATTAGGAATTTATATAGAATTATAATTAAAAATTATTTCTAGATAAATAGGCTGAAACTCGTTCATGACAGAGTGTGAGGGATTGGTCTAAATTATCAGTTTTGTACAATCAAATTTTCTTTCGAAAATATTTTTACTGTGAGTGTGAAACGTGTGCGTTACTCGTGGGTGGGATTGCCTACAAACGTAAGTGTGTCACAAAAGAGGTGAGAAGAAGACAAATCGGCCAAATTCGATTTCTCATATCCCACAAGATTGCATCTTCCCACTGATCTCATTGTTCTCTGACAACCATGAAAAACACCGTGCTGTTCTATTCTCGTGCCAGCCAAATGTTCCTTCAATTTCCTTCTTTCTCAACCATGCAGTATATCGCAGCATCGTCATTTAAAAGATTTTACACATACAAGCTATTTTCCGCCGCGAAACTGCAATCATCTTTGTCACGAGAAATATGGTTTAGCTTCAATCTTATAAGCGTTTCACCGATCAACGAATGATTTAGAGACAAACAGCTTTTAGATTAGAAAACTAGTTTTATCGAGAGAGAGAATACACGTTACTGCATCGCATCGCAAAGTGTTGATCGTGTTCACAATAAGCAATCACCTTCAGTACTCAACATTGCATTCGATTTTCCAAACGGTGTTCAAAAAAATAAGAAGAACTGAGCTTGACCAAGAAGTGAAGCACGACAGAAATGTGCGGGACGAGACGAAGGAAGAAAGACGGTTTGGATGGAGAGGGTAGAAGACCCCGAGAGTAGAGAAACACATGTCGTTCGCTGTACCCCGCGGTGCCGTGGGGTTCGATGCGTGAGATTCATATATTAAGCAGCGCGCACTGGCCGAAACTCTCCGAACCTGGAACGAGAATAGAGGAGGAACAGTCGGAGGAAAGACAAGACATGATAACAGAGACAAGGAGGAGGCAACGTGGCATAGGTGCTGGTGAAGAAGAAGCAACGCATCGAAAAAGAAGAAGAAGAAAAGAGCGCGAGATATGACGAACGGGACAAGAGAAAATGATGAAACGGGACAAAGAAGGACAGAGTGGTGCGAAAGGAGGAAGTAAGAGGGAGTAGGGCAACGAAGCAAGGGGATGCTGTAAAAAGAAGGTTGGTGCGCAAGAGGAAGAAGGAAGATCGGAGAAAAGAGAGAAAAACAGAACGCGGCTTCAGGCTTCATCGGGAAGGAGAACGGCTGCGGAGCGAACCAGAGACAGATGAACTAATGCTCGAAACCACGGGGGGCCCGTGCTTTCGAGCGTCTAATGATTTAGCCGGTGCAACGACGTGCCGGTGGTACTGACGCTGATGATGGTTGTGGTGAAGGTACCGGTGCTTATCCCGGTACCGTGCCGTTCGGAGTGTTCTCGCAGACTCGATTTTCGGCCGAGCCGACATAAATTTTAGCTAGGCCGTGCTTTATGTCGCTTTGTACTTATTGTTGAGATTTCCGAGGAAAGAACTGATCATCGTGTTACCGTGTTATCATTTTCTCTGAGTGAAAACGTTGTTCAAACCAGTCCTAGTTGTAATGACTAACAAAATTTCTGAACGCCGGAGATTTTCTGCATTCTTAAGATGCCGCACCGGTAAATAACGATCGATTCGACATCGATTTGAGGTTCGGCAAAGGTGTGGTTAGGAAAAATCAATTCGTGATGTTATAACGATCGGCAGGATGACGCAGGTAAATCGATGATTATCATTTTCTTTTTTGATCGTAACAAATAATCCATAAGAAAATTTGCTACTTTTTTTCTCGTGCAAGATTTTACTTTCAAATTGTTAAATTATACGGAGAAGTTTAAAAATGAACGAGTACTATCTGCTGTAATTAATGCCGCATATTTTAAACTTTATTTAAGCTTCTTTTGAAATTTTTTGTCTTGTCTATAAATATGGAAATTTGTTTGTCGTAGCAAAAAAGGAGCATATTTGCGTGCTGTATCGTCTAATAAGAAATTTCCAAAAAAGGAGCTATAAATCACTGTTTTTGTTTAAGAGTATAAAACACCAATATAATCTCTAAAAAAAACTTAAAATTGGAAATATTTAATATTTACACTTTACATATAAAAATGAATTTACTAAAAGTACATATATGTGAAACGGCTGTGTAAATAATATCAGATAATTATTTAATTTATTTTTATAATTTATTTACTTTTTTGTTATTACTTTTTATTGTTTTACCATAAAAATAATAAATATAGTAAATAAATTATACAAATGTGTTGCTAAATAAATATATAATGTTATTCACATAATTGTTTCATATACATATAGAGTCTTATTCATTTGTTTCATTTTTATATGAAAAGTTCAAATATATTTTTGTAATTCCAGGAGCCAGAAAATGAATCATACTGAATATAATCATAAATATAACACATTTTGAAGTTCCAATTTCAACTTTTTGCAGGAATTTTTTACATTCTTGAACTATTCTCTCTATTTTTGTCTTAAGAGATCGTATTTTTTTGCATTTTCGTATTATTGCTCGTACGTTTCTCAGGAACCAACAAACAATACTTTACCATGGATATATTATTGAAACGGTAATCAAAGAAAGCTTTCCGGTGTCCCTTTCGATCATCCCTTTACTATTTAGGTTTGCGTCTCTCTCTGATCTCCCTTCGTCTTCTATTCGCAAAGAGAGCAGAGAGCAGCTTGAAGTTTCACTTCCACCATATTCTTACCATCTTCTTAGTCATAGTTAGTGGCCGCAGGGTGAACCATAAAATTTTATAACTAGTAATAGTTTTTTTGCGATTTCCGCCACTATGATTTACGTTCTCGCATATATCGCCTATGGTTGGGATAAAAAATATGTATTTTTTCAATTTCTTTTTTCTTTTTTTCTTGATGATCTTCATGTTTAAATTCTTCGTATAGCTATTTTTTTTCGTATAGTTATTTCTAAGAATTTCAACATCATTTTCCATTAGATGTTTTGCAATTTTGAATTCGTGCTTTTTTTCAATATTGAAAAGTTAATCAATCGCATACAACAATTATTGAAATTTCTTTTTAACATTTTAAAAACGTTTCAATTTTTTCTAGTAATCTTTAATACAATGTTAAAATAAACGATATTCGAGAGTACCATTTTGATTATTACATCGCATCAATATATAATTTTAAAGAAACTGTGATATCTCAAAAATTACATAGGAAAAAACAAAAAACTTTAGGAATCTTGTCTGTTTTTACGTATTCATGTTCGGACATAAAAGTGCTATTTAAGACAATGATCTTATTCAATGCAAAGTATTATCCTCAGAGAAATTATATTGACATCGTTTTGGTGAAATTTTCTATGTCACGGAAATTTTTTATTTCCCCGATAAGCGACGATTTCACAATGATAGATTATTCCAACATGCTTGCTTTCTTTAACCAGCTGCTCATAATTGCACGCTGCGTTATATTTTTCTTCGATTTACCTCATGTCGAGTAGAATCATTCGCAAGAAAGTTGCGGGTATTCTTATTGGTCACGCTTCCTTTAAAGTATTTATTGGAGTCATAAATGCCTGCAGTTTCGAGATAATTCGAATGGCACAGCTGTGCACATCATTGGTATATTTCTTAAGTAGCTAAGCAAAATAATCTTCAATAATCACTCCGTTTGTCTCACTTTTTTCACAACTATCTGCTTGCTGTGTTTATAAAGAATGAGAATGTTATAAATAGGTTTTGTAAAAATTGCAGATAAACTAGATAATTGCCAATCTTTTTCTTCTAAAAAATGTATTAAAAAATCCACAATCTAATTATAAATATTGATTCGTATCATAGAATTTTGTTCCATCCGGGAAGTAATATTTTCTAAGAGAGATAAACTAGTTTATGGCACGTCCATAGTGTTCGAAAACTCATGGCAGGTATGCAACAATAAATGACGAAAGTCGCTTTCCATCGCTGCACGGACCATTAACGGTCATTCTTCAGCAATAACCAATGATTTCGTACAGATGATTTTTGACCAGCATCCTGGGTGGTATCGTTCTATCAACTCGAAGGACTGGTCTACATTTTCATCTTCTTCCTCCCCCCTCTCCTCCCGATCGACAATGACGATTTCCGACGCTAGCAAATTCATTGTTATCCGTAGTCGATCCTCCGCACTTCTTTTTACGAAAGGACACACGACGATGATTCTCGACTCAGGTATCTGAGCGGTCCTTCTGTATTCTTGACTTTTCTTCTCGTTACAGATGACTTCGCCATCTTCGCTCGTGGATGTGGTTCGATCGAAAGGGCAACATCCAATAGCCCACCTACTCGACATGGGCCCTCTCTTTTCCACGAGTTTGTCTCCTCATGTTTAGACCACACTAGGGGTTCCAGAAAATTACACCAAAAGCTGCTCAATTTCTCGTTTTAACAGCCGCATAATGGATTCTCGCGCGTCGCGTTCCGTGATCCGATCAATAGGATCGTTGCAGCCGGTTCCCTGATTTAGACATTTTCGATGCAAAAGGAAGATTTTGCTTATAGCGAGATCAATGAGTGTGACGGGAAAATATGACTCTGCTGTCAGCAACGCTAATGATGTAAGAATCGTTTAGCTTTCGATTAGAATGAAATATTGTTATATTGTTGTATGATTTGACTTATGAGATACGATAATAGATCTATAGCTTATACAGGCCTTTATATCATCAATATACATCAGTAATTTCACATACAAATCTGATTATTGCAAAATTATTGCGAATTATCTATGTCTTCTTCGTGACGAAATAATGAATTTTTAGAACAATAAGTAAACTTAACTTAATTCTCCAATGACGTTTCTTCAATGATGCAAAACATTATTATACATAGTTTATTACTTTAGACTATTATTTAAACATTAATTATATTTACAGAATTATAATTATTATTTTTTATTAATTTAATACATTATTTAAATTTGACAACGCCCTGGTCATTGATGACTGGCGTGGTGCCAGTGAAAGTTATAGTCAATGGTGATGCGAATCGCATATTCTCGCGTCAGTTCTTTCCGCGTAGTACAAATTTAATTTATTAACACAGAAAAGATTTATACGGTACAAAAAAATTTTACTAGAGTATTCCTATTTTTATTATAAAAATATACCTATTATTATATACATATAATCTTTTCTATGTTTACGATAAACAATCAAATTGCATCTTCCAATTGTTTTAAATATTATTCTTACAAGAAAATGCAGCAGTACTTTTTTCTTTGCAGAATTTGTAAAGAAAAAGAAGATAATAATAGAAAAACATTAAGTCTTACTTATTTTCCTTCCGGGAACGAGGGGGTCACGCGAAATAGAGAGGGTGGCTTGTAATGGGAAGCTTGATTATAATAGAGGTATCATTCCCGCAGACTCTTCCTCTTCTCTTGGATAATTGCAAATGGCGTCCTTTTATACCGCTAGGGCGGCTGATCAAAGCCGCGGATAAATAAAAGATAATCATCTAATTATTCCATTCAAATGGCCGGCTGCCGTATCGGAGGTACGATTGGCTCGACGGTCATTAAGATCGCGGCGCGATCATATTTTCATTCCTCTCTCCTCCCTCGATTCGTACGAATCATTGTGATCGAATTCGTGGTGAATGTGACCCGTATTACGAACGTAACGACTCTTCAATCGAATTGCTCATTTAATATCGTTTCGGCATCTTGTTTAATATATGCGAGCTAATTTATACCTCGCGCGAGAAAGAGAAGAGAGGCTCTATCTTCTATTTTATAAGTATATAAAAGAGAAGAAATATTAATAACACATATAAAAGAGAGGAAATATTAATAATGTCAATTTGAAAAAATTTGTAAGCCTTTCTCGCATTTATTTCTTCTAAATCCAAGTTGATACTTTGTACTTTTTTTATATTGCTCATCTGCGTAGTGATTCGATATCTATGATACCAAATAATATTAAAGCTAGACTATATTTTATCGCGCGACAATACACCGATATTTCGCATCCAAAGTGATAGACGAATGACATTAGATCGCCGAGATATCTCGTTCGAAGCGTCAGAAGAATGACGTTGGTATCGCGAGATAACTTGTCCATTGAATGCAAAAGGATTAGCAACACCCAAGGGATGGAGGCGACGCCACGGGATGTTTTTTGGGCAGCAAATTAACGTGTAGTGACAGACTTGTCAAAAAGAAGGCCGATACAAGCCTCATTAGCTTACAAGATGCTCCCATCGGTTCTCGATGTCTGCGCGGATGTGATGCCTCGTGGTGTCCTTGAGGCATCTTCGATCCCAAGATTTCCCCAGTGAATGCAAAACAGCGACTGACGTTTAAAATGTTGCAGTCGCGAGGCTCGTTCACAATAAAAATCACGGCGTGCAGACGCAACGATCACGGTGTCCCGTTGGCTACCTGCCAAAAAAGATCTTCCTGCCGTCCGCATTAGTTACGAATGAACCGAACCAAGCAGGAGAACATGCAATCGAATGAAGGATCTTGGCGCGGCCGATCTTGTGGTAGTAACGCGATCTATAGATCTCAAACAGAGGTGTGACCGAGAAACTGGCACGGGTGAGACGGCGTGTCTCCTCGGTCCTAAGATAAGAATCTGTCACCCCGGTGACTGGCTGGTATACTAATACCGGACGACAAGATACTTACTACCAGATAAAATGCCAGGAAGTTTGCTCAGTCACTCCCGATGCTGCGACACAATGGTGGTACCACTTCGTTCGCTGACATTCGCCGACTGAAGGAAACCGAAACATTTCGCACCGACGGTACTTGAATAATAACGCGATAGTTTAAGGAGGAACGCACGTCCGAAGCTCCGCTTCCTGTATACTCCTCGAGAGATTTGCAATTTAATGACTCACTGTGCGATTGTATCTTTCTGTGTAATGGTTAGGTGATGTCAGAGAGAAATCATCTATCTACTTCTCCCGAAACAGATTGCGCGCCACCAATGTAAGAATGAGCGATGCTAAGTCGAAACGATTATGAAATCTGAGAACGCAATTTCCAAACGCGAAGATAAAAAAACAATTAGAAATTCAATTAAAGGTTTGTACGTAATGGATGATAGGTCATGCTGGAACGGTAACATCACAAGTGGCGAAAATATATTCGTTGTAAAAACAAAACGATATATCGGATCTCGTAACATCGATCACCGAGAAAGATGGAAAGAGTCACATTCTCGACCGCGTAACCGGGAGTTTCTTTTTTTTCTTTTCGATTAACGATTAGCTATTAAAAACTAACGGCAGATCGCGTGTCAAAGAGAGATGAAATAAGTGGTATACTAGATCTGGGACAAGACTGAGAAAAAAAAATTTACCGCGCACCTTCCTCAGCGGAGGTCGTGAAACTATAAAAAAAAAAAAAAAAAAAAAAAAGAAAACTAAACGTCAATCCGATCTTCTCTTCCTGGAGCAGATTTCGTCGTCCGCGTCTATATCGAGATGGGTCCGGCCAGGTGAGTGGGTGAGTGACTCCGGCATTGTCGTTCGGTAAGATATACGACTCCCGGTTCCCAGAAACAGTTTATATTCCGGGCGGTAGAATGGGAGAAGGATCGGAGAGATCGTTATAGGCTTACCTGGCCTCGGACCATCCTCGTCGTTCTCATCTCGGAAGCGTTCGTTTTTAGGATTCTGCGTCGAAGGCACTCGGTCAGGGCCGCCGTCGGCCCACGAATACCTCGGATACCTCAGTAATCATTTTCGAAGACTTATATCGCCTCGCGGGCATACGGGTATATATTTCGATTTGGGAATAATTCAATAGATAACCGCGATATAACTCGCGCAGGGAACCGATTGCCTTCAAGCGCGTGAATAGCTCTCCAACGATCGATTATAATTAAAGAGACAATTTCTCTTATTTTCGAGCGTAATATCGAATGTTGTGAACGTACACGAACCTATGTTATGCGCTTATCGAGACAATCGGTTTTTATCTCTTCGAGCGTAATAACCGGATCGATCTGGTGATTGTCATTGGGGCAATTATCGTCGCTTGTTGTCTCGTCAGTTATTATCGTTTATCTTTATGATATAGTTCACTTTACGTCTCGTCTCATCTGAAACTCTATAGAGCGATATACATCTCCCCTGGAAAGCGTTCTGTCCGAGGTAATCGCACACAATATTCGCATACAAAGATATGTAAATTTACAAATATTCTTAAACAATTTTTCTCAGTTTAAATTACATTATGAATTTCCATGGAGAGAATGAAAGATAAGAAAATATGTCGCATATTATTAATTTAATAAGCATCAAATCACTATTTTTTATCTGAGATTTAATTTGCGTTGATATCTTTGGTGACACATTCTTCCCATCAATTTTCGAAGGTATAATACATTTGTCTTTCCCCAAAATATTTCTTATATCTTTGTAGGTTTAGAGAAAGTTGTGAATGGGAAACAATTTACTGCATTAGACATATACATGCACATATATATACACAGACGTACATCACTTATTTAACCCTTCAATTTATAACACTGCAACATGGCGATTGAAAGTAGAGGCTTTTGTTGTAGAAAATTTTTCTGTCGGAGTCAATTCTTTGTGTCATTTTTTAAAAGAACTTTGACTTTTTCTTTTTACAAGAGACTCACATAAAGAATGCAGTTTCGTTTTATTTTATCAATAAAATAAAAACTTTCATTTTAAGGCCGTTTTATTTACAAAAAAATTTATTTTTAATCGGTTGTAAAACATATATTGTCTCATAAGCTCCTTTATCACCATTGTATATTATATAAGAACAATCACTTTCAAAAAATTCGTCACGTGTCGTTTTCTTTGAGCTTTTTGAGATATTAAAGGCACATCGCGAGTCTAACAAAGCTCGAGATGGAATGATGAGAGCGAGAAAGATAGAGAGGCAGTTCTTTCGGGGGGTATTTTCAGGCCCTTTTTGAGGTGGGGATATTCAGCTATAAATAACGATAAACAGGGACCTCTGTAAGTCAGGTAAACTCGATTCCCGCACGGATACTATCCGTATAAGTCTATACAGTCAGTAGATTGTGTATAAGAGTCTCTTCTCCCCCTCCTCCCTGTCACATTATTCGACAGACTGTTTGGATGCTGGTGGTTTTTCAGAGTCACGCCCTGGAAGGGGCCGCGGGTCGCGAGGGTGTTTGGGAAAATGGATCGCTTACAGGTGCGACATATTTAATCCAGAGACATCTTCATAATCTGTTAACCCCGACGGAAAATAACACGCAGTGAATCCGTTGAAAGAAAACTCTGCCACAGCTGCCGATCCAATTCGTCTTTCCATGCGTACATACGTATAGACACATTCGTATAAAACGAATGCATTGTTGGCGGAGAAATAATCATTGAGAGTTTCGTTTATTGCTTCTCTCTACGGAGCAGAGAATGCCTCTGCCTTACATCGAAAAATCTATTTTCTAAAATTTTTAGAGTGAATTGTCACTCCAAAGGGACATGTCACTCTTAAAGATTAAAAATTGAACCATTTTTTCAAAGCTGGCTCAATTTTCGCTCTTTAAAATGAGATCCCATTCTAAAGAATTTAAAGAGTAAAATTTTTTTTAATTCATTTCTCTATATACATGTAGGGATAATCAGCAAACACAATATTCGTTATGACGAGAAATCGTCTTGCGAGAATCGATTTTGTGTCTAAAAGGGGAAGCTGGAACTTCGTAATAAAACTATTCCATCTCACAGTGAAAAAGTCCGAGACTGCTCTTATCCGATAACAGCGCGAATGGATGAAACACATGCGCGTGGATTTTATCTGGAACGAGTGTGTATCCGATACGGAGATGCTGAAATAGTTTTCATGTACCCACAGTAGGGCGCACTCGGGGCCACGCTTTGTCGAAGGTACGGTCTGTCGTTCAAGCAAAAGTGATTTTCTATGGCGCGCCATATCGATAACATCACGTTAATGCCATTCACTTGTTTGCCTCGAGAACCGATGCTGATCTTTCTAGGGGTTATTATTACGAAGCGACTCGCAGCATTCGCGCTAACATTCGCATCAGAGTTTCGGTGAGAAGAAAAAAAGATTGGTACGACGCTATTTAATATGACTAATGCTTGCCGCAAATAAATTCCTGCGGATATTGTTGATTCATAATTGGAGAACTGGAAATTCAACGGTTGATCCTTCGATGGTTACGACGAAATGAGATATGTATACACGATTATACGAGGCTAAATAAAAAACCATTATTTTTTTTATTAAAAAAGTATAAAAACTAGCAATAATATCATTACATTACTTTTTAACAATCTCTCAATCTCTCAATCTCTTTGTCTTTTTCTATCAACACGTTTTTTCAACGTTCTACAAAACTTTCTTCCATCTTGAGAGAAAATAATATTGGTAGATTATATATATATATATATGTAATTAAAAATACTTAATTAGGAAGAAATTACGAACATCTAAGGGAAAAATTAAATAAAGCAGATTATTTATCAATTAATAGAAATCTTTATTCAAAAAATACTTTAATTATTTAACTTATTAACTACAATAATTAATATTATTATAATCATATACAATAATTATATTATTATAATTAATATAATTAATCATATATTATTATTAAACTATAATTTTAAACAAAACTCTTGACATTTGACATTATCAATTTCAATAGCCATGTGGAGTGACACTGAATTGATTTTGCTTTTTGTTTAAAATTGTAGTTTAGTTTTTATATTAATAATGTATATAAATATTAACTATTGTAGTTTTTAAAACCAATATTCTTTGTAAATAAAAACTTCTATAATTGATAAATAATTTCTAATCGGCTTTATTTAACATTTCGTTTAGGAATTCGTAAAAAATTTCCCTATTTTCTTCTACATTAAAATCATCGAAAACATGTAATTAATGACATTTACCTTAAACGTGTGCATTACGGTCACCTGTTATTTGCGACACTATTATCACTAGATGCGAGAAACGAGAGGTTACTCTAATGAAAATAAAGATTGAAGCGTTGAATCAAATGTAAGAGGAGAGTGATAGAAGTGTAAACGAAGCTTCTATAGAAAATTGAGACAAAATATAAAAAACAAATGAACGCTTCTTTTCGTAATCTTAATTATCGTTATTTAGAAGCTTTGTTTACGCTTCTGTCACTCTCTTCTTACATTTAACTTACTCCGATTTTTATTTTCATCAGAATATCACTGTCTTCTAATATACTGCAACATTATCGTTCGCATTTCCCCTATTTAACCAAACTATTTTGTCTACTGGTACACTTTTTTTATATCACACACACACACACACACACACACATACACAGTTATCCTTATTTTTTTTTAAGTTTTATTTATGATTTTATCCCTTCTGTCTATATAGAAATCTTACTATAATGCACAGCTCAACATTGCTGCACACAGCAAGTGATGAGTCCATGCTCGTTGATTGCAAACAGAAGACTGCAGGACTATTATTGTAGTATAAAGGCCCAAGACTCCCCTAAATTCGCGTTGCTTGAAATACCTAAAACTTTTTGTATTTAAAACGAGTAAATATACACTCAAGAGAAAGAAAACGAAGAAGATTCTAAGTGCAAAAGTGCAGACAACGAGAACAGATCTTCGCTTATACCATAATGCTTATAACAAAAGTTTTAAATAAAAAAAGAATTACTCTTAATTTTTTATTTATATTTAAATATTAAGATAGGTAATTTTATCAACAAAAAATTAATTAATAAATATATTACTAAAAGAAACATTATATAATATAATAAAGAAGAAATAAGATTTAATAAATATCATTCAAGTAAAAGAAAAATGAAAAAAATAAATAACGAATTTTAAATACATTTTCTTTATCTTGTTACTTTATACAACTTATTAATTTTTATACACAGTTGATTTCATAATTTCAAAAACAAGACAAATGACTGTTAAAAATACTCTCTCTCTCTCTCTCTCTCTCTCTCTCTCTCTCTCTCTCTGTAAAAAATTTTGCTATGTCTACAGTTAACACATTAAAAAAGAAGCTTGGCATTCCAAGGAACATTCGACGAAAATATTTCTTTCGGGCGGAAATGTTTCTTTTGCAAATGTCACGTGTTCTTATTGTTAGTATTTATTTGTCATTTCCAAAGCCATTTATAATAAAGCGTTGGTGGTCTCTCTTGTTCTCTACTAAAATTTTCAAAGAAGATATAATTTCGTTTGAATATCGCATTTGTTCGGTGCAGCCGACATCAATTTAAAGTTTGGGGCACCCGGTATTACAGGCAGCCGGCTTTTCCTAAGTGTGATTTTTCTGGAATTGATGGCGGTACATTTATTCAGAGCGCAACATTGGTTATAACGGGCTACCTGTAACCTTGACAAATTTGTTTGGGTCGTGTTTGTCACGCCTTTTCATACGGACTTCCAATATATAAAACTATATTTTGCACATGGGCATAACCGATCTGGTCATCAATAAATAAAACTACTATTTTATTTATTTCATTTTTATTTCATTAAAAAAGATCGATTAAAAAAAATCGAACAAATATATACTCGATTACTTGATTTTTATGCGGAAAAGTTGTATAAGAAAGTAATATTTATGCCTAAAAATATTTGTTATTTAAATATTTCATTACATCTGTCATTTCTCGGAAATTTTTTGGTAAAGTTATTTTTATTCGTAGAATATATAATATATGTTGGAGAATCGATATGTCTTGTTATGAAATATTTATAGTAATATTTTGAATAGTTTTTAGAATATTAAGGGATTGTATAAAATATTTAGAATTGTATTTGATATTTTCTGTATTAAGCCTTTAAATTGAGAACTAGTAAACAAAGTATCAAAAATTATATATAGACTTGGAAGAAGAATCAATAAAACTTATGTATATAAATTAGATTAGATATATATTTAGAATGTGCGAAAATAAAACCAAATCTTTCGTGTATGTCTGTATTATGTTTGCACTGTTTCATAGCACGAAAAAATAACTTGCAAACAGAATTATGCACATAAACGCAATCGATGTTTGCGATTAAATAATATTGCAATATATTGGCAATTTCGATAATTAAGATGAAGTTACTCCAACGTAAAGACCACGCTGTCCGCATTCTTCTCTCAATTAGCGGATACTTTTACGACGCATGTATGTATTTCCGAGAACTCGCTGCCCCGTATGTATGATCTTTCTTTTTTCTTTTCGTCTTCTTTCCTTACAAGACGATGAAACCCATCGAAGTGACCATTTCGTGGACCACGAAGAGGACTGTAGTAAAACGCATTTTTTTCGAGAGATTTCATCTTCTCGCGCTTTTCTTCAGTTTTATTTTACGCTCATAAACATCTCGGTCTGATTTACTATTAGATCTCGCCAGACTACGTAATCGCCAATAAAAAATTTATTTAATGCTCCTTCGTTTCTTTTCAACAGTGTCTATTTATCTAAATGTCCATTTCAGATTGGACACTGAGAATTGAAATGATACTGCATTATAAGAGTTGGAAGACAGAATTTTATACACACGTAATATATTCACACATAATATTTTATGACTATTCTGGTTAACATTTTTCATGTATCTATCAAGACGTAAGAATATAAGATATATAGATTGCGTATAATAGTGGTAGAATAAGAAAAACAATCAATCAAATTTTTGCCATAAAATAATTATGTTGGTTTTTTACAATTTGGGGCAAATTTTTGATTGACTCAGAAACTCAATCAGCATGTTAACTGATCTGCGCATCCTCGAAACTGATGCGTCTTATTTCTACATCATAGTATCTACTAACAAACAATGGACCCATTTCTCATTTCGAAAATCTGAGAGAGGGTTCTCTTACAGATTTTTTAAATGGCACGTACAAAAACCGATGTCATATTTCCGCCATGTGTTCAACATACGCGTTAGAAATAGAAGAACTGCAATAGAAAAACGATTTTTCTGTAATGCAAATAATATTATACCCGATACTTAGCGAATGGTTTCTACCGGAAGTTATTTATGCGTATTCTCAATATTTTTTGGAATTAGCAATAATGCGCTTATTTCTCGGACAATACTGTCCGAAATTGTATTATAATACCACAACATATAATAATATTATTAAAAAATCAGAAAAGATATTTAATACATAGAAGGCTTATATGGAGATGGTTGTTATATATTAAACAATTTAGTAAATTATTAGCAAAATTATTACTGTAAGAAAAAGATCATGTCTAGTAATTTAATAATAGTTAATATTAAAATTCGCTAGTTTTATTGAATTTAAGATAATTAATTTTTGATTTTTCAAAACTAAAAATAAAATTAATTAATTTAATATTATGTTTATGTCATATTCAGATTAATATAAATTAATATTATATTCCTATTTCTCTAAAATTTCTCCTATAAAATCTTTCACTATTATACTTGTTTTCTCTATAATTTGTTTTTTAATATATTTTAAACACACACACATACACACACACACACATACATCAAATAAAATAATCTTTTTCTGACGTTTAAAAATTCGTCCCTCAAGAAGTTAAAACCGTCATACACAAATTGACGTAAAAACGTATATTTATTATAATATAAATATGAAAATGGATTAAACCATGAAATTCTCAATATATTTTATTGTGTTGTTAAGTAAAATCTATATTTTATAATTCGAAATATGCATTTTACATTTATGGATTAAATCAATGTATCAATGGTTTTAATATACATTAGTGCATCTAATTAAATTCGCCATAAGAACGAGCTCACGTCTAGATTAGTGATGTTGACAATTGCGACTCTATCGAATAGATCGAATAGGAAATGGAAGGGATATTCACACAGAAAAGAGCTATGTTCGTATGTTGTCCATGTGCGATCAGCGCCGCGCTGAGTGGTTCCTTTTTAGTGTGAATATCTCTTCCATTTCCTTTTCGACAGAGCCGCGTCTTAATTCTGACACCACTGATCCAAATGTCTTATCAGTAGATATATCCTTTCCAATCCCCACATGCTGTTAGCATATTGTTCCGTTTGCAGTCTCGTTCTGCAGTCTCTATTTCTCTTATTGTGGCTATGTTCCAAAATTGACTGCCTGTACTAAAAATCTATAGTGCACGTAACGTAAACTGTCGCATTTTCAGTGATGGCAGTAAATTTGGAACACAGCCTGTGTGATACACAATATCTTTTTAAATAATTAATAACTATTAGCTATGATTTTCACGTATATTAGTCTCTTTGAAAAATATTCTTTTTCTCATTGTCATCTTAACTATAGGTCGGTGTTTTTGATGAATTTTTGACACGGTTCTGTCCGTTTTTTCTATGAAGAACTTTGACACGTCTTTTTTTTCTACGAAGAAAAGCAGAGAAAAAAGGGATGTACCAAGAAGTTCAATTAAATAAAACAAACCTTATCAAATATAATAGGGCAAAATTAATTATTTTCGATTTAGTGATGGTATAGAATAAGAAAACAAAAGGATGAATAACTACCTAGTAAATACCGAATATAATTGAAATATAATATAAATGTAAAAACTGTCAAGTAATTTCTATGAGTTATAGTGCATTGGAAGAAAAACATTTTTCTTCCAATGCACTATTATTTGTTCTGCAAAAATATCTTTCCATACAATGTCCTTCCAGGAAAAATTTGAAAGAAGTATTAGTGTCATTTAAATTAGAGCAAAAAGAATTGCAAACATAGAAATATCGAAGCATAATTTCTAAACGAAAATCTTAGGTCGTTTCCCAACTTTTCGGTGTCAAGACTGATTTATTAACAAAATTGATTGATTGTAAAGTATTTTGAAGTCCACACCGAAAAGTTGGGAAACGACCTAAGATTTTCGTTTAGAAATTGTGCTTCGGTATTTCTATGTTTGCAATTCTTTTTGCTCTAATTTAAATGACACTAATACTTCTTTCAAATTTTTCCTGGAAGGACATTGTATGGAAAGATATTTTTGCAGAACAAATAATACTTCATAAAATTGTTTTAAATAAATTTCTTTTATTTGCTCGTGAATTTGTTCAAAGACTTTTCAAAAAGAACCTTGCCAATTCATCATGATTGATAGTCCATTCTGACTGGAGTACGAATTTCTTTGCTCAAGTCAACTAAGAGTGCGTTTCACTTAATGTTCGCAACGCTTGCAAGCATCATTTTGTCTTCGTTTAATATTTGATAAACAACAAGAATGAAATGATACACGAAAGGGTTTCCAAGGGTATATAGTCCACATTTTTTATTATTAAACTAGTTCATAAAAAATAGTGTAATTATAGCTTATTAATAATAATGTTTGAGGCATAAAAGCTTAAAATTAAAATAAATTAAGATGATAAACAAAGTGAAATATATTCCTTTTTTAATATTATATTTGTGTTTTAAATATAAATATATGCCCAAATTTTTTTTATACATAAAGCACATTCCAAGAAGCACTCCGCAAGAAGACCGTAAGTAGGGAATATCTATATTTTTTAAAACAAAATCCTGAGTATAATAATTGAAGTTAATCCACATTACAGTAAATTATACAAATAAGTTATAGAAATTAATTCTAGAGCCCTAAGCGGCATATTATCATATGTTTTACTGTTTTTCATACCTATGCAGAAATATCCCGTAACCCATAACGAATACCCATCGCTACCGGTCTTACGAAAGAGTGAGAAACTCACGCAGCAATAAAAATGACAAAACATTTTTATTGGAAAATATTTATAACCCGTTATATTTTATGGTCAACGAGACAAAAAGACCTCTTGTTCAATAAATCATCTGTATCCATGATTTTCATAAGAAAAGTTTTTGCGTACGCTGTCGGTCACATCAAAATTGGCCACACACATCGATATTTTCAGATTTATAAATTTACAGATATCGATATCTGTATCTCTATCTATAATTATTATTATTAATTCAACTTCATTTTCAAAGAAGGTGATCATGCAGACATTAATCGTATTATTACTATAAGGAATTTACACACGGATATATTTATACAGAAATCTATTTTAATTCGCGCAACTTTTTCGTTGAATTAATCTACATTAACCAAAACGATGATTAATAATTTTAATATAAGATTAAATCACATATTTCTATTATACATTACTTCTTTTTAATACAAGAATTTTTAATATATAAATGATTTCTTTGTAAAATAATTTATTCAAAGAACTACCAATATATTATATATATACACAGAAAAAAAATTTGCAGATTTTAAATAAATTTACTCCAATAGTACTAACGAAATATTTATTAAATATAAACATATATTTATTTGATTTAAACATAACTGTTTTATTTCGAATAAATATTTATTTACTATAAATAAATATTTCGTTAGTACTATTAAAGTAAATATTTATTTAAAATCTGCAAATTTTTTTTCAATGTATAAATAGTTGGTCAGTTTTCTCTAACATCGATGAAGAGTTAGAAAGTTTCAGAATAACAGTCAGGTGATCTTAAAAATCTTTTTCTGACGGTTTCAACCGCCCCACTACGATATAAAACCGCTGTATTATTCGATATGTTGCCGCCGGAAAATCCCTTGCGGGAACCACGTTGAACTGCGATTGTCGTTACTTCGGCGACAAGGTATGGAGACGTCTACGACATTATGCGCGGAGCGAAATCGTAAAGGGCCGATTTTACGAATGTTGCAGATCTTCCTCGTGTCTCCCGGCAGCCGTCGGCTATCCACTATTCTCACTGTTTTAAGACACGTCCGAACGAAAGCAACATAGCACGCAAAAATACAAAGTGTACGTGTTTACTTGTTGATCAGATCGGTAGACAAACTGTTTCGTTATGTTCATTTCCTGCAATTTTATTTCGCGATGGAAAAGAATTTTAGATATTTAATCCGATAATGTAGCAATTTATACATTAATAAAATTATTTCAAAATTTAATTTTATTACAACAAATTTTATATAAATATCTTTTGTAATTATAAATAAATAATAAGGCGGAAAATACAATAACTTCTGCAAGAGAAAACTGTAAGAGTTCGAGTAAGGATGCGTTCCGAGTTGCGCATGAAGCGCATGATGTATCGTTTTATCCTTCTTTATTGTTTGGTGAACAAGGACAAATGATGCATCATGCGCTTCATGTATAACTCAGAACGTACCCTAAGCGTTAGCTTTCGAGAATTTTTATATATACCAGGTATGTAAATATGAAACCAGAATTTTTTTATAGAAAATACACGTTTATTGCATGAAAATGATAAAAAATATTTTATTCGAAGTATTGCCCATCGCTAGCTATACATTTTTCCCACCTGTCTGACAATTTGTGGATGCCACGCCAAAAAAATTGTTGCTCTTTTGAGCCAAACCAGTCATCTAG